>NC_056749.1:298012666-298361856 GCF_019279795.1 Protopterus annectens | reverse complement strand
TTTGTTAAGGGCAGACCTTGCCTTTTAAACCTGGTCAGTTTCTTTGAAACAGTCACCAAGGCCATAGACGAAGGGAAGGTAGTCCACACAGACTACCTTGACCTTGCAAAAGCCTTCGACACAATATATTCTCCCACTTGGGCATCATCATAAATAAGCTCACCAGCTTAAATATGAACCCCTATGTCACAAGATGGGTTGCAAACTGGCTTAGGGATAGAACCCACATGATCAGAATTGCAGGTGCCATGTCAGACTCTAAACCAGTTACAAGTGGCATCCCACAAGGCTCAGTCCTGGGACCTCTCTTGTTTGGTATATATTTCTCTGAGGTACAGGCTAACACAGGAGGACTATGGCTGACAAAGTTGAGAGATGACTACAAACTGGGGGCCATAATCAACTTGCTGGCTGATGCAAGCATCCTCCAAAAAGGTCTCACAGAGACAGATAACTGGTACCAGAGCCATGGCCTAAAGCTAAATGCCAAAAAGTGCATAGTCATCCCCTTTGGGAAAAACAAAGTGCCCACAAATTACCACATAGGTGGTAATCCATTAAGTACGGAAGAAGTAATTAGGGATTTGGGGACCCAAGTAGATTGCAATCTCTCCTTTGACAATTACATTGCCAAAGTGGTTAGACATTCTATATAGCCCACCTTATCACAAAGGGGTTCACATCTAGATCAAGAGAGGTCATTATGCCCCTCTACTCATCACTCCCATAATTGAATACAATGCCCCATTTGGAATGTACCTTACCTGACACCTGCTACAACTAGAAAGACCCCAAAAGTACCTCACCAAGAGGATCAAGGGACTCAAACAGATGCCCTATGCAGTTAGGCTAAAGAAACTCCAGCTCTACTCAGTTGCTTACCGCCTACTCAGAGGCGATCTGTGCCTGATGTATAAAGCCATGTCCAACCCAGAATTAACGGACATGATCCACCTCAAGAAATCCAAATCCATCAGAGCTACATGCTCCAGTGACTTAAATCTCAGCACAGAAATAAATAGAACATGCTGGAGGGACAGATTCATATCCCAGAGGCTCCCCTCACTCTGGAACAAAATCCCAATCCATGTTAGAGCCCCTCAATGACCCTCTTCAAGAAGAAACTTGATGTTTGGATAGGAAATCGTAAATTTACCCGTGGGATCTCTTCTGTGTCACTGCTAGACAGAGGCATGGTAAACTAACCTTAAATGGGCTATCTTCTGTGACCTACTATAAAGAGGCACAGTCAACTAATCTAAAAAAGGTGGTGAAAGCCAAACACACTATGGCTAGGCTTGTAAATGCCTTAGGGCAGATAGCCTATTATCAACCTATGAGCCTTTTTTTCTGCAAAGTGGAGTGGGTCTTTTTGAAAGATCTTTTTTTGACAATTTTAATAACTATGTAGAGTAAATGAATTTTTCCTTTGGTCAAAAAGTATCAAAGCATTGCCATTCATTTTTCATAATTTATTTTCAACCTCTTATAATATAATTTTAAAAACTTCATAGAGAAATTTGGAATAGGGAATATTAATTTCCCTTATTTTAACTTATTTAATTTCTTTAATTGCAGAAACAATCTTGAGATTTGCAAATAATAAAACTCCTGGCTTAGGTGATATACAAATGGCATTTAATAAAATTTTCCAAGGAAAACTTTATTTAATGCATCAAGCAAGTCCCACTCTTTGGATCCATATTTTTTGTTAGTCTACATGATTTTAATCTTACAGGCAGATAATGACCATGAAGATATTGTCTTCCTATAACTATACTTAATACTGATAATAAAATTATTGCAAAAATCAATACATCTTTGATAGAAAACTCAAAAGATCAAATTAATTATAATCAGTTTAGATCTATTCCAGAGGAAAATGATGGGTTCAAAACATGATGTACTACAAATTATTTTACTCTGCTATGAAAATTGCAACATAAGCAAAATTTTGGTGGACTTAATTTCTTTTGACACGGAAAACGCTTTTTATTTGGTTAATCATGATTTCTTTTATTCCATTTGCCTGATAATTTACATTTACCAGTTTCTAATATTATAAAAAGTTTGTTTTCAAACAAAGTTTTATTAAAAATCAGTGGGCTATTCTCTAATATCACTCAGAAGTATGGCCCTTGTTTTCAATATTTTACACATTAATGAAATTCTAGTATCAATAGAAAATGATTCTACTATTCAAGTAATTAACTTTAATGTATCTCTTAAATTAATGGCTTCTGCAGATCTATTATTAACTGTAAGAAATTCAGAAAATTCTATTGATCATATTATTTTAAAACAGAGAAAATTTAACTTTATTAAATCTAAATTTCTACCACCCACTTTTTAGACTAAATAATACTATTAAAGTTGTCCCTTCTGTCAACAAAGTATTTAGGCTGGATTTAGGTTCATAGGGCCACATGTGTTTTCTAGAATAACAACCACTGTGGCCTTTTTAAGCCTAGCCATGCATCCCAAATGTCTGACCAGTTCTGATACCCTTGATAAGTGTAAGCATGTGCCTGGGAAATGAAACATTTGCAAGTTGCCTATATCCATTAGAGACATAGGTGCCAAACCAGGAATGAATTTCCAGTTTCCCATCCAAGTTGCACTTAAACAATTTTCATTTTCCCTTTTCCTTAGATTGATGGTTTTATATGTTCATAGCCAATTATGAAGCTAACTGCCTTAATGGGCTATTCTAAGCCTATTCAATTTCCCTCACAAAGGTAAGAATCAAACATGGTACCTTGTGTCTGAGTCAAACAGCTTAACCATTATAGCAACCCCCAACCACATTTATTTTATGAAAACAATTATTTTTTTCAGAGGAAGACATCACTGCTATTTATAATAGTATGAACAACTGCATCAAGAAATGACATAGAAATAATTTGATGATAGAAATATATTCAAATTAAAAATGTATCCACATTGATCTTTTTACAAAATTATATTCTTCCTCTAATGATTTAATAGAGTCAAATGACTATATAACAGGTGTGTATTTTTGGAGAGGTTGCTCTCTAAGAATTCTTCAGAGCATTTCAATATGTCTACGAACAGAGATTTGTGACATTACATATCCCTCATTAATCCTTTTACAATATTTTAAAAATCTAAAACACTGAAATTTATATAATGATTATTCACCTAAAATTAATGCAGTTTGGCAATTAAGATTATCAACAATAATATACTCATTCTTACTTTTAAAAATTCATCTATGTCTTAAAATTGTTTTTTACATAAACACAATATTAATTTAAACAATATCTGTTTTATATGGTTAGGTATATATTTATCAGATTGCTGGGTCCTAATTTTACTTATATTTGTCATTTACCGGCTACATTGTGTTTTTTCTTAATACAAAATTTATAAAAGTGGAGCTAATTAAAAATGAAATGTAACTTAAATATTTTAAAAACTAGCTACATGATTAATAAGATACATTTCTAAAGCTTTCCGTACAGATTTCCCTAATATTTCTAATATTTATAGGGGAAAAAAGTTTAAAATTTTCCATCTTCCTTAAACCCTGCTCAAAATTCTGATTCTATTTTTTTCAATAATTCATTCCAGGAAATCTGAAATTTTTGGAGAATTGTTATATAAAACTTTTGAAAATCTTTGGCCTGAAACCAAATTAAACATTGAATAATGTGGAAATACAACAGTTCTGCAAAATTATTACAGTCCTATCTCATTCCAGAGAAGATGGGCTGGGCAATTCCCCACATATTAGGCTGCCATGGCTGTGGTCACAAAGGTACTTGGCCACATATGTGATGGAATTGATAAGAATCAGTAGTAGTTTGAAAATTTACATTCATTATTTATGCTGTTAATTAAAAGAAAAAAATTAGTTTACTTATTCTCTAAGGACTTTGATTAAATGATTTTCTTTTCAGACTTGAACACAGAATTTTATATATAACAGTCATCATAACTTTATGCTTAATTTTATGTTTATTGAATTCTTATGATATTTCGATTTTCCTTTGGCAGAATGGTGGGATCTATGTATTTGGGGTTACTATTGGCATTTCAAATCCGCATTGGTCAACTGTATAAAATGTCAACTTTAAATGTAGAATTTGGAATGCCAAAAAGTAAACCAAACCAAAAATGACTGCATCAACAACCAAGGTTTGATGTATTCGACATAGGAGGTGACATCACTCACCCCCTGCTGTTCATATTAATGTACCATTAGACTGTACAGTCAACAGTATGTTAATTCTACTGTTTTTCAGGGGGGGGATGTTCCCCCCCCACACACACACACATTAAATATACCAGTTCCTAGATCACACTTCAGTGAGGAAATAGGCTAATTCCCTGTTCCTCACTGAACTGCAACCCCCTGCACAATGTCGAACCTAAATGCTCGACTGACACTACATGTTCGCTGTAGTGTAGTCTATGGATTTGGGTTCGACATTCTGCTCACTTGGAAACTGCAAGTCGACCGTATGCTGTTCCACTGATGTAGTTTCCAAGTTGTGGTAGTAAACTATGCATTACCATATTTTTGAGTTTACAAATATATACAAATAATAACTAATTTACTATTTTCTTTTATACCCCATTTTATTGCTGAGAGAGAGGGTGGGAAAGGTTAATTTGTTATTAAATATTTATTTAATTGTACATTCAATAAAGAATTGGGGAAAAAGGATAACTATTTACACATATATTCCTGATATCTGAGCTTTGTCATTGATTTGAGCCAAGGTGTTGAGAGCAGAGGAAGGTTACAATGAGTTCCACTGTGTGGTTTTAACAGCAGTATGCTGGGATACATATCTGGTCCATTGTTTTTCAATATATTCATTCATTTGCTCTCAAGCAGATAGCTGAAGTGTACAGTCATGCAAATGGCTGTAACTGCTAATTATATATGCTTGTGCTTGTGTATGTATGTGTGTGCATAAATACTTGGCTTCTGCAAACCACAGCAGTTATATAAAGGAAAAAAAAAATGATTGTAGTAAACAGAATCATTATATGAACCATATTATTTCGGTATGATTTATGGTTTCCTTGTTTTGTTGACTGTTAAGTGTGTCTGTTTTGCTGGAATAAACTGAACAGCATCACATCTGTTTGTTTAATGTTAGTATTTTAACAATGAATATATTTTAAATTACGAAATGCTCTGTCTAGGGCTACAGCAGTATGTCTGGTAATTAGTACAAATGAGTAAGGCTATGAGCTGCTTCTGTAGTGCAGGGTTTGATTCCCTTGGTCTTCATTTGTCTATTCTGTGATTCTGACCTAGTCATTTCACCAGATAGCACTCCTAGGATGTCCCTGACAAGTGACGCTTACATCCAGTGTGCTGTCCCAAGATGTTATCATATGCATTGCACATTTGTCTTTTGTATTCCAGTGGTCTTCATATAAACTACCATTAATGTTTCACTATATTTTCTGGCTCACAACCTTGTATTACTTTGTGTACATCTCCCTTCCCCACCTTGATCCTGCACACCTCCCTCCCACTCCTGCTTAATTACAGAGGAATCAAAAAAACTGATGTAAACAGGCACCATCTTTTGACTTCGCTTTTCTGACCTTTCTTCATAGGAATCCCCAGTGGTGTGCTCACATATATCATATTCCATTTCTTTTTAAATTGTACTCTATTGACCCCATATTTACTGCATGTCCCTTTCTAAACCCCCTGGCATAACTACATTATTTTCCTACTGCTCAGTGAACTGCAGCTCCCTGTTTTTAAAGAAAAATAAAAACAGAAAAGACCTTTTTTTCTTTAGAATCTTCCTTGTCTAATTGCCCTTAAATCTGGCTGTTGTACTGGCTGAATTTTTTATTTTTTTTGTAATTTTTCCCAGGTGTAACCCTGCCCCATTCATCCTCGCTATGCTTGGGCTTACTTGGCTCCCCTCCCACCTACCTCCCATATCATTTTCTTTATATCTACCACTGGTCCCTCCCAACCATCAAACTCATTCCCTTCCTGTTACACAAACTAGCACCCACTACAAACTCTCTCAAAAACTCACCCTATTAAAGCCCTCTCCTCCTCTTCAAACACGCCAGACTTAATTATTCCTGTCATACTTCTACCTGCACTGTCCTCCTACACATCACCTCACACTCTTAACCCCTGTACATAAAGCCCTCACCAAAGCTGTTTTTCTTACCCTCTGTAACCCATACTCATCTCCGCATCTATCCTTCCAATGAATATAGTACTCTCTAAAATAAAAACAACTCCTTTCAACCATAGTACATCTAAGTATAAAACAAAATACTTTCACAACTACATACAAAAAATGAAAGCTTACAACTTCCCAGGGACTATGCTTTTGTCAGGTGATATGCACCCAAATCCTGGCCCTACCACTATTCCTAACGCCCCACAAAATATCACCCCCAATTCTAATCACCTATCCATACCAAAAAAAAATCTTCTGTTCTGTCAATACTCGAAGTATGCTCAACAAACTAATCCAGTTTCATGCTTGGGTATCTCTTCATACCCCAAACATTATCTCTGTCACAGAAACTTGGCTTAAACCTCAAAACCAATATAAAGACATTCTTCCTCCATGTTATAATATACTATGCCAAGATTACTTAAAGAAAAAAGGTGGAGGTGTTGCTGTAGTCTAACTACCTCACTCTCTCCCTTCCTAAAGAAGAAATTCCCTCCTTTACACCTGTTGAAATACAAATATCAAATGTCAAACCCAATGACTTTACTACCATCACAGTAGTAGCCATATACATTTAACCAGGGGACAACATCCCCTTAATGGAAAGTATACTGTCATATCTCTCCCTAAATTTACCTAATGAAACAATGCTTCTTGGGTTCGTAAACACCAATTGGCATAACATCATAAAAAAGGCACAGATACTGGGTAAAATGCTTGGTATTCACCTCAAAGTGAAAAATAAAATAACAAACAAACCATGACTGGAGGAAGAAAACAGAATTTAATGAGAAGTTAGCGCTTTCACAATCCAAACTGATAGCTTCTTCAGCCTTAAATCATAGTACTGAACAGCCTCATTTAAATTAAAAGAGAGCCTATCACAGTGGAGAATGTACTAACTAAATTAGAAAGAGCATTTATCTATAAACTTCTATCTAAAAAGTTTAATTACTTAAAAGCTAAAAATATTTTAAAAAAGTACAACTATTGGTAAAATGTATAAATAGCACATAGTATTACAAAAACATTTGATACATAATTTTAATGTTTCAGTGGTCTGGCTTTCAAAATAGGTTTAAGTGATACCATACCATTAATCCCAGGGGCTTTATCAGCCTGCAGTTTCATAATCCACTCCTGTTCAACCTCCTCTGTCATGTTCTTTAATATCACCACCTCTCAAGCTTTCTGATAAAATCTCTAATACAAAAAAGTTAAAAAACATGGTGCATCCCTTTCTTGTACGTGCTTAGCCAGTGCACTAGTTTCCTTATTTTTTACAATGTCCCTCATATGTTCCAAAATTCTGTCTTTAAGGCATCTATTTGTTTTCCCGATATAAAAAGCATCACATTATTTACAAAAACTAAAATAGACCACATTCTTCGTTTTACAATCTGCATAGACGTCAGCCTCAACTTTAAATTTCTGACTTCTGTGCAAAAAAGAAGAGCCTGAATATATGTACTTACAGGTTGTACAATTTTTGCAGGGGAATGTGCCTACTCTGTTAGAGCATTTGTTGCTGGTCATTCCTGAGGACTTATAACAAAGCTGCCTTTTAAGTGACTTTCTATTAATAAATGACAAATGTGGTACTGTATCAATTACATTATCTAATTCAGTTATTGATGTTAATATATTCCAGTTTTTTTCAAAAATGTTACAAAATAACTTAATATCACTAGAGTATGATACTGGAAATCTAATTATTTCATTATTAGCCCTAGAATTACTAGGGCTCCCTTCTGTTGAATGGGAAAAATAGGGTTTGCCACTACTATTACGTACGTCATACATATGACTGACACTTTCATCTATCTCAGTTTGATTATAGCCCCTATCCATGAAATCTTTCCTCAATATAGAGGCTGCTAGTAATTCTAGGGCTAATAATAACAGAATTAGATTTCCAGTATCATACTCTAGTGACATTAAGTTATTTTGTAACATTTTTTTTTTAAATCTGGAATATATTAACACTGATAACCGAATTAGACAATGTAATTGATACAGTACCACATTTGTCATTTATTAATAGAAAGTCACTTAAGAGGCAGCTTTGTTATAAGTCCTCAGGAATGGCCAGCAAGCAATGCTCTAACAGAGTAGGCACCTTCCCCTGCAGAAATTGTACACCCTGTAGGTACATATATTCAGGCTCTTTTTTTTCGCACAGAAGTCAGAAATTTAAAGTTGAGGCTGACTTCTATGCAGATTGTAAAATGCAGAATGTGGTCTATTTTAGTTTTTGTAAATACTGCAAAGCTTTTTATATCAGGAAGACAAATAGATGCCTTAAAGATAGAATTTTGGAACATATGAGAGACATTGTAAAAAATAAGAAAACTAGTGCACTGGCTAAGCATGTACAAGAAAAAGGGGGATGCACCATGTTTTTAACTTTTTTGTATTAGAGATTTTATCAGAAAGCTTGAAAGGCAGAGATATTAAGAACAGGACAAAAGAGGTTAAACAGAAGTGGATTATGAAACTGCATGCTGATACCTTCTGGAATTAATGGTATGGTATCACTTAAACCTATTTTGAAAGCCAGACCACTGAAACATTAAAATTATGTATCATTTTTTTATATATTACTATGTACTATTTATACATTTTACCAATTGTTGTACATTTTTTTAAATATTTTTAGCTTTTAAGTAATTAAAGTTTTTAGACAGAAGTTTTTAGATAAATGCACTTTCTAATTTAGTTAGTACATTCTCCACTGTGATAGGCTGTCTTTTAATGTAAATGTGGCTGTTCCATAGTATGATTTAAGTCTGAAGAAGCAATCAGTTTGGATCATGAAAGCACTAACTTCTCATTAAATTCTGTTTTCTTCCTTCACTCATGGTTTGTTCATTATTTTATTTATCAATTGGCATAACCTTAATAATCCAAACCCTTCACAACACACAAACCTCCATGGATTTACATAACTATTCTTCAAACCTACCCATACTATTAACGGTCATTCTTCAAGCTCCTTGATAGATTGGATACTCATTTCTATTCCCAGCAAATACCATAATTTTGACACTCTACCTGATGCCCTGAGTGACCACTCACCTATAAAAGTGCTACGATACATCACCCACCTCCCCAAACCACAACGGCGTATCACCTGCCACAAACTTTTCACCTTTAACCCAGACCCTTTTAAACCCCTCCTCTCTAGAATTAACTGGAATTTGTTACTCTGCTCCCACTCAGTGAAGCAGTAAATGCCTTCAACTCAACTTTGCTAAATATTTTAAATTGTCTATCCCCACTGAAAAAAGTTTAATTAAAGGCAAACATTTCACCCTGGCTAACTAAAAATTCCCTTACTCTTATGAAATCCAGAGCTAGGCTATGGAAAACATGGTACAAACCAAACTTCCAGCTGACCTTCTAAATTATAAAGAACTTGGAAATCAGACAAAATAAACTCATCAACAAAGACAAAAAAGACTTTTATTATAATCCCCCCATTAAAATCTGATCCAAAATAATTCTGGAATGCTATAAACCAAATGTAACATTCAGGTAACCCAACTTCACCAAACCCATGTCCTGACAAGTCACCTGAAGAAACTGCCAATACCTTCAACACCTACTTTATCGAATCCATTTCTGAACTATTTAACCCCAACCTCTCAAACAAAACTTTAAACCTCTCTATACACCCCTCAACCACTATCTCAGTAAACAACTTCTCTCTCAAATCTGTCTCCACTGACTATTTCAGAACTCTACTCTCAAAGCTCAAACCATGCTCTGTATCAGCAGACAATATCCCTTCTTACTTTATCCGGATTGCTGCACCACTCCCTTGCTATGCCTGTATCTATACTAATCAATCACTCCATCTCAGAGTCTAAAGTTCCTTCTATCTGGAAACAGTTTTACACTCTTCCTGTTCATAAAGGAGGTATCTCCACTGAAATATCTAATTTCAGACCTACCGCTATCCTCTCCCTTCTCTCCAGAATCCTTGAGAAATGTATACACAAACAAGTTATGCATTATCTCTTACAAAGAAATCTTCTCACTCCAACACAGCATGGTGTCCGTCCCAAGCATAGTACAACCACAGCTCTACTATCATTTCTTAACACATTAGCTCTGGATAAAGATGATCACAAACTCATATCCTGCCTATTCCTCAACATTTCTAAGGCTTTTGGCACTGTCTCGCACACTCTCGCTACTTAGTAAACTTGTAGACCTAAACTTCTCCCCTGATACAGTTGTATGGTTCTAGCTATCTCTCTGATAGGCTGCCGTCAGTACGATGGGACTCGGCAATATCTACCCCTCTCTCAGTAAGGTTCCATTCTTGGACCTCTACTATTTAATATCTTCACCAACTAACTCCCCTCCTCTTGTCCTCATTCTAACATTATTCACTACGCAGATGACTCTACAGTCATAACTATTGCTAATTCCCTCTTAGAACTCCTAACAAATACCTAGACATCTTTCAACTCAGTAGAGACATGGCTCACTAATAATCATCTCATCCTCAACCCTAAGAAAACAAAATTACTAATCTTTCTACCTAAATCTGCAAACCACATTAAACTTTCCTTCTGGTCCCTAAACAATACTATAGAAGTCGAAACTAGCATAAAATTCCTTGGCATTACCATTGACAACCAACTAAAATTTGATCTTCATATTAACAATTGTATCAAAATAAAAAAAAAAACAAAAGCTAGGACTACTGTACAGGAACAAGATATTCCGAACTACTGAAGTTAGGATTTCTCTTACCCATGGCTACCTTCTACCATGCTTAATCTATTGTTCCCAAATACTCACAAATCTGAACTCCTCCTAACTTATCAAATAAGAATCAACCTACCACAAAGTAGCTAGATTTGCAGCTTAACAAACATATAAATCTCACCACCGTCTCTCCCTAAAAATACCTGAACTGGCCCAAACTATCTCACATGTTCCTACAATCTCAACTCCAAATCATACACTCCATCCTATATCAGCCTGATTTCTGCCAAAGTCTATCTTCTCTCATCTCTCACTACTCCCCTACCAGACTTCTCCGAAGCTCAACCCAAGACCTACTAGAAATCCATAAACCCAAATCCAATGCAGGGTGCAACTTGTATAGCTACCAAACCTCTATTGCATGGAACAAACTCCCACTAGAAATAAGGTCCCTGACTCACCCCAAACAATTTAAGCTAGCAACCAAAGACCACTTTAAAAAATATTGGTCCTGCCATTGTACTCACCCCTCCCTGATTATTACCTACCTTTATAGTATAGTCATACTAACTTACTAAAACTTATCATTAACTACTTCATCCTATACTTCCTATGCAACCTCCAAAGCTTCTTCTATACTCTGCTCCCTGAAATTCTTATGTAACCTTTTAAGTTTCTGCTACTCTGCAGACAAAACCTTATATTTACTCAACTCTATTTTTAAACCAAAACATACAACTTATTCTACTTTTTTAACATTCTCCTTTTTGTTTATAGTACTGTTTTATCTGTCAATATACATGTATGTAGCTTACGTATTTTATATTGCTATTTTTTATTGAAATGTATCTCTATTGCTGTTTTTATTGCATTGTATATCTTTGGAGCTTTTCTCACTGGGCCTCGGTTGAAAAAGGGCAATAGCTCAGCTGGACACTCCCATTCAACAAATGTAAAATAAAAATAAATAAATATGCTGTTTGACTATTGATCCCAGCACATCTTGCACTTTAATGACTTTCTAGATGCATTTTCAATACATAAGAGTTTCAAAGGAAGAGAGGTTTGTGATAATTGAGAAGCATTCGAGGAATGGGATATTGGTATTGTGTGTGTGGCGGGGCAGTCCAATATTCCATTACCCTGTTTAAACCCCATTTGACCCTGATCTAGTGTTAGTGATTAGTAATACCAGTACATGGATTAGAAAAATAAAGTGCTAACAATATGTGCTTATAGTAGTAATTGGCTAATGTTAGGAAAGCCTTTGCCTGTATCTTGTTAGCAGATGTAAGCCATCTATATACCGCATTCACATTGTCAGACAATTGCATTACTATTATTGTGTATATTTAACCTAAATAGTGTATTTTTTTTTTACATGCCCAGCTTACATGGGGATGGGTATAAGAAATCCTGTATGCCTTGGACCTTTGGGATGCAGATTTAATATTCTTTAAAAAGGATCATTAGGTCAACAATGTAGACTGCAGAAAATCTAATTTGTGATTTATGAACCTTGCCTATTAGTTCGTGGAAGATTATTGGAACTCTAAAAAAGATAGATGTCAAGTCTTTATAGAGAAGGAGACCATTTATTGTGTAGAATGTTGTTTTTACTTTGGCTACAGGAGCAAGCGGAATTTATCAATATCCCTTTGTTTTGTTAAATGCAAAGTAGAGAGAGAACTCTATCCTTAGATAATATTTGAACTAGTACTATAATGAACTTTTTAGATGCATTTTCCAGGTATAGGACAGGAATCAAATCTGGAAATAGCAATTAGTTTTCTAAAGTCATCACAAAAAATTATCAACTCATTTGACTTTGTGACCATTATAACAATTTCACTTTTCTATAACACTGAGTTTGAAGCATTTGGTATCTCTATAAACTGCCTAGCACGGGATCTTCGGATTCCAGTATGGTTTGAGACAACATACCGTATTTAATTTTTTCTACTTGACAACAATGAGGATATTTCTCTTAAGTACATATTCTTTAACTTGCTTTTTTTTCTAGGGTACAGACTTTTTAATTATTTTTACTTTTAATGCACAGTTTAAGTCTTTACCTGTGAATATACTTATTACATAATTATCATTTTCTCTCTAAGCCTTTAGAATATTTATATGGTATTGAAACAGCATTTCAATCAAATAGTACTTCACTCTAAAGGAGACATCATATTAGTAGGTGGTTTCAATTGTACTCTATATGACTATGATACTACTACCCTTGGGAAGAGGAAACTTACAGCTAGAGCAAAACATCTAAAATACTTGACTTCTATCATTTGAATGCCATTAATAATCAAGCTGATACTAAGTCACTACCATATACTTTTTTTTTCCCAACAGACACAAGTCTTACTCTAGAATAGATAGAGTTCTGATCTCTAACCAACTTATAAAAGATTTATCTAAATCTATGGTCATTTCCTGCCCAATATCAGACCATAATTCAATCACTTTTAAACTTATGGTAAATATAATACACAATACTCAGATTAGAATAATTCCTGCCTACCTAACTCAACTAAAAGACTTCAAAGAATTGATAGAGACACAAAACAACGTATAAATAAACACTAAACCAGATATTTTGATTATTTTACACACACACATATATATATATATATATATATATATATATATATATATAGGATGCTCTGAAATCATATCTATATGGGCAGAAGTATAAGGTGGTGGTATACTAATAAAGGGAAAACATGGGATAAAGATCTACTAGACATACAAAATAAACTAGACACTTTTTAAGTTCAATAATAAGGGAGATATCACAAATAAAAGTATTATAGAAGAAATAAACAAGTTAAAAGAAATAAATAAGTTAAAAGAGAAGTACAAAGAAATTTTAAATCATAAAATAAAAATAAACCTAGAGAAATATAAATTCTTAACATATTCAATAAATCCCAAATATTTAAATAAACTTAAAAATAAAACAAAAAGACTTAAAATCATATCAGAGGTTTTTTCATCGAGGAAAAACATTTCTAATTTATCAGAAATTCTAGACGAGTTTAAATATTACTTTCATAAAATAAACAATGACAGAGTTAATATGGACCCAAAAGATAAAATAAAGAATTTCGTTATTACATAGATAGACAAAAAACTTAAACAGGTTGAGTCATTGGATAAGAGAATCTCATATACAGACATTGTCACTCAAATAAATAAACTCGAGTAAAACAAAGCACCAGGTAACAACAGTATAATACCCGAGATTTACAAAATATTCTCTAAAAATGTCCATGCATTAATACATAATGTTTTCCTGGCAGCACAGACTGAATTTACTATCCCCTATCTTGGAAATACACTTATCTCACCAGTTCTGAAATCCAATAAAGACCCTACAAGATGCTCATCATATAGGCCCATCTCATTTCTCAGTGTTGACTACAAGATGTTTATGAACATATTTGCTGACAGATTAAAGGCAGTTCTTCCAAACATTGACATAGATCAAACAGGCTTTATTATAAATAGTAATACTTTTGACAACATAAGAAGAACCTTAACTCTAATAGACTGTCAAAATAAAAATTAGAAAGATCTGACACTAATTAGCCTTGACATAAACTCAGCCTTTGACTCTGTGAGCTGGAGCTATTTGTTTATCTTGCTGAGGTGTACGAAATTCTTTGATTCATTCATAAACCTGATTGAAAATCTATATAAAGGAGCACTAGCATACATAAAAATTGGCACATATGTGTCTCAAAAGATACCCATATTAAAAGGTACTAAGCAGGGATGTCCACTCCTTCCTTTATTTACCTTAATAATGGAGCCCTGGGCTAATTTAATTAGAAACAACAATGGCATAGAAGGATTTAAAATAAATGAGAATACAGTATCTAGAATTCAGCTTTTTGCTGATGATGTACTAATTACATCAGCAGGAAACAACTCTTATACAGTCATTATTTAACACAATGACGGACTTTAAGAAAATCTCAGGTTTGACATTTAATGAAGAAAAAACAAAGTTTAGTAATACATTTAGGGAACAATATCCTTAAAAAAGCATATCATAAATATATACCCAATTCAGGTCATATAACTTATCTAGGAATTATCTTGGCAAGAGATATTAAATCAATCATTCAATATAGCTACAGTAAATAACTTGAAAACATTCAAACCTTGTTTAAAAGTTGGAATAATATCCTTTTTTTCCATGGAGGAAAGATTTACAATGATAAAAATGATTATATTTCTGAAGATATATGTAATACAATCAATACTAATCCCACCAACCAAAACAATCATTAAATTAAACTCATTAACGTTGAAATTCTTCTGGGCACCTCATAGACCAAGAGTGGCATTAAGGACACACATCAATAATTGTTCCCAAGGAGGTATAGCCTTTCCTGACATTGATATATACTCTATCCTCTTATCAAAACTATATCTCTACTAATAGATAATACATATGTTGCGAAATGGAAAAAATATTGGGAATTAATAAGCATGGAATTAACTAGTATACCACTAACACACAAAAATATAAATAATCCCATATTATGGATACTCAAAGAATTTTGCACTGTACCCATATCACCCAGACGCATCGAATTACCCAATAAATATTATTACTTTTCGTAACTTTATATATAAACATCCCAAATATAAGGAATGGATCATTTTATTTCCCATAACTTATACACAAGGTATACTCTTATCTAACCCTGATAAAACTTTACCATTCACACAGAATAAATTAATGTACTGGCATCAGATGCTGCAGGATAATGAACTTAAAAATCTAGATTTTTTTTTTAATTCAAGAATTCGATTTGGATGAAACTTGTTGGTTAGAGATACAGGCTTTCAGACAATATCTTTCTAATAAACTAGACATAACACCGCTAACTAAAGAATATGTCCCAATACTGATAATTACATGATACTAAATCTACAACAGAAGGTTTCAGATAAGGGCAAACTTTCTCACATACACAAAATTATTAGAGATGAAACCTTCAACTGTCCAGAAAATCACTGGAACTATTTCAATTCCATAAATAGAGACCCTCCAGAACAACAAGATAAAAGTCATATACTGGAATCAGCTTCTAAAACAACTTCCTCAATTAAATGGAAACTTAATTCCTGGAAATTCTCATACAGGTCCTTCTACACCCTGTTAATGAGCAAAATTAATAAAAAAGATAACATATATAAGAGATGTACTACAGAGATAAATGCTAACTGGGCACATATATTTCATGATTGTATAAAACTGAAAGAATATTAGACATCAATTAACTTTCTAGAGTCTCTCTTTACAGATAATTTTACAATATCTAAATCACTGATCCTCTTCAATACCCCCATACCAAAATGTGTTAAAAAGGTTAAACTTCCCATATTATGGTCAATTCTAGAAGTGAATAGAAAGATTATAACTAGAAATTGGATATCAGATACCCCTCCTTCTTTTAATGCATTTAAAATGTTTTGATAGAGTTATGTCAAATGGAAATAATGAATATTAAATCAAGATCTTCTAGGAAAACAACCAGCTATAATATGTGGGATACTTTACAAAGTTTATTAAAAAAAGACTTGGAACCTTTAAAATGTATTATAGTTATGTTAGATGATGTATTTAACTGTGGATGTTTTTGTAAATACTTTAGCGGTTTTATGAATGTTAAAATTTTTATCTGTTAACTGCTTGCATAAATTACTATGTTGTACTGATTGTATGTTAAAAACAATAAACATGTTTTTTTTAAAAAAGAATATTTATATGGTATATAAAATTGTCTACCATTGTCCACCTTGTCTCATTGTATAGTTTACTTATCTCTTTCATTTAAAAGATTCTTAACATGTGTCATGAACTTGTTCTCAACAATGGGCTACAAAGTCATTACTCAGTCCCCTGTTTTGATGTCTTCTTAGTGATCATTTCTTTCTATGCTCTCTTTCATGTGATACAGAATTTGTATTTGTTCCAATCAATGAAATTAGATTTGAAAGTAACACCTGAATCGTCCAGCCCTGAAGAGAGAGGAGTATGACTAACAGCATAAGCAAGCCAATTATTGGAATTACTGAAGTTGATTGGTAGATGCAGGTGTAGGTGATTTATTTAGGAGTTTTAGAAAAAAAAAAGTTAGACCCGATTGGTATGTGGGTGCTTGAATGCTCTGCATTCAGTATATTCATTAACTCACATGCCCAGCCTATCACTACACAACCTTGTTTGATGAGTCAGGCTCCTAATACTGAATAGGATTAAGGGTATTGTTAGTCATACTCCTGTCTCAAAAGTGATGAATGAGTCAAATATCATCTCAATTCGATGATCTGCATGAAGACCTGCTTTATGGCCCATTATAACTCATTTATATTCAGGACTTATTCCAAGTCCATTTGTTTGCTATTTATATATCGTATTGATAATCAAAACAAATGTAAATAAATAAATAATAAATTAATAAATGCTATAGCTCCCCAAGAAACCTTTCACAAGAGGATGCTCTGAATTTTATTTCCTCTTAGAGAGAAGCATTAAAGTATTTCTACCAAACCAGCATAAACATAATAGAAAGTTTAGAACTAAACTTGTATGGTGGAACAACCATACAAACAAACTCAATAATTAAAAAAAAAAGCTACTAGGCATCATTAAATGCTTACTTATTATAACGAATTTAAAACTAATAAGTAAATAAGTCTCTCAAAAGTTACCATTAGGAACTGCAAGGCTAGCTATGAACTTGGGACCGCAACTAATTCAAAAGAAAACCATAAGGCCTTCAATCATATCGGGAAGCCTAGAAGTATCTACAATTCTATACTGAACTTATTTACAAAGGTAACTTCATCTCCAACCCAAGTGACACTGTTAATATCTATTGGAGATATTCTTACTCTACCCTTTATCACTTCGTGTCCCCCTCACCCCCCCCCCCAAGAGATCAATTTGAGCCAAGTCTTTTTTTTTGGTACTTAAAAAGCTTTCATGAGTCTTGACATCTTGACAATATCTATGAACTTCTGCTCAGAAGTTTGAATTCCCACCTAGCAAAACCCATCTATCAATTCTTCAGCCCGAGTCTCTCCACTAGTTGGCAAAGTAAATAGTTGAGTGTTTGCTTCTGTGTTGTAATCAGTCTTTAATACAAAAGTGATACACTCTGTCAACTATGGTAATAACTCGATCAAAATTGGGCTGTTGTGTTTAAGACTGGCCCTTAATCAGTGCTTAAATTGCCATGTTCTTGCATAAAAATCTCATACTGATACATATGAATTCCCTTTAATGATTGTGAAACATGAGCCTCCTAGTCATATGATATCTGTATCATTCACATCCTCTTGTGCATTATGACAAATGCACACACCCACACACACGCCCACACACACGTGCATAAATAAGATTCCATATGGAATAATCGAATGCTAACGTGAGTAAAAAAACTTATTACTGAGCTGAAAAGTTCAAACCACAATACAGCAAAGGCTGCAAGTGAACAGGACATGTACTGATGCACAGCTGAGAATTAGGGATTTCTTCTTTCTCCACTGTGGTGCAATCTCAGAGTTGGTGTATATAATTAGCTTTGCATAGGAAGCTGACCCCCTGCAAAAAATAGTTTTGTTTTGTTGTAGCATTGTTTTGTTGTTTCAGATTTTGGTCTCGATAAAGTGAATGCATGCATTTATTGAAATATGTTGGGATCGAGTAAGTTAAAAATTGTAAGAGATGTAATGTAAATCCTAGGGAACAAGTTCTGGGCTGTGTTGCTGAAGTAGTAAGGCCTAAATTAAGCTTACTAATACTACAATGCAAATTATTTAATTTACTACACAGACTAGGTTGTCACGTAGACCAACACATAAAAAAAACTTGTAAATTATAATTTCGGACTGAATGGAACTGCAACATATTTTTGTACCTCACTGTCAACCTTTAATTTCCATTAAAATTCAAATTATGATTCTGCTTTTAAGCATTTTATAGTATATCAGTCCTTAATGTTTTGAAAATTGTATTTGTATAAGCTAGCATTAAAAACCCTCTGCAAACAAATTTAGTTTGCAGTCACATGTTTGCCTACATGCATCAGTTCATAAACTGGTAAAAGCTTTGTGTGTGAAAAAAGGAAACACAAAATTCAGTTAACCATGGCCCATAAAATCCTCTTTGAATCTGAGAAAATACCTGCCCTACAAATATTGCTTCAACATTATGCCACTAACAGAACCTTATGCTCCACTAACAAACATCACATAAAAATCAATGCATCCAAATATCAAGCAGATATTCCCTCTTCTGAAATTATATAGGTAAATTCTGGAATGATCTTCTAGATAACATTACAACCATTACATCCCTACCCCAATTTAAAACCACTCTAAAAACCCACCTACTAAACAAATGGCTGTGTCCTTGCTTTACCCGACTAACATCTCTCTCTCTCTGCCTCTGACCTTACCAGTGCCCCTGCTTATCTTATAAGACTCCTGAATACATCACCTCTCACTGCCTATTCTTACTACTCCTGTCACTCTATGCTATCATTTCTCACTAGCTTCGCACTAATGACGTGGAAATATCTCTGACTTCACAATGCAAACTATTTGAAAATACGTGCAATTATTGAATGTTCACTTGAAACTATGGTATGTCTGTTTCTATAACATTGTAATGTCTTTTATACTAATATGTTAATTTTTGTGATCACCTACCAATTGCCCAAACTTAACGTGTAATAACTAAGTTAGCCTAAGTTTGTATTTTACTTATTGTACTTTGTATATTGCTATTTCTATATGTTCAAAGTATACAATGTGGAGATTTTCTCCCCGGGCCTCCACTGAAAAAGGACTTGTGCCCAGTCAGACTTTCCCGGTAAACACATGTAAAGTAAAAGAAAAGAAGTGAAAAAAGGGGCTATTTGATAAAATGATACAACAGTGACACCACACTGAATTGTAATATGGTTATATAAAACACAATGAGTGTTACTGTAGTATGAAAGTATGGCTGCTGATATGAAACCCTTTACAAATAAGATTTCAAAAAGAGATGGAAACATTTGACTTGTGCTGAATAACTGGCCTACTGATCTTGACTGTCATTATTTGTCCAGTACTTGATTTTGTTCATGTTTTGACTATTTTCAGGCTCAGCCCGGCTTGGTTATGTAGCAGATGACCAAACATCTCGGACTGTAATTATTTGCAAACTAATTTAATATCATTAATGTAATACAAACAAAATTAATTATGTTTACATCTGATAATGAGTAACAAGAAAGAAGTTTATCACTACTTCTGTACACTGGCTACTGAAAACTCTTGAGAATTTTAGTATTTTTATTTTTTTATCTTTCAGGGAAACTGAAAAAAATAATTTATTAATGCTTAAGACTGGTTCTGTCAGAGCAAGAAGTCATATTATAACATTGCTGGTGGTACAGCTACCGTAATTTATCCACATCTGAATTTATTTGAATGTAGAGATATTAATGCATATGTATTTTTCCCACAATTCCCATTTTTTGAAATTCCTACCCTTTTCTAAAGATCTCAGTTCCATTTATTTTATCTTCACTACTACTAATATATATATTTATATATATATATATATATATATATATATATATATATATATATATATATATATAAATATATGTGCACACACATACACGTCTCCCAAATATGCAACAAAATCAAGAAGATTTAGGATTTTTGTTTGGAAATGTTTACATAGATGTTTTTATACTCCAGGTAGACTCCTGAGAATTTTTCCATCAGGTTTACCTAGTCCGTTTTGTTTTCTGTTTTAAGAAATCTGCTTCGCCTGCTGTTTTTGTTCTATGCATGTGGTAGACACTTGAATTATCGAGGATGCACATTTCACTGTTTTTTTTTCATTGGTTAATTGTCTTGAGTGATACTTAAATACACAGTGAATTTCTGCCCCTTTGTCATTTGCTGAAAAGATTTTAAGCCAGCATAAATTAAGCACTGCTGGTGATTCTCTACTGGGTGAGGAAAGTAAACCTATATTTATTTATTTATTTATTGCAGTTTGATTACCGGGGAGGACCACTGGGCTTGGGGCCCATTTTCAGTGGAGGCCCGGCGATATAAGCTCCAACAGGAAACAGCAGTTTAAAAGTTAAAACAATTACATAAAATTACATAAAACGCTACAAAAAATTACATAAACATTCAGAGACAGTTGCTTTGGAAATAACAGTTAGCTACAGAGAATAAATCACAGCAAGTTCAAATGTTATGAAGGAAAATACTGGCTAATGGAATATAAGATTAGGAGATTGCTAGTTAGTTATCTGAGGTGGGAATTTAGTAGAGGTAAAGGAAGGTAAAAGGGGTTAGCCTGGAGAGAGGTGGGAAGATAGTGTGGGAGGAATGGGCTGCAGAGAGCAATTGCATTTCCTGTTTCGATAGAGGTAAGAATGGAGGTGGTTTTTGAAGTTATTAAGGTTGGTACAGGATCTTAGAGTTGAGGGCAGGGCATTCCATTTTTTGGCTGTAGTAAAGGATAAGAGTAGCTGACCTGTGGGGCGCTTTGGTTTTTGAATGGTGATTAGGTTCTGTTGAGAAGATCTAAGTGGTCTAGTGGGGTATAAGGTTGTAGAATGTTAGAGAGAGCAGGGCAGTTGGTAGGGTGGAATAGTAATTTGTGGGCTATTATGATTTGGAGAAAGTCAAGGTGGTTGGGGAGTTCAAGCCAGTTTAGGGAGTAGAGGGAGGTGTAGTAATGTGAGGAGGATTTGACATTGGTGGCAAATCTGGAGATTTTGTTGTAGCATTGTTCCAGTTTGGAGGTAAGTGAGGAAGATAAGTTTATGAGGAGGGGAGCACCATACAGAAGGGAGGGAAGGAGGAAGGAAGAGGCAAGGGTAAGTCTGGTGCGAGGAGAGAGGAAGTGGTTGTTTCTGTACAGTAGGCCAAGTTTTATGTGTGTTTTTTTGATGTTTAGCTGGATATGGTTATGAAATGTTAGTTGGTCATCAACAGTAATGCTGAGAAGCTTGGTAGAGGGTACAATTTCAATGTTGGAGTTGCTATGGCTGGTAATTTGAAATGAGTCCTTATCCAGAGAGGAAGATTTGGATGGAGAGAAGAGGAGGATCTTTGTTTTGTTTGCATTTAGGGCGAGATGATTTTTCAGCATCCAGTTTCAGTGGTAGAGAAGGCACTCTGTGTTAGGGCTTTGAGTTCAGTTAGATTGGGGGCACAACAGATTAAAGTGGAATCGTCGGCGTTTTGCACAATTTTGGTGTTAGGGATGGCATTGTAGAAATCGTTAATAAAGATGTTAAATAGTAGTGGGCCGAGTATGGACCCTTGGGGTAATCCTGTAGGGGTAGGAAGGAAGGAAGAGGTGGCTTGGCCCCATTTCACAGCTTGGGAGATGTTTGAAAGGTAGCTGGAGAACCAAGAAAGAGATTTCTAACAGAGGTTGAGATTAGAGAGGTGGTTTATTAGGTGTGAATGAGAGATGGTGTCAAAGGCTTTGGCTAAATCTAGAAGAGCAGAGGAGACTACATTACCAGAATCACATGCTGAGTTGACAGAATGCAGGAAAGAAAGAAGGGCGGTGGTAGTACTGTGTCCAGGGCGGAAACCGTGTTGGGTAGGAGAGAGTAGTTGGTGTTTGGTAAGGAATGGCAAGAGCTGTAGGTGGATACATTTTTCAAGTATTTTGGAGATGGGGGAGAGGATGGCTATGGGGCGGAAGTTGGAGACATTGTAATTTTTGCCACCTTTGTGGAGAGGCAGAATGAAGGCAGAACACCATAGTTTGGGTACGTAGGATTTGAGTAGAGACCTATTAATAAGGATAGAGACAAGTATGGCAATAGTGTCAGAAGATATTTTTAGGAAGGAGGATGGAATGCTGTCAGGGGCATTGGTACAAGGCTTTAGTTTGTGGAGAAGTTTCTTTATTATGTCAGTGGATACCGGTTTGAGTTCACTTATCTCCTGCCCCCTCTTTTGAAGTGAAGAATGAGCAGGGAGGGGGGAAGGGTTGTTGTTGGTGAAAGTTTTGGTAAGTTCTGCGATAGAGGAGGTGAAAAATGAATTGAAAAGGGAGGCTATTTCAAGGTCAGATTTGCTGGTGTCGGGGGAGGGGTTGTTTTTTGTACCTGGTTTAAGGAGGGAATTTATGGAGTTCCAGAATAGTTTGGGATTTCTTACATGGTTTTCTTGTAGTTTGGAATAGTAAGACTTTTTATCTTTAATGACTTGTTTTTTGACAAAGTTTCTCAACTGCTTATATTTAAGGAAGGTTTCTGTTTGTTTGATTTTCATGTGGGCTTTCCAAGTTTTATCTCTGTCGCATTAGCTTTTTTGTGTCATTTGTGAGCCAGGGGGTGCTATTTGTTTTGACTCTTTTTGTTCTAATAGGGGCTTGGGAGTTAAGGGCAGTTATGAATGTAGAATTGAAGAAATCAACGGCTTCATCTAATGGTAGTGTTTTTAGGGGGTTCCAGTTGATTAGTTTTAGAGAGTCGGTAAAATAAGTCGGGTTGAAGTTAGATAGGTTATGCGTTTGAATGTAGTGGTTAGAGTGAGGGGAGGAGGGAGTTGCTCGAATAGCGAAAGCAGGGAAATGGTCTCCTAATGGGTCAGGCGTAATGCCTGATTTTACAACTTTGTTAGGATGAGATTCTAGGATCCAGTCAAGTATAGAGCCAGGGGGATTTGTTTTGTTGGATCGAGTAATAGAGTTAGTAAGTTGGGTGAATTTGAATAGGTTGATGGCTATTGTGGGATTGGAATTATTTATTTTTCCCCAGACAATATTTACATCACCCAAAATGAAGGTTTCTAGCTTAATATTGGAGGAAGTCCAAGAGAGGATGTCTTCCAGAGTATTAGTATTGTTACCATGGGGGATATATAGGCAAATGATGCAGATGCTTTTATGGTGGTTTATTTTTAGTAAGCCAATTACAATTTCAGTGTTGTTGAAAGAAGGGATGGGGTTAGTGTAAGGAGTAATGGACAGGAGATTGGAGTAAATTAGAGTGACACCACCACCTCTTTTATTTGGTCAGTCAGATCAGAGGCAATGAAATCCTGCAGGTAGGAATTCAGAGTCATTAGTGTGGGGTTTTAGCCATGTTTCAGAGATAGCAGCTATGTCAGGAGAATTGTGATTGAGCCAGGCATGGAAGAGGGTTAATTTATTTTTTAAGCATTGGGCGTTAATAGTGAGAAATTTGAGGGTTTTGTTAGAGGGTTTGTTGTTGGAGTGGGGGAGATTAGTGGGAGAAGAGTTAGGGCCAGGATTGTGGTGAATATCGCCGGATAAATTAATGTAAGAGGGATGGAGGATGTGTTTTTTAGATTTGAATTTTGATGGAAGAGGGCAGTAAGGATTAGGTTTAAGTTTGAAGTTAATATTAGAGGTTGGGAAATGTTTTACTTTTAAGAGAAGGATAGGGTGGGAGTGAAATAAAGAAGCTGAGATGTTATGGTAGTGGGATGCAAGGAGGTGATGTGGAGTAAATGGGAATCATTGTAAGTGGAGATTTGATATAGGTATAATAGAAGGAAAGGGAAGAAAGAGGAGAATGACTTTGAAAGGAAGGGAGGGCATGGTAGTTGGAGTGTGGCTGGAGGTGATGGAGAAAGAAGGTGAAGAGGTAATAGGAGTCTGAGGGAGTGGTCAAGAAAGGACAGAGGAGGAGGAAGGGGCGGGTTAAGGTGTGGGGCGGGTTAAGGTGTATCTGGATTGGATGGAGTAGAGGGAGTGGTTAGAAGGGGGGAATAAATGTAGGAGCACTGGGGTGTGTGGGAATTGGGGTAGGGTAGAGGAGTGGAGTGAGCCCATAGGGCGAACGGAGTGGCAAGAGCCAAGGAGGCGGAAGGCCCGAAAAACAATCAGTGTGCTGAGGCAGGTGAAGGAGAACTACAGCAGGGGTGTAGGCATGTGTTTGAAAACTGTTTTATTGTTTATACTAGGGGTTTTGAGTTTGGTTCATGAAATACACTATAAAAGTAAGTATATAGGTGTGTCGAGCTAATAATATTGGTTCTGTGGGGTAGGGTAGTGATACTTTTAAGCAGGGAAAGTTAAAGGAGCAGGGAGAAAGGATTATTGCAGTTCTTTAGTCTGGAGTATACTGCCACCTAGTGGGAAAAGGAGGTACACTCAGAGGAAAGGATGTTCCACAGATAAATTGGGTTTATAGAGATTAGCTAGAGACAATTAGGGGAGAAGACTGAAAAACAAAGGAAGAGGGGGAGCCTGTGCAGGGACCAGTGGTAGGCTGCTTTCACACGCACCGAGGTAGAGTGCTGCTCAAGGTTAGGTAGTGGATATAAAAATAAACATGTGCAAGAGATTACATACACTGTGTCTCCTTAGCAGGGGAGAAAGGGTCTCAGAAAAAATTCACTATAGTTCAAGTGGATTGTCCACGGTCATCTTCTCTTTGGGAGGAATCTCCTGTTTGTTCAGTGAAGAAGGGGGAAAGCAATCTGGGGAACAGCTGAAAAAGGAGAATGAGAAAAATACTTTAGAATGAGGGTGTAAGAAAAATAGGAAGAAGGAGAGAGCAGGAAGAAGTAAAAGCAGAGTAGAGGATGGAATTATACAGAGTAGAGTGGGGAGGGGGGAGAAGGTAGGAAAGGGCAGAAGTGTAAACCGAGGAAGAGAGAAAAGGAAACAGAGAAGCTGTAAGTGAAAGGTTGAAACAGTAATGCAGTAGAAGGTCCACGGGTTGTGATAAATTTCATGCAACAATTCAGCATGCAAACAATAGTTAGGGTAACAGAAGATTCAGGTACTTAAAAAGAAACAAATCAACACTTGCTTAAACAAAGTTTCCAAGTAGGAGAATTATCCAGTGCAGTATTAACAGCTAAACTCAGTTATTATATTCAGTTAAACACATGAAGATAGTCAGATTATGACAGTTAAATGCAGTTATTATATTCAAGTGTAAACTAAGACAGTCAGGTTGAGGCAGAACTTTGGTAAAGCTAAATTTAAATACCTGTCAGCAAAACAAGGCCAAAACAGGTTGAAGGATAAATGGTTAATGTATTGGAGGTAAAAAGTCGTGTCAGCATGTAAAACATGCACTGTAGGCAGATTATTGCTAGAACATTGGTCACTTAGATTCTAAAGCTAAGATAGAAACATCGGCCTTAAAGTCAGGCAGGTGCAGGTTAAAATCCATAGTCGCTAGTGTTTTAAAGAGTAAAAGCAGAAACTTACTTCTAACACATCTAGAACATTTTGCGTTCAAATGCTAAGATGGGAATACCGGCCTTATAATCATGCAGATGTAGGTTAAAAATTACTGGTCGCTAAGGTTTTAGTGAGTAAGAGAAGAGTCTTACATCTAAAATATCTAAAACATTAGTCGTTTAGATTGTAATTGTTGGGATATGTTTTGTCTGTGACTGATAGAGCTGCTTTCTGTTTTACCTACTCCATTTTGTTTTCTGTTTTTAGAAATCTGCTTGGCCTGGTGTTTTTGTTGAATGTGAAAGGCTGGTGTTTCCCACCCACCATCCTCTTTGTTGCTGTGCTTTTTAAGCCTGGTGATTTTAAGCTTCCCAGCCCCACTGTAAATTGAACTTAATATGCTCCTCCATTTCTACACTGTTGATTCGCTTATTTATTTGCTTTTCATTGAGCTTGTATTGAAAAAGTGCATGTTGCCTCTCACTGTCTGTTCTACTGAGTTACTTAATCTGAATTCATTTTCAAGCTAGCTATTGAATAAAGTAGTGTATTCTTACTCTCTGGCAAGCATTTGTTTTTACATGAAGAGGTCAGTGGATTTTTCATGTACTGCACCTGAGAGGTAGTCTGGTCTTTTTAAATTGGAGAAACACCTGACATTTGTGCATCATGAAAATAAGCATATTTTGTCTCTGTTGCACTTTTTAAATTGTATTTTATCTGCTCACCACATTTGTTCTGACTTTTTTGTTATGACTGCATATTTTCTGCAGTTCTTTTCAACTGAATTTCAGCATTGATAGTATAGTCTAGATTCAGACCTTCTGAATCTAGCCAGTTTTTGTAAGACTTGAGCACTAAACCAGCCATCTTACATTAATAAAGGCTCCCCTGCACCCTTGTGGCAAAAAAGTGTGGATCCATACCTTTCTTAGCTGGGAATTGCTGAAGGAAGGTTCATTGTGTACTTTCTTTCCTATTGGTTGATTAGCTTAAAAAGATTTACCTTCACCTGTATTTAAGCCTCATGTTTGCTAATCTCTGTACATCTAGCAGCAGGGGTCAGTGGTACCCTGTATAGATGCAAACACCTTGAAATCCAATTTTTCGCTAGACATCTGTCAGTGGAACCCTCACAAGCTTCTCTGTTGCACTGAAGGCAACTTAATTGCTCATTGCACAGCTTTGTCACACCTATTATCTACAACCCTCAGTTTAACAACTCTCGATAATCCTAGTGCAAAAATTAATCAATCTTGTTCACTTCCATTCCCTAATCGTTTGATAGTCCTTATTCAAAAACTGGTCAGTCTAGCCCACTCCTTTCCCTAATCGCTCATAAAGTAAAAACCTGTTATAATAGACAGTTTCCCATCAGTCCTCCAGACAGACTGATTGACATGAGAGTACTGAGGCAATGTAATAATTACCGAGTGTACTGACAGCCATTTACTCCTACACAAAAATGCCTTTTGTGAGAGTTGTAAGTACACTATGAAATTAGAATCACTTCTCTCATGTAAGAACAAACTGCATACCAAACAGGTTGTCTGTGCACACACTTCACCTCTCACACAAACTAAAGACATGAAACATAGACCAAATATGCAGAGGTGCTCAGTAGAAGGGTACCAAAAGCTCAGAGACTTCACAAAGGCAAACAAAGTGAAAACTGTGTTCATATTTCTGTAGCTCTCTGTCTCTACCTACTACCTTGTTTATACACAATGAAAGTGCGTCCTAGAAATAGTGCTCATATTCCTGTAGCTTACTGTCTTTACTACAGCTTTAGCTGCTACCGATATAAGTGATGATAGTAAGATAGGAGGTTTAAGCCACTGTATTACAATTATTGTCTAGAAAGACTGTTTTTCTGCATCTCCACATTTTGGTAAATCTGTTAATAAAACTCATGAGATAGGAATCTAGTATAATACATGCAACTCACTGAACTCTGTTTAGTTTTTTTAACAGAAATATCTGCTTGTAATCCTGCCTATGAATGCTGTTATACTATGATAGAAATTTAGATTGTGTTAGACAAGAATTTCTACCTGAGAGTATGGTTATTTTTACACTGATGGAAATATTAGAGATCTGCAATGTACTGAACCACTGGCTGTCTTTATGTATGGATGTACCTCTGTACTGACTTTTCTGAACTCTTCCACTTCCTTTTTTTCATTAGCCCCTGACTGTTTGAACGTACTTGTTCTTTTCTAGCAGTAGATATAATCTCTAATTTCACACACATTGCTCAACACTTTATTCTCTTCTCCTTTTTTATGGTCATTCAGACCCAAGCCTACTTATTTCACCGCCTTTACTGACAGAAACCGCATTAACACCTGGAACAAGGACCATGCTCTTTCTATAGTGCGCCCATTATTAAGCTACAGTATGTTCAACTTTAAAATCTGAAGGTGTTATTTATTTAGCATTAAAGAGTACCTGCACACCATTGGGACTCCTCTTCCTCAATACTCATTACTCCCTCAATAGCCCTGACACAGCTTTTTTTGCTTTTGTATTATCAGTATATTTCTGCCATCTCTGTTGTTAACCTGCTTAGTATTATATATCCTTTATGGTAGTAGTAGTCCACTTAACTGTTTTCTTGTGAATATCTCACTGCTGCTTCTTACCCTTCCCTGCCAACACCACCTCTCACTTCCTGGCTTGCTCTACTTACTTGCACTTTCACAATGCTGTGCTCCCCTGGCTTGTTCTACTTACTTGCACTTTCACACTGCTGTGCTCCCCTGGCTTGCTCTGCATACTTGCGCTTTCACACTGCTGTGCTCCCCTGGCTTGTTCTGTGTACTTGCACTTTCACACTGCTGTGCTCCCCTGGCTTGCTGTGTGTACTTGCACCTTCACACTGCTGTGCTCCTTACTCTTGCCTCCTGGCTAAGTGATTGATTTTTGTGGCGACTGCCACTTCTAGTCCAACCCACTGCATTTGCCCTCACTATTCTCGGGCTCACTCTGCTCCCACCCACCCCCACGTCCACTAGTTTTATACCTCATACACCTTGTCCCAGCCCCTCCCACACCTCCACATTATGCTATCCTAATCATTCCCCACCCACCTCTTACAATACCTCTCTTACATATTCCCTCCCCCTTCACCCTCTTCCCACCTACAGCATCCTAACTACTTACAACATAATACCTTATTTCTGCATACGTTTTTCTGTCCCAAACCCTCCACCAAAAAGTAAACCCGCCAACATATTTACAACCTTTATCACTGTATGTCTCTAACTCCCCACTACTCATGCCTCACACACACATTGTGCCCCTTCTTTGCATCTTACATATCTTACTACTATACTTCTCATTCATTACATCCTATCATACTAATTTAACCACTTTCATAAAGCTCCTACATCTACTTATCCTCTAGTCCACAAGGTCCCCTCCCTACCTTCCTAATCTCTCCTAGTCTCTTCAATTCATCCTATACTCAACTCAAAAAACCCAAAATATTCGCTCTCTCAACTACAGCCCTTAAACCTAAATACAAACCTTATAGTTACTGTTTTTACTTTATAAAACCTAACCCAAACACAAGCACCCTTCTTCTATATGGTGACATCCACCCTAATCCTGGCCCTTCCATGCCAGCGAGTACAAATACCAACCTAAGCACCTCTCTATTTTTGTAATTAACATACAGAGTCTACCTCACAAAGTTAGAGCGCTACATTCCCACTACTCCCCTCATATTTTAGTTCTATCTGAAAATTGGTTAAAACCACACATTTCTGATATTGAAATATTACCGTCTCACTACAATATTTATCATCTAGATAGATCTGCCAAATAAGGTGGAGGAGTTGGTTATGTACTCTGAGCACCTCAATCTATCCCCCCTGCCTCTACCTCAGCCTAATTTTCACCCTGTTGAACTACTACTACTTAACAGTCACCTCAACCCTCACAAAAAGTTTGCCATTGCAACTATATACATACCACCTGGAAACAACATTCCCATCCTTGAATCTGTGCTATCCTGGATCTCACTCCACATCCCCTATGAGACCATACTACTTGGTGACGTTAATATTGTCTGGCAAGAACTATCTAGTACCTCTTCTACCCTACATGTTAACCTCTATGGCTTCTATCATCTTATCCATACTCCTACTTATTTCAATAACAAGAACACTAACTGCTCCACCTTAAACTGGATTCTTACATCTGACCCAGTCCTATATCACAACCCCAGTACCCTGACTGTCTCCCTACGTGACCACCTCCCTACTTGAGTCAGAAGACACTGCCTTTAATTATCTAAATCCCAGTAATTTAGAGAATGCCTCAACCTTTCCTCCTTAAACGCTGAAACCTTTAATGATAAACTGCTATTAACTGGAGCCACCTGAAGTACCTTCCCCTCAATGATGCAGTCCTACAATTTAATCACATTTTTCTTGACATCCAAGACTCTATAGCTTCATTAAGAAAAGTTAAAATCAAAACAACTTGCTCTCCTTGGCTCTCTAAAGATAACCTCACAAATGAAGGAGAAGGACAAGTACTGGAAACAATGGCTAAAAACTAAATCTGCAACACTTTTCCAAAAATACAAAGAACTTTGAAACTATTCCAAAAAAACAACTCAATAAAGATAAGAAAAAATGCTATTATGAAGCCCAATTCAGCCATAAGTATAACCCAAAAAAGTTCTGGCACTCCATCAATAAAATTGTATACCCTGGTGAACCTACCACCCCCAGTCCCTATCTTAACAATACTCCCCAAAAAACAGCCACCTTACTTAATACCCACTTTTACACAAAGAAACGTCCGAACTCCGTTCAACCCAAAAACACAACTGCAATACACGAGTTCAAGGATTTGGGTGATATAACGAAACAAACTAAGATACTTTTTAAAAAACTAGTTTATTATGCTAAAAACAGTTGAGCGCTTTCATCTAATCCAATTAGACTTCATCAGAACCATGCTTACAAAGTTCCACACCCTTAAATAACAATACTAGTCAATTCAAATAATAAATCAACCAATCCCCTATCTCTGTCTCCTCCATCACATAAAAGTTCTTTGTGTATTATCAAAATACAAGTTAGCCTACTTGATATCACACAGTAAAATATTCACTCAAAAACATACTAAAATTTTTACACAAACCTTTTTTTTTTAATACCCACTTTATTGAATCAATTCAAAAACTAACCCAAACCTGTTAGTTTAAATCCCCCCCACCCCCTCCCACATACCACACATACTACTGGCAGGACCATCTCTTTCTGTCTTCACGCTGTATCCACTGATTACATAAAGTCCTTTCTACTAAAACTAATACCGTGCGCTCCCTCTAAAGACAAGCTTCCACACTCTATTTCAAGATTGCAGTCCACTGTGTAGCCTACCCTGTCTATATCCTTGTAAACAGATCTAGCCAAAAAGCCACAGTCCCCGATACTTGGAAGTCTTTCTACACCATACCACTTTAGAAAGGAGGTAACTCCACATTTCCATCAAACTACAGACCCATTGCCATTTTCTGTCCACTCTCCAAAATCCTATAAACATGTATTCATAACCAGCTTCTTAAATACCTAATCTATGAAAACCTTCTAATCCCTTCTCAACATGGCTTCAGGCCTAAACATAGAATCTCGACTGCCCTACTATCTTTCACTCACTTTGTTGCTGAATCCAGGGAGAAAAATCTTTGTATCTTCCCTTTTCCTTGACCTCTCTAAAGCTTTCAATACTCTCTCTCATACCAAACTAATTGCTAAACTAACTGATCGTAACCTCATTCCCTCTACTATTCAGTGGTTCTCAAGCTACCTGTTAGACAGGCTGCAGTCTGTGCAATAGTAATCCACCTGATCCCTTTTTCTACCTATCCAGACTGGCATCCTTCAAGGATCTATACTTGGTCCTCGTCTCTTCAATATCTTCATTAATAAACTGTACTCTTACTGCACCACCTCCTCCCTCATACATTACGTCGATGACTCTACCCTCATCTCTTTCTCTGATAGCATCTCTAACCTTCTTTCCATCACCGACTCAAACTTAACCCTAAAAAGACTAGGCTCCTACTATTCCTTCCCAAATCTCTCACCCACCAGAAATCTACCTTTACCATATCTTCTTTTGATAACATACTTATCAAAGCAGAACAAGAAACCAAGCTACTTGATACTAAAATAGATGACCAGACATCCATAAGCAACACTATATCAAGAAAACTAACCAGTAATTAGATCTTTCTACAGAAATAAAAAAAAATACCTAGCTCCCAACTCCAAGCCCATTCTTAATCAAACCTTCCTCCTTCCATCTCTTCTCTATGTCTCTCCAGTGCTAACCCATGTCCAGTCATCCCTACTGTCCAAAGGTGAACAAACCTATAACAACATAGCCAAATTTACCTGTGACCAACCATATAAATCACATCATTGCCTTGCCCTAAAACACTTCAGTGGCTTAAATCCCCCAGCTCCTGTTTCTTTCACAGCTGCAACTCACACACTCCCTGCTAAATACACCCTTAGCCTGTCCCTCTCTCTCATCCATAGCCCCTTATACCCTAAATCATTCACTTTGTAGCTCTGACCAAAACCTTCTACCCATATATAAACCAAATAATAATATTGGCAAACTCCTCTACAAAAACTCAGTATCCCAAACTTGGAATAGGCTTCTTCCTGACATTCATAGCATCAACAGTACCAGCTTCTTCAAAACTGAAGTCAAAAACTACTTCCTGAACTCCAAATTCTTCCCTTGCCATAATCCCCCTTAATTTTCTCTCTCTTCTCCTTCCACCTCTGTTTTACTTCTGCCTCTCTTCTATTTTCTCTGAATATCTGTTCATATTCTTTCCTTTCTAGTATATGCAAAACCCACTTTCTCATCCTTTAACATCTACCCTTTGCACATAGCAAACATCACTCAGTGTGGAGAAAATTCTGTACAACTATTATACTACCTGGTAAAAGATATGCTTATACTGATGATGCTCTCTCACATTGTGTAATATATAGTTGCTTCTCCACTGGATGTATAGTATTTTGATATTATGTTATTTTAGCACTGCATGTTATCATTTTTGTATTATTTTTGTTTATTTACTTCAATGTAAATATTTAATCTATCTGTAAGCTGGAGTGTTTCTCCTAGAGTCTCCACTGAAAATGGGCCAAATGGCTCAGCTGGACTACCATGATTAACAAATATCAACTACACATATAAATAAAATGCTGTTGTGCAAATAGAAACCACTACACTTAACACGTGCAAATTTATCTCTACAAATAAGCCCCTAAGGTAAAACACCTCTAAACCAATTGTCCTGGTCATAGGCAACTCCATTGTGAGCCACACAGATGTTCCCCTCACTGGGCTGGACAAGGAGAAAGTCACGGTCCGCTGCCTGTCAGGTGCAGGATCTGTCAGATCATGCATACACTCAAATCACTCAACAAGTACCGTTAAGACTCGATCATAGTTCATGTTATGGTGAATAACTTGTGCTACACCTCTCTGGACTATATGAAGAGAGACACAACTGAACTCTGAATGTGTGTCCCAGGCAGGTATGGCCCTACCCTAAGCAGCATTCTACTTTCTCCCAGGATGATGCCACAGTATAAACAAAAATTGATAGACTTTAACAATTGCAGCTTCTGGTGTCAGTCCAGGGAGATCCATTATCTGATAGCCTGGTATGACACGGCTGACTATCCACACTATTTTGCCAGAGATGGTCTGCACTTCTCTCCTCTAGGCTTTTAGATACTGGCAAATGTACATGCCTTCCCCATAGTGCCTTTTTTAGGCAATGTCAAAACAACAATATTTCCAACATAACAATGTCCACCCAAGGCAAACTCAGGATTCTGCTGTTTAATGCTAGATGTCTAAACATGAAGCTGCACTCCTCCTTGGAAGCACTCCTCACCTTGGAAAATGCTGACATCTGTGCAGTCACTGAGACATGGTTCAAGGCTGCAGAGAGCTCCCCAGATGTGCAAGGTTACAATGCCTTCCACACATTCAGACCTGAAAATGAGCATGAAAGAACCAAGTGTGGAGGGGTATCCATCTTCAATAAAGCCAAGTACACCTCAAAACTGGTTAAACAGTATGACTCTCTCTCAAACTACTCCATATTCAATTAACTCTAGGCAAAATACCCTACCACATCATTGCTAGCTATATGTCCCCCACCATGAACCAGTAAAAGCACACCACCTACCTGAACATACATGAATCACTCTCCATACAGCCCATCACCTTAGTCAAGGGTGATTCCAGCTATCCTTCCATCAACCAGGTGACATACACGAGCGCAAACATTCTTGCTCAGAGGTTCCTGGACTTTAATTCAAATGGCCTGAAACAGATAGCCTGCTCCCCCACAATGTGCTCAAATGTCCTAGATATAGGAATCACCAACATGGGGAGTCACTGGACTCCCTCCTGCATGATGCCTTCCCTGGTATAGTGGGAGCATAACACTTTCTCATTTGAAGTAACTGTTGGACCTGACACCCCCACAGGAGCAGAAAACTGAGGAACTTTTCCAAAGCTAACTTCAGACTACTAAGCAATGGCATAAAAAGTTTAATACCCGCCAGACTCACAGACAACAATAACTCCTATGCAGAGATCTACTCAGATGCCCTGTAAAAACATTTAGACATCTGCATAGAATCTGCTGTACCTGACTGGATCAAAACCAGGTCCTCCCAAAAAACATCAAGCAACCCTGGTGGACCTCAAGTATAAACAGGTTATATAACAAGAGGAAGAAACTGATATCTAAGAATAAGATGGAACTGACTCAGCAGAAGAAGAATTCCCTTCTCACCTTGAGCAAGCAAATCGGAAATCTCGTGAAATCCTCTAAAGCCAAGTATGAAGCTAAAATAGCACCCTAGTTAAGGATAATCATAAGGCACTCCATGTCTGAAGCCTAAAAGAGAATGCCTTACTTTGAACTGGTAACACTCATAATGTACCGGAGGAAATCACTAACCTGCTAGCTAACAGCTTTGGTGCAAATTTCATCTTCCCAGCCCCACTGGCCATATCCCAAAGCCTTACCCAATAGAAGTCCTCTGCCTAGTATCTCTAGAGATCAGGTCTTAGCTGCATTCTCCAAGGCTGAAAACATAGCCTCAGTGGGACCAGATAATATCTCATGATTCTTATTAAGCAATCCAAAACAGGACCTAGAAGACCCACATAGCACACTCTTTAAACATAGCCTGATAGCTGGCTTTGTTCCAGCGGCATGGAGAACAGCAGCAGTAATTCATTTGAAGAGATGGGAGCAACAACAGACACTAGGAACTATAGACCCATAAGCCTAACCAGTCTCATCTGCAAGGCCATGGAAAGAATCCTCATGGACCTTATCAAAAAGGACATAGGTGATGATCAAACTCTAGGCCCAACTCAATTTGGCTACATTATGTGTAGATCATGCTTATTAAACCTGGTGGACATTTTCAGGAAGTCATCCAAACCCTTGATGAAGGTTAGACAAATGCATACCACCTATCTATATCTGGCCAAGGCATTTGACACAATCCCCCACTCAGGTATCATTGAAAATCTTTCTCAGTTAGGGAAACGAGGACAATGTGGAAGAAGGATACCCACACAGTTCCAATAGTAGTAGGAGCAACGGGTCTTACAAAAAAAAAAAAAAAATTACAGTAATACTTACATATGTTACACATAACTCCATATGAATTGCAGAATGACTCATTACTGGGTACACTGCTGGTGTAGTGAAGAGCACTTCTGGTTAACATCAAAGATTGAAACAATACTAATTTCATAAACCTGAATTATACTTTGACTTAGGAATGGGGTCCATTCCCATCATGTTATTAGGAAAACCAAAGGACTTGGAGAAATTTAAATAAAATTAGGAATTAACCTGTGCATCACTAGATGTGTAGCCAATTGGCTTACTGACAGAACACATTCTGTCAAAATTGGAGACTCCACCTCTGCCAGTAGACCCATCACCAGTGGCATGTGCAAGGTTATGTGCTGGATACTTTACTGTTCAGAATCTACTTCTTGGAAGTCTCGACTTAGATGCCCTTTGGCTTACCAAATTCCCTGATTGCAATTTGGGTGCAATGACTTTGTCCCGTAATGATATTAACATTCTACAGGAAGGGCTAAAACAGACAGATGACTGGTGCCAAAGCCACAGTCTAAAACTTAATGCAAAAAAAGTACATTTTTATTCCCTTTGGCAAAGTAGAATTCCCCATTATCTAGAGTATTGGCAACACCCTCTAAGCTCAAACCTAGTGGAGAGAGACCTAGGAGCACATGTAGATAGCAGTCTGAACTTCGACAGTTTCTTCTGTGGTAAGGAAAGTATTCTATGTTGTGCACCTCAAAAGTAAGGGCATTGCATCTGATCTAAGGATGTTGTAGCCACACTGTACTCCACCCTCATTAGACCACTAATAGAGCACAGTGCTCCCTTTTGCATATACCTCAGCAGACACTTGCAGCAGCTGGAGAGACCACAGAGGGTCCATACCAAGAAAATACAGGGCCTTCAAACCATGACGTATATGGATAGACTAAAAAGCCATGTCACTGTACACTGTATCGTATAGGCTGCTGAGATGAGACCTGTGCCTGGCCTACAGGGCAGTCTCTGACCCTGCCCTGATGGATATGCTTCACATACACAAATCTAATGGCACAAGAAACACTCACTCTAGGGATCTTAGCCTAGCCTGTGACATTAACAGAACATGCTGGAGAAACAAATATGCCTCCCAGAGACTGCCTCTCCTGTGGGACAAACTTTCTATTCATGTGAAGCAGAGCTCCACAGTGACCTTGTTCAAGTGCACCCTGGACAAATGGATGGGATACTGAAAATTCACCCTTAGGGTGACATCTATGTCCCACGAGGACAGTGGAAGTTGGTGTTGCCCCATAGACTAGCTCTACAAAATATGTTCACTTAAGGACAGATGGAGCAACTTGGGTTAACATGATTAGGCTTGTGAGGGGATCTAGAGTCACTAGCCTAGTAACCTCCTATGAAACTGTGCAGTTAGGTAATACAGTAACAATGCTAAATGTATATATTCAAAGCAGCAAAAAGCATAAAAGCATTTTCATAATATGTATTTCACTGTTTACCATTTAAAAAATATATATTATTTTTCCTGTATGTTTGCATGAGTTTCCTAATGTGTATGCAGGTTTGACTCTTGGCATAGCCAGAAGGCATAATGAATTAAAACCTGTTTTCATGTTTGATATAAGTAGGACATACCACAGCAAAAACATTGTTCCAAAGAAGCCCACTGTTTGTTGTTTTCTTGTAATCCTAAAAATATTTAGTCAAATTTTGGCAAGTATGTGTCAAGGATTCAGTATCCAACTTCGTGAAGACAATGAGATAGGGAACCTACCTAGAAGTCAGTTACCTCTGCAGATATCACTAGGGGCATGGTTTGTAGCTGGTGGCTCTATAATCAGGGCTAGTCAGCTATGTCTTGTAGAGATCAGTCACACAATGCAGCACTCCTTGATGCCAGTACAGATATAAAGTCAACTCTCTGACTTAGCCATCACCATACTTCACCTCCAGTGATTTAAGATGGCCAGTCTGTGGCACTCTCCAATGAGGAGCCTATGCCTGCCACCTAATAGGGTGGTTGCCTTTCTCAGAATGACATTTGACATCCTGCAAGGAGGCAGGCCTTAGAACAGCTGGTGACCTAACAGATGGAGTAGTGCCACTGCCTGCTCCATGTCTGTACTAACCAAAAAATGAAACTATCTAGAAAAAAACAAAACACCTTAGCAAAAGAATTAAAAGAAGAATATGACAGAAAGATAAAAGGAGAGAGAGTTTTCAGTCTTGCTAAAACAGGTCTTGTTGGTAAAAAAAAAAAAAAAAGAGCAAAACAAAGTAGGTCAATGGCTAGGGAACATCTGTGACAAGATTGAGTATAACCTCACAGGATATAACTGTCAGTGTCACTTATCATTATGCGAGACAATATATTGTATGGATGGAAGCCAGTGTGTGCACATGCAATGAACAATGAATCAATGATATCAGAAATAAAGTGGTCACTGCTGTGGAAAACAGGGTATGTACAGTTTTCATATACACCATAGAAAATGCTGCGATATGTGCCACAAGGTACTATGGAAGACCAGATATGCCAAAAACTAGCTGGATTATATATGGAATGATCAACAAAGCATGGGCGTAGTATTGCAGTTATTATACATGTCAGTTTTAAGGGATAACTGGCATGGAGTAGAACATTTGTACTCCATAATGCATGAAAAATAAAAGGTCTAAAAATGTAAAACTGGATAGTACTGTGGAAACTGGTTAAGTATACCTACAGTTATGCTGGCAGTACTTTACACTTACCCCACTCCCTGGAGACTCTGGTCTTATTCTCCTCTGGTTGATTAGTTTATTCTCTGTAATTTAGTTTTCAACTGCCAAAAAAAGCTTTAATTAGCACAATGTATCCATGACAGCAGAACACAGCTATACCTGCACTTTAAGCTGTGCTATGGTATGAGACAATGCATTGGGTGAGGGGGGACAGAAAGGGAAGAAGCAGGGAAAGTTGCTTTCGTAAGGTGGGAGGATTGCAACTTTCAAGGGCACAGGGAGTGGGTAGAATCTTAACATAGACACTGTGGAGCAATCCAGGTAGAACACAGGGAGGCTATGCAGTATAGCTTCATGGACTGTAAGGCTGGATAATCTGGTTATCAGACCTGCAGTACAATGGCCATACATTCTGTTGTAGGCTCTAGCTGAAGAGAGAGTGCATGTGGTTCACATGTCCATAGCGACTAGACTATGGCACATTGTCACAGCAGGTATGTCTTAGCATTTCTTAAGGCTGTACCCAGCAGAAGGATTGTAGATGTCATAGGGTTAGTGAGGTGACAGATTTTGGCTGACCTGGGCATTCCAATATGCACAAACTGCTCCATGGATTTACCAGAAGTATTACACCACCAAAAGAATATCAGAGCATATAAAGATTCATCCTACTATAAACTGAGGTCCTGTTGTAGATATTGCATACCCATGACAGAAGAATTCTGGAAAGGGATATTAAGGACTAGGCCTTCCATGACCGAATGAAGTAAATAAATGCTGGTGGATACAGTATGACGATAGTGCAGATGTTCTCATAATCAGTGGCATAATCTATCCATCCTCTCACAGAGTCTTAATTCTCACCTTGTTAATGTAAATCTAATCGTTTGGAGTCACAGAATTTTGTTTACATACCACTGAGTTGTCCTCCCTTTCTCAGACATTATCTGCTAATACTGAAAAATGTGCTTGCAAGTATCGGAATAATGTACTAGGGTGGCTGAGAGCCCTTTTGTTGATTCATTCATGCATTAATTTTCTCATTACCAGTTGTCTGCTGCTGTTTTACATATAACTAGATCTCTAGCTGATAGTTTTTTTTTTATGCAAATAGTCTTCTTTATATTTAATACTACTTATAGCTATGGATTGTATGTTCTTATCTTTGTTGTGTTACTGTTTTATTGCTGTGATCCCTTATGCCCATTTGTTGTTTTTGCTTTTATGTCCTTTGTTTAGGCTGAAATGGGTCCACAAACCACTTTCTTACCTTGTTAACTAATATTTGAACAAATACAAGTACTGTGAGATCTATTTATCACTGGTATTTTGATAGCTTCCATGAGCTTACACTTGCTCTTACAATTTAGAAAAAAATCACATGTTGATAGGGAAAAATATTTAATACTATTATCATACTTGCTGTATGCTTTGAAAAGACACCATCTTCTCTCCAATTTCCCACATCAGTAGTCCCTTCTTGTTAGTAGCTCACTGACATTTGCAGAATCCGATAGGAGTAACTCATTCTTTGCTACCGTAACCGAAATCTGAGGCACATATTCGGCAAATGTATTCTCTTAGCCAACTATGCTACACATCAGAGCAGACTGAGTGAATGTCAAGGGGACATGTTTGAAGTGCTGTGAAAGGGAAGATAAGCCTCATGAAAGTAATTTCTGCTAGATTAAGGCAGCAGGTATTCCCCAAAATCCATGCTCCTTGACTGGAAAGTGGCATGAATGGAGTAGGTAAGTAGACCTCTTCCAAAAGGATTGATTGTGCAGAATGAAAAAAAACGTATCACACATATAGGTGATGGTCTTAGAAAGATCAGAGACACTCACTGGAACCTCAATAACAAAACACTGTGTAGAGATGAGATGTGCAGTATATATGACATGCAGGTGGGTGTATAGTGGGCTATGACATTACTCCAAATGATTTGCAGTAACATCATGTCTTCTGTAAAAGTTTTTGCATATGATTTTATCATTTTAGGCTTGCTTCAGAGATCATACAATTGCTGCATTGCATGCTACCCTATCAAAATTCATGATGACATACCCTGGCTGCAATTGTATACATGCATCCTCTGCCATGTCTACAGTACAAGTGAGCATGCGCATGTCCTAGAACTTGGAGGAAATCAACACACACACCAGAGGTATGCAAGTATGTTTTGGGTTCAATGGTGCCAACACACCCCTGGATGGTGTACAGCTGTTAGCATGCTGTCATCATATTGCCATTCATCATTCAAACATGATGTGGATATGTCCTGCATGTTTCCTTCAGTGTTAAGCACAACATACATGGACTAATCATCCTCTTGAATAATTCTTTGCTTGCTGAATATTCTGGGCTGTAGAGGGATAGTTTTGATAGTCATATTCCCCAGAGACGACTGTTTTCCTTGGCACAGGATACAGATTCCTCTGGTACCTCCACAGTATCTGCTGCAAAGAACATGGCTCCTGTAGCAGCAGCTTCTCTTCCATACTGCTCTGTGTAAGGCTTCGCTGTATGATCAACTCTGGCATATCACTGGATATGCTGGCTTCATCGCAAAGATGTAGCCTGAACTTTGATTTCTGCACTTCTCCAGCATTTGGTGAATGGTGGCGGCCAGTGAGTTTCCTGAATTCCTCCTCCTGGTCAGTGATCTGGGTGATGTCACATTCCTTTCATGAATCCCTTTCAGCTGGAAGCATCAGTAGGAGTTACTCTTGCAGCACTGCTCATGGTAATAGTAGTAGCCTTCAAAATGCATCATGGGCTTCACCCTACTAAATGTTAACCTTTTGATCACTGTCCCCACTATGTCTGGGCTGCAGTCCATCCAACGGACATCAATTTCATCCAGACAGTCATATTGCTGTACACTGCTCTTTAAATGTTTTCCCATTTCTTCCTGTGACCATGCCCCCTTTTATAGTGAATCATTTAACCAAGACTCAAGATGTGAAATTTTTTTTTTTGCATTCTTCATAGCCCCACTAAATTAAATATGCAAACTCCCAAGATTACACAACACTAGAGAAAAGGTCGATTTACTCTCTCCTCCAGTTTTCAGCAAGATCTGAAAAATGCTAATAAACCGGGCATCGTTTTTGATATGCATTTCATTCAATAACTTGTATTTGAACCAAATGCATTTCAAAAGAATCTTGTTCCCATGGATGTGTGTGCTTGTGTTTTATATATATATATATATATATATATATATATATATATATATATATATATATATATATATATATATATAGGTGAATCTGAAGTATATAATATATGAGAAAAATCCAGTCAAGGTGCATATGAACTATCTTAGCTTTATGTGTGAATAATATAGTTTATCATTTGAAGTTGTATACTTCTATTAATGAATTCTCTGAATGTGCACATCAAACCTGATATGCATTACTTCAAAAAAAAAAAAAAAAACTTTGACTTAAATATTTCTGTGTACAGGCCAAAGACAATTATAGGAAATGCAGTGAGTTAAAAAAAGATGAGCATAAACAAATCAATGAATAATTAATTTGTCTATGGCACTCATCAATTTGGAGTACAATTTAGCATACTAATAGTATAACATGTTGAGAAAAAAAATGCTCCAAGACCCATCATCAGTCAAATTAATTTGTTAATCAGAAGCATTTGTACATAATAAAAATACTGAAATGTTTGCAATCTTACATGTTGACAAACTTTGGGTCACAGTCACTGAAGTGTTTTTATATATTTTCAGGAGCTGCATTCATTAAAATCAGCAATAAATAATAACCATATTTATTGCAGAATATAGTTGCAGACTTTTATCTCAACTGCATAAAAAGTTCTCCTTTTGCTGCCAGCAACCTTCCAGTTATAATCAGTTTATATGGATGCTCGTAAAAAACTGCACTCATGCCAAGTAATAGACGTATCTTTTTCTGTTTAAGGTTTTACTTGACATCATTAACAACAGCGATTTCCTTTCTAGACATAATTCGGGCTTAACTAATAGTCTTACGCACATGGGATACAGAACAACCTAATAAATGTGCGTTAGCTCATCCTAACTTTTATTTATTTGCAATTATCATAGCTCTAATACCAAGAGTAAATAATAAAATTTCATTTACTTCTGTAATTACACTGATGAAACAACATGCTTCTGTATCAGACCAGGGTATAGAGCAATGACCTTACAATTAACCGTATACATAATACATCCATTAATGCAAACACACTGCTGTATGAAAGTTTATCTTTCTATGTACCATTTTTAATCATTCTAAAGTAATGAGTAGGTCTTATAAATAACTGTGTACTGCTTAAAGTTTACAATAACATTTTTCTTAGAGCAGACTGTATAACCAAAACCTGCACAGTGGACAATGAAATGCAAACCAAGGTTAGTTAACTCTAGAAGAAAAATAAATCCAGGCAAATAGTATGCTATCAATATGTGACTAAGAAACAGCGGGCCAGATTCCAAAAGACTTGCTCTTGTGTTAGGCCTGACACTGGAGGACATCACTATCTATAAAGCAGGCTTACACTGGACTATTTTACTTACATGAAGAGTAAGTCTTTTAGAATTAGGCTCAGTGTGTGGTGAAGGATGGAACGCTGGTGTGTGTGTTTCTTCACATAGCAATTAATGGCCAGCAAGTCTCGTCACCCAAAAATGTGATTTCATTTTTGTGTGCCACTTAAGAAAAAAAAAACTCTGAGCATCTTTGTCATTATATATGAAGTTACTCAAAATATATTATATTATATTGTATTATATTCTTGGTTGGGAAGCAACTGCTGTGGACAATGTACTTGGAGACTAAGATCAGTGTTTTAACCCCGACCCAAAAACAATATAAGCAGGTTCAGTAAGATATTAATATTCTGCCTCACATTCTTGAATTATCACTTTAGTCCTCAGTCAAAAGTTGAAGTCATAAAACCCAAAATTTGTTGTGGTAGACCAACCAGAAGACAAATGGTATAGATCTTGAGCCCAAGTCATTCTGGTTATGTACCCTAATAAGCATATTTTACTAGATTAAAAAAATGAAGCTGTTCTGTGGCCAAAAATTATACATAGCATAAACCTACAAATGAATTCTAAACAGTAGAAGTGATGCACACTTTTTTTCTCTATAAAAATGTAATAAGTAATAATAGTAAGCAAGTTTGTCAATACAAATTTACTTCAGACTTTTTCTTAACACGCAGTAGTAGATCCCTTCAGGCAAGCAGCAAAATATTTTGTCATAACCCAAAAGTTGCATAACATCTTTTCGTACCATCATCATAATTTCTCTCACTATGTGATTAACAAAAGATTTGTTTTAATATTTCTGAAATTTGTTTTTATTTTACATTTCTTGACTGGGATTGTCCGACTGAGCTGAAGAGCCCTTTTTCAGCAGAGGCCCGGGGAGAAAAGCTCCAACATATATACAATTTTCATTATAAATTAGCATTAAACAGAAGTTATGTATTCACCATAATGTTCCATCAAAGTAGTTGTACTTCATTTGTCTTCAACCTGTGGGCTACAGATCCGAGCCAGCAACCCTCACCAGCTCTGAGCTCCAAACTCCTCCCCCCACCCACAACACTCCTACACTGCCCTCCATCCCCAGATAGAGTCTGCTGAACCTTGTACTGAGAACCCGACTTGAAAAAAAATATAAGAAATATGGATAGAAATTTAACTGAAATTAATTCTTTGTGTCTGAGTTGTTTGAGCAACTGCAAAAAGTGTGTATCCCTGGCAAACTTGGTTTGTATGACTTTCACCACCTGTTGTGGACAAGCAGCTTTAAACAGTTTTTTTTGCAGAAGTCTGTTAAACATGATAAATCAGAAAGATATATACTGGTAGGTTTACAAGAACCCTCCTGCTCAACAATCGCATACTAACTTACAAAAAAAAAATCCTTCATAAACCATGTAAAATATGAAGAGGTGCAACCAATATTTCCTTAATGAGCTGCAGAGATGCTTATTGATGATGGATATTTTTGAGTATCTGTCAGTTATTTTACAATAAACACAAGTCAGCCAGTACATTACTGCATTAATACAGAATTTCAGCCAACTGAACTGCCAGTGTCCAACCAAAGGCAGCCAAAGAGCATTGAGGACAGTTTAAAATAATTTGTTTTATGCTCTTTCTGATAGGTACTGAACAATTTGTCAACTCCAACTCCACAGCAAATGCTGTGCATACTAAACACATCCAATTGAGTAACATTCTCATTATTGTAGATAGTCTGTTAAAGGAAATCTCTGAACATGGTGCTTTTTACTAAAAAAGTAAATACTGATCTTGAAATGTTTCCATCGGCTTTTTTGTGGCGATTGTGATAAAAAAAAAATGAATGGTTGCTTATGTTTCTCAGCTGTGCAGCTTTAAAGGAGTTTTGATGCATACTTTAGAACTTGAAAAATGATAGTTCTGTGTATGAGGAAGCTTCACATAGAAGAAGAAATAACAATTTCTTCAGAATTTTACAGAGAAGCAGCATAAAAGAAGCACCCATAGGAGCACCATGGGGCACGTGTAACAAGGTGCAGATGTAAAGCTAGTACTGCAGCACACAGTACCTATGAGTGTACCATGTGCCTTTTTTGTAGTCAGTGGTGTAAACGCAGGTGGAATTGGAGAGAGAAAGAGGAGGAGAAGCCTCATACAAAGGTGAAGGCAAATAGGTGGATGTTGCAGCCCCCATGTGGTGTTGAAATTATCATTAATGCACTGTGGACTGCAATCCTTTGAGATATGCGGTTTTGACCATGAATGATGAGACTGCAGCCAACTGCCAGAGTCATGAGTTGGTGTAATGTGCAACTCCTCAGAGGAGCAGCAGGCCCTAGATTTTATCATTCTATTTTCAATCAGAGTAGGATTTGCCAATCAGTCTTCATTAAATCCCTATTTCATTAAGTAGCAGGTAATTACCTGAAAGATATAATAGAACTCTGAGGTGAGGAACTTTTCTCCTCATCTTTAATAGGATCATAGGAGGTTACTAGGCTAATGGCCCTGGGGCCCTTACAAGCTTAGCCAAGAGTGTATCCCCAAAAAAGAAATCTCAGTCAGCACCTGTCACCCCTGTCAGTGAGGGACAAAGGTGGAACCCCTTAGACAAATCTGTGGTTTCCCATCCACTCATCAAGGTTGCTCTTGAAGAGGGTCAGTGAGGTACTCTGACATGTATGGGAAGTCCATTCCAGAGACAGGGCAGCCTCTGGGAAGACAAACCTGTTTCTCCAGCAGGCTTTGTTGATGTCACATATTAGATTTAGGCCTATCGAGTGGGTAATGTCCGAGGAGTTAGACTTGCAGATATGGAGCATCTCTACTAGGGCAGGGTCCAATATTGCCCTGTAGACAAGACACCGATCACCTCTGAACAATCTGTATGATACCAAGTAAAGTGATAGTGATTTGAGTCTAACCACATAGGGCAAGTGTTGGAGGCCATGGAGTCTCTCTGTGAGATATTTCTGTGGCCTTCCCAGTTGATGCTGGTGTTTGGAGAGGTACATAGCAAATGGGGCATTAGACTCAATTATAGGTCTAGTGAGGGAAGAATACAAAGAGGTAATAACCTCCTTTTTTTCTGTATGCAATCCGTTTACTTATAAGATGAACCAAGTAAAAGACTTTCTGACCACTGCCACCACTGCATCTCGGAGTTCTTATATTTTAGATGTGGGATGTGCTTGGGTTCTCGTACCACTTCAAAATGCTGTATTTTTCTGTACTTTTAGGTTTATCCTTTTTCACACACTTTCCTATTTTGCTGTGCAGTACAACTCTATTTGAGGAATTACTGTCTTTTAGACACTCGGAGAAAATCAAACTGTTTAATAATACTACAAATTTTATTTAAAGTGGTCTAAATAGTTTTCTTTGCATTGTCAGATGGGACAAGTGGAAGAGCATTTTCAAGGCTGAGAATCAGTACACCTTTATCTAAGTCAGGTCATGAATCTGGAGTTAAAAGTCACAAAATATTTTAGAAAGGTTTTAAATGTGTTGAAACATTTTAACAATGAAGTCCACATGATTCAAGTAAAACGTTTAATTATTTAAATATGGGAGTATCAAAAGGGATCATTACTGTGTGTGAGCAAAGAAGTTTGTCTTTGTGAAGCATTAAGTAGGATAGAGTTTTTTTGTAATGTAAAATTCTCAGTAAATATGCTAGTAATCAACCTAACAAATACATTGTTCAATGTGGCTGGATCTGCTAAGAATCTTTTTGACTTTGTAACAGAAGCAAAGCCATCAGTAGAGAGTGAACTATTTGCTGTAAAGGCAGAGCAAGAGGATGGCAATTAAGAATAATTAGAAAAACACTAGCAAAATAATTGAGCATGGGAACACCAGGCAAAAGAACTGCTAATCAGAAGTGGGTCATTTGGTGCAGATAGACAGTTGGAGAGCAAATTGAGATCTATGGAGAAAAGTACAGAAAGAAAATGAGAATGACTGAGAAACTCATCACTCCAGTGATCAATATGTGGTGATATCTTTGCAGAAATGGCACAATCAGAAAGAATAGTACTCCCCCACCCCCAGTACAGGTAGACAGCAGCCGGGCTAGCAATGTGCTAAAAATGAAGCCAGCAACCATGCATGATGTAAAAACAAATACATAACTAAATAATACATACACAACATGCAAAAAAAACCAAAACTGCACACAGAAAAATGTGTCATGGAGCGATGAGAAACTGGCTGAGGAGCAACATACTGAGGGAGTACACCCACAGTTCAAAAATGTAGCATTCACAGATAGCAACATTTGATGCATATCTGATGGTTGTTAATGCTAGGAGCATTAATAATAACGTTTTTTTTTATTAGAAAATTCGCTACATTCCCACAAGATTGATGTTTTTGTTTGTGAAACATGGTTGAAGAACAATGACTGGAAACCAATTCTGACATGGTATAAATGTTTTTGCTGTAATAGACAGTCTAATAAAAAATCAGGTGGAGGTGTTATGATAGGGATTAAAGATGGTTATGAGACTTGTGATTATTACATGTTCAATGATAACACCAATACTATAGACTGTGAACTGTGACGATAAACGCAACCCTGGAACATATAACAATTGGACTGTATAGACCACCAAAGTCAAGTGCAGATGACCTAGAGGAATTCATACTTTTCTTACATGAAACACAGGAGGGAAGAATATTATTAGCTGGGCACTTAAATTTACCAGAAACAGACTGGAATAATATTGCTTCAACAATGTTCATAAAGAAATTATTCACAGAGTATATTCAGGAACAACAAATGCTTCAGATCGTAGAAAAACCTACCAGGGGACCAGTGGTGGCTGGTGAATTCAAATCAAAGGGGGGCTGCAGGAGACAACTGAATGTGTGGGGCAAATGGGAAGGGGTGTGGCCAACTTAAAAGGGGTGGGGCTATGCAAAAAAAAACACAAAAACTGGGGCTTTAATTAAATACGCTGCCCTTGGTGCCAAACCATTATTATGCGAGTCCAATCAAGACAAAATGAAGTGTAGAAGAAAAAAATATTTAAATGCATCGGCTACATGACAGCTTATTTAATATCTAGGTGGAAACAAAAAGGTTGTGAGGCATGAACAAATAAATTACTTTTTAAGTACATTACTGGAATGCCAGTCAAAATCAAGTATAAAAAAACAAGCAGCACTCAACTCAAACCACTGCTCCTTGCACTGCAGTTCTAATTATAATTTATATTCAGCTTTATAAAAGTACCAAGTAACATGCTGAAAGTAGCAATCTGTGTGATACCCCCACTTTTAAAAATGTTCATTATCCAAAAAAAGACCTGCTGCCTAACAACAACTGTCTACTTGTTTCATGTGGAAAACATGATCAAAATAAAAAAATGGACAGCAAACAAGAAACAAGCTCAAGATAAATTGCCTAAAGTATTACTGCACAGGTTATGGACCACACATGATAGATTGGCATTTTGTTTAGTTTATGTGTAAAGCCTGTAAAGATGACTGCAAGTCTCCAACAAATGTAATGAGGTTCTGAAAATACTGTAATCCTGTCCTTTATTACAAATACTATCATATGTATTTCAATACCCAAGGCTTATACATTATCTAGTTATGAAAATATTCTCTGCATGGCAACAACAAAAAGGCTTTCAATGTTGGTAATTCTGTAACTGTATGCTTATTAAAGCTTACTTGTATCTTACAATCTCAGACAAGCTTACCTGATGGTCATTAAAGCATTGCTAGTTATACACAGACCAACAGGTACTGCAACAACATGCATTTTCTGAATAAGAAGCATAAATCAACTGTATAAAAATATGACAGAAAACCAGAACATTCTGCAAAATCAAGGACAGATGAAAAGCCACTGTAGTACTTATGCCTACCTTGGATGGGGGGGATACTCTGCACACTTACACTGCATAACTGCTCCTTGCCTTGCTTGGACACATCCAGAGTTACTACATGGGGAAGTGGGGTACAAGTACGTCACATGTCTCTGGCTGATGGTGATGGCCCTGACAGATTTGTCATACCTCTCAACCTCAGAGCAAGAAATCTGGACAAAATCATAAACAGGAGTGGGACAAAGGCCCAAAACTAAGGACAATTTTAAATATTGCTCTTATAAACTTAGAAAGATAATAGAATAGTAGGTCTTGCATTAGTATGAATTTTCTGAAGGGTATGAAATCTGAAACTCAAATGTCTGTCATTATTTTCTAACATCAGTCTTTAATGATTTGCTACTAATTTACAGGAAAACCACAATTTTATGAAAAATGGACAAAAAATGTGATGCAAAAATATAAAATAGCCACACAATACAGCTGGGAACCTGTCAAAGAAGGGACACTTTTTTAATATTAGTACTGTTAACTTGAGCAGCTGACAAAATAAGAGAATCGACATGCAGTTCTGAAATTAAAAGTAATTTATAACTCTGATCATTGCAATTACATATTAATTGTAAACCATTCACGATTTCTTCCAAATTTGCCATTTTACGGAGGGATTATTAGGGTGAGAGCAACACTTTGAGCCAAAATCAGAGACAGTTGAGAGGTATGGATATACCTAATTCTATAAAGCAATTTATTTGCACATATCTCTCAACCTCTTAATGCAGGAAATCTGGACAAGGCCAAATATATTGGGGGAACATACAATCAGTACTAAAATTGCTCTTGTATAAATTGAGGCAGTTGACAGAATAACAGGTCTTGCTTTAGCATGCATTTTTCTGAAGGGTATGAAGTCTGAAACTAAATGTCTGTCATTATGTAGTGACTTCATTCCTAAATGATTTGTCAGAAAACCACAAATTTTATGAGGAATGAACCAAAAATAAGCAAAAATCTATTCATTCTGCAAAAATCTGGACAGTTGAGAGGTATAGTTCAGCTGGGGCCATTCCATTGTCCCATTATTTGGCTATTTTGCCCCATTTACCATAAACACTATAATGTGCATACAGCTTTATTTCGATGATGATTTGGATTTCATTTAAAAGTTTTATTTTACATTTTACAGCACAAACACTAATAGACATCTGCTAAACAAAGCAATGCAGTCTCACAATGAAAACAGACTTAGCATTAAAACTTCTCTGCCCTTGAAACTCACATTCATTGAAACAGCATTCAAAGAAAATACTTGAGCAGCTGACAAAAATAAGAGAATCTACATGCATTTCTGAAATTAAAAGTAATCTATAACTCTGATCATTACAATTACTTATTAATTGCAAACCCTCCACGGGTACCAGTGGCAGATAAAGATTAACTTTGAGCTGTTTTCAAATCATAGGCCCCTTGCACAGGAAACATACATGTGTTCTTTGATGCACCTTCCTGACTGTATTAAATTATATTCCTTGTATAATACAGTACAGTTGTTAGAGACTGTTTTAAATTTGTTTTGAATATTTTTTCCAGTAAACAATGAAACAAAATGCATGCACCAGTAATGACAAAACTGCCCAATTCAGAACATTGCCATCATAAAAGTCTACTCAAACTTCTACAATCCACCAGTATCAGTAAATATTCACAATCTCTGCAGAAGTAAAAGTCTTCTAAACAATTCCACATTAAAGAGATATGTAACTAATGAAGAGGTTGCTGCTAGCAAACTTTATATTTCATTGTTTCCTCTACAAATAAAGTGCCTGCTGCTCTTGAGGAATACATTGCCTATTTTACATTAAAAAATGATAAGCTAGTAATAGGGAAGGGATGGCAAACTGATAACAGGTTCATAGTTACAAGGTATCTCCCTCAAAGAGGACATTCTCAGGACTGCAGCATCCACACCCTTTAAAAGTACAACACAGTACAGTAATGTATCTACATACTGTGGGAGTAGAACCCACAGCCTTCTGCATCAAAAGCATAGTATACTACCTGTTGTGCTATTAACAATGCAAGCAGACTCAGCATAAGCAGCACTAAACTTATCTTCCATTGAATCTCTCAGCTCCTTATAAAATCCACTTGACACTCAACTGTATCTTTCAACTTTGCAGCACAAGAAATCTATAAAAAGCCAAAGCCCAAAAAGCAGGGACACATTTTAAACATTGCTTGTATAATCTTGGAAAGTTGCTAGAATAAAATACTTTGTTCCTACCATGCATTTCACTGCCAAGTCTTGGCCCCAGAACTCTGTGCACGACAGTCAGAGCAACATACCACTATGCCAAACCAACTGTTTCTTGAAACATGAGAAGACTGAAACTTAAATGGCTATCATTTAGTGAATTCAGTTCTCACCATAGCTCTCAACCTCTTAGCACTAAATACCTGGACAAAGCTAATAATGGGGGAATACAGCCCCCAAACATATTCAGTGAATTCTGTTCTCACCATAGCTCTCAACCTCTTACCACAAAACACCTGGAAAAAGCCAGTAATGGGGGAATACAGCCCCAAAACAGGGACACATTTCAAATATTGATCTTATAAACTTAGAAAATTGCTAGAATACAAGGTTTTGTGTTGCTATGTACTTTCTGAAGAATATGAAGTCTGAAATTCAAATGTCTGTCATTATTTAGTGAATTCAATCCAGGAAACCACAGATTTTATGAGGAACAGAACAGATCAAAAATATGAGGCAAAAATGTGAGCAGTTTCCACAAGTGATGGTGGGTAGAGAATTCAGGCTCTTGCTATCTGCACCCAAGGTTCAGGGTTTGAGTCTGAGTTATTCTCTAACCACTACTGTTGCCTGACTCTCTCTAGCCACCAGGTATATTTATCTGGGCAATCACACATACACACACCACCCTAGTGGCACTTAGAAAGCCCACAGTCAAAACACTCCATTGCCATACATTCTGGATAACAATTCAAACTGCTGTTCATGCTGCATTTGACGGGAAAGGAAATAGTCTCATGGCCATTTATTTTTGCTTGGCAGTAGGGTTGTCTGAAAAGCCTTCAGATGCACTTGCCTTTTAAAGAGTGTCTCACTGATGTAAGTTTTACAGATGGACTTGATACATGCAATACCAAAGTTCAGGTGTGCCTGAATGACCTACCTGAAGTGGGCAGTAACAGTCTGTTCAAAGTTGTCTCAGTACCAGCCTGTATCTCAGATATAAAAGACAAAACATATGCTTGCTCTCTGCAGTGACAACCTTCTATGCAGTGATCTACCTGCAGTGTGCAGCAGCAGCCTATTCAGATAATTCTCTATGATGTAAAGGCTTCCCATGTACCTTCAGTGAGAAGTGCAACCTGTTCAGGAATGTCTCAAACGTAAGGGCTGCAGATGTACCTGTAGTGTGTACTATCATCCTGTTCTGGTGTATTTTATTCATCTACCTGCAGTATCAACCTGTTCACTAAGCCTAAGGGTTTAATGTTAGAGGACTTAAAACAAATATACTGAAACCAAACAGCAGTAATCTAGAAAACCAAATTACTAATTCCTCGACTGTATTATTCCTGTAAACATACATAATTAATACAAAAATTACATTTCAACATTGTCTTATATTTTAACAGAGCAGATAATGTTTACATTGCAGAACACTTCAAAGAATACAGGTACTCAGTAAAAGTCTAAATTAGGCATTTGCATTCTATACATAACCATTTCATTCCTACAGATTTGTAATAAAATCTCAACACTCAGATAACAGCCCGCATTACTTTTCCTACAGGACGCTGAGTACTTTACAAAATAATTAAACCAATGTTTATACACCATAGCCGTCATAGTTAGTGTGAAACATTAATGTATAAAAATAAGTTTGAGAAATTGGGGGTAATAATCAACTGGAAAAATACAGGCTACCAGAATGGAAAAAAAGAAAATGAACTGATGAATATGTTAAGGTGTACTGCCTGGATACTGAAAGCCTTAAAAAAATATTTTTGCAATTCATATACTCCAGACATCTTTCCACTTATATATGTTTGCTATGTCAGAGATTAGTATGATATCAAACTTTGTGTATAAACTAAATATCTGTCCTTAATTCAATGTTGTGCTGCATCAGAGTTAAAATATACAAGCAGGGGGATGTTTAGGGGATGGAGCTCCACCTCAAAAATTACATGTCGTACCATAACTGCCTGTCTTGTTTAAACATGTGCTATTTGTAACTAGAGAAGATAAACTGATATTCTATATGTAAGAAATTCAGAACTTTTTTTTTTTCCATTTGGGAAATGGACTATTCTGCCTTAACGTCTTCCTTCAAAAACACTTCAGTTTTCTGTTGTAGAGCCATATCTTAATGATAAAAGAAGACCTGAAGACCCATCATATCCAGGAGTGACTTGGAAATGTAAGTGTTACGGTGGCACTTGGAGCGTGCAGTAATAGGCCATTCAGGAATATCTCAATAGTCTGCTCACATGTGAAACCAACTTTTAATCATGCAAAGTGCAGTAACCTACCAGCAAAAAGTTGGACAAGAGCTTCTGTGTGCTAGTGTAGGTACAAGTCTCTGGAAAGATATAACAAGCTTTGCTTGTACAATGGTAACCATTAATACCAGGGACACATCTTTATCTCAACAGAAAAATCATACTTTGCCTTAAATCACATAACTAAATAGTTAGTTCCACACTGATGTATTTAACAGACATTCAAACACTGATATAAACACAACTAATAATACTATAGCAATGCAATAAGCAAGTCATATACACACACACAAACACACACACACACACACACACACACACACACACACACACACACACACACCCTTACCCTTAGATCCCTTCGTTCATAGCTGGGCCATTACATCCCATAGCTGGCGCATTCGAGCACATCCCCGCGAGATCCCCTACGTGACTCCTGGAGCACACACCCCCCCCCGAGAGATCCCAGACAAGACTCCAGCCTGCCATCGTTGCAGTCCGGGTCCGATCTGTTCCCAGTCCGGACTGCTGCTGAGACAGTCTGCGCATGCTCCTGACTGTCTCAGCAACAGTCCGGACTAGTGAGCATGGGCAAAATTCCGCATTTTTTTTATTTTTTTATCTTTTTTTTTCTTTTATTCTTTTTCTTTTATTTTCTTTATTTCTTTATTTTACAGCTGAGGGGGCTGCAGTCCGGCAGTCCAATAGCACAGGCCGCACCTGCAGGGGACGGAATATACTAAATATTGTTTGTGTTCCTAAAGACATTATTGTAACTTCAAGTCAAGTTTTACCACCATTGATGTGCAGTGATCATGGGGTTATCAAGGTTAATCTGTTGCAAGATAATTTTACCAAATTGAAATCTAAGCCAATGCACAGAAGGTTAATTACAGATTATAGGGAAACAAAACTGTTACTATATAAAAACTAACTAGAGTGAGGTGTTCAGTGGAAAAACTGCAGATGGAATGTGGAAAGTTTTGAAAGAGAAATTGAGTGCAAAAAGTCAAAATGTTTAACATCAGGATCTAGGCACGCAACATCAGGGGGTATATTTCCATAAAACAAGATACCTGATTAAGGTGAGACAAAAATATAAGAAATGGAAGAGAGGTTGAACTACAACTTTGAAAACTAAAATAAACAAGCTGGACAAATAGATTAAGCATAGTGTTAGACAAGATCAAGAAAACTTTGAAGAAAATTTATATAAACATATTGAGCATAATAGGAAACCATTTTATAGATACATAAGATGTGGAAGGAGTAAAGATACACAAATTGATAAACTGTTTGCAGATTCTAAAATGTATTCTCAGACACAACAGATTATAGATACATTTACAAAATCTTATGCAAAACAGTTTTTCTCCACAAAAGGGATGGTAAGCTGTCCTAGTGACATCCAGGTAACCCCAGATACTGGAATCAAATTAGATTATATTGAAAAAGAACTGTGCAAACTGGATCCAAATAAAGCGCAGGGAGGAGAATGAATAAGTAACAATGACCTGCGAACACTTCAGCAAGAATTTACCCTACAATTATATCTATTATTCACTAGGTCATATAAATATGGGGAGATTGGAGACATGCACTTATTAAACCAGTATTTAAGGGAAAGTGGAGTAGGACAAACCCAGAATCATATAGACCCTTAAGTCTACTTTCATGTTGTGGAAAAATAATTGAGAAGGTAATACTGGATAAGTTTTATTGTCAGAACTGGACAGGTTGGGACTTGAAACCATATATCAGCATGCATATGTTGAAAATAGATCTATTACCTGCAACATGATCTGTAACAATACAATAATCGCTATGAATGCAAAATTGTGCTGTGATTTATATAAACTTAACTTCAGCATTTGACCGGGTCATACACAAAACACTGATCAATAAATTAGTACAACTAGGTATTGATGTACTGTTGATAAGATGGATAGCTGCATTGCTTACAAATAGGACATGGCAAGTATCACCACCAACTGGACAGGTGAAATCCTTGGTTACAGTCAAAGTGTCCCACAGGGCTCTGTCCTAGGTCCTTACTTGTTTAGATTGTATCTTTCAGACCTTACTTTTTCATCTGAGGTGTTCTACAGTCTATATGCTGATGACCTGAAATTGGGTAAACTGATTACAAGTGTTAGAGATAAGGCATGTCTGTAAAATAATTTCACTAAATTGACCATTTGGGCTCAGGATAATAATATGTTTATAAATACATCAAAAACTAAGCATATGAGATTTGGGAGAAATAAATTGAAAGGTGAATATTTAATACAGCACACAGTGATTTAAACTGTAGACTCATTTAAGGACCCTGTCTATATGGGTAGATTCCACTAGGAGTTTTTTTAATCATATCAACCAGCTGGCTAATGATAGTTATAGAACTATAGGTTGTATAAAAAGATTTATAAAGTCTAGGAAATTGAACATAATGAAGTCATTGTTAGTTACATTAGACCCAAACTTGAGTATGAAATAACAATATGGAAACCGCATAGGAAAACAAGCATGAATAAACTGGAAAGAGTGCAATGGAAATATACTAAGGGCATCCATGGATGTGAAAATCTAAGTTATTATGAAAGACTAAAATATCTGAACTTGTACAATGTCTCTTACAGATATTTAAGAGGAGATCTTATTCAGGTATATAGGGCATTTAGGGACAACTACCACTGGTAATGTTTGGGGTTCTCAAAAAGTACTGGAGAATCACCAGATAACCTATGTAGAAGATTCTATAGGCATGAGAAGTGCACTAATTGGTTCTTTGACAGAGTAGTTGATGCTTAGAACAGACTACTTAATTACATTAAAGCAAGTACTAGTTTAGATATTTTTAAGAACAGCCTGGGCATTTATTATGGGAACAAGTGTTTTGGTATATTGGCAAGCTAGAAAGGCATTAATGCTCATGTTTGAAATGTATGTATGTATGTATTGTCAAATGTTAACCCTCATGCCATTCAACAACTTTTTAAATGAGTGTCCCAAATGACCATACTTTCAACAATAACAAGTTGTGTGTGCTGGTATGCACATGGTGAAACAGAAATGTCTTTTGCCAGTATGCTAACATACTTTTCAGTCATCTGTGCATTATGATAGCTCTATCACATATGCCCCTAAGAAAATGACTGAAAAAGAAACTGCAGCTGACCCACCCCAGTAAAGCCTCTTCCACAGACAGCATAGCATTGCTCACTCTATGGCAATACATCTGTTGTATCTGGAATGTGCAGACCCATACTAAAGAAGCCATTTAGGAAATGGCAATGTGTCCTTGCTGGAAGCAGAATAGACTTACAACATTCACATTACCAATATATGGGGATATAGCATGCATATTAGACACTAGTAGAAGAGGTCCATATGGTCACGTCCACGTACCACAATCTGTGAGCTGTGGGGAGCACAGCATGTGCAATAGGCATCTTTAGGACATGTACAGGGATGTGACCATGTCCATGTGCTGGAGCCTTTGATGTGTGAGAAAAGAGCATGTAGATTAGGCACTTGTAGAATAGTCGCATCTGTGTGAGAGCTGCGGGAACACAGCATGTGCATTAGGCACTGATAGGATATGCTCTCATTGCATGTATATGATTATGTCCATATAATGCATTCTGAGCTGTGGGAACAGTAACACAGTTGTTCCAACTCAAAACTAAGTAAATAAAGCCACCCTGGTGGAAACCCAACATTTATAGGTTCTGTAACAAATTGAAGAAAATCTTGGCCAAAATAGGAAATGAAATGCCCCGCAAGGTAAGTATTCTCTCATCAAGCTAAATAAACAAGTCAGGGGGGACTAAGTCTTCCAAAGTCAAATGTGAGATGAAAGTAGTCTCCCAGGTTAAGAACAGCCACAAGGCATTCTTCAGCTATGTTTCAAACCTCAAAGGCAATACACGCAACAGTGTTCTGAACTAATTGTACATGGAGACACCTATACTGAGCCAGAATCTTTAGCAAATCTATTAGCCAGTAAATTCAGTTCCAGTTTTTACCCAACTTTATCCCCCAGACACCTCTCTAGAAATACTCCCAAGATATCACTAGAGAACAATCCTCAATGCACACTCTAAGGTCAAATACCCTGCATCGATATTCCAGGATTCCCGCTTAATAGCGTGAAAGATGACCTATCAGGGCCACTAGAAGCATATTCAATTGTAATTTGCAAACAGGCTTCATGCCAAGTGTATGGAGGACTGTAGCTATTATCCTTCTACACAAGGGAGGGGCATCCATGGACTCATAAAACTGCTGACCCATAACCCTGACTAGTGTAATGTGTAAGACCATGGAAAGCATAATCATAGACATTATAAACAACTGCATAGGAAACCTTCGGAGCTTGAAGCCAACATTTTTTTTTTTTTTTTTTAAGGACAGTTATCTCTACCAACCTGATGGACAACTTCAAGAAGGTCACCAAAGCTATGGATGAGGAAAAATTGGTGTATACTGCCAACCTCAACCTGGCCAAAGCATAGTACTCAGTGCCCCACTCATTTAGGTATGAACCCCTACCTCATTTACAGGATAGCCAGCTGGCTCACAGGACACAAGAAGTCAGGATAGGTGAGCCTGCCTCTAACAAAAAGGCCAGTCAGCAGTGTTATCCCCCAGGTCTCAGTCCAGGGACAGCTCCTTTTTTGGGATCCATTTCTCTGAAGGCAAGGCCACAGTCAAAGGCCTTTTGCTGACCAAGTTTGCGATTGCAATTGCAAACTAGGTGTGGTCATTCTGTCCCACCAAAGATACCAGTATCCAACAAGAACACTTGACAAAGACTAGCAATTAGTGCTAGAGTCACAGTCTAAAATCCAGTGCAAAAATGCATAATAGTATCTTTCAGTAAGAAAACCATCCCTGGAAATTACTGCATTGATGAGAAGGATAAAGGGTAAAAATGCAAACATAAAGATAATGCAATTGATTATAGGGAAGTAAATTAGGATGAGAGAGGTGACAGGATCAATGATGAAGTTAGAAGCTTATGGAGATATGGTTTGGCAATGGATCAGGCATAGAGTATTTTAGGGTTGTGGACAACATTTTGGGCCCGACTAAAAAGCAAAAATAATAATAATTAAAAAAGGAACCATTTGGCTATATGTGAATAGAAGTCTAGCAGTTAGGGTAAAAGTGGGTGATGGACATGAGGTGAATTTTTAAATTCATTTTAGTACTCTCTGTACATGCTTTGGCTAAGGTCTTTAAGCCTGTATAAATTCCTATACATAGTTGCATTTAAAGGTCTAATGGTTGGTATTAAACCCGAGTTTCATGCTTATGCACTGAGTGTATGTCAGGCCACTTCAGGATGCATCTTTGCATTAAGACAGTTCTAGGCCAGTCAGCTAAGAGCTAAGTGTTTAAGATTTCCAAAGTTGCTGTTTGCTGTAATTTTTTTTTGAATTATTAGTGCATTGTAATTTTCATTACACACAGAAAGAATGATGTGTTTTCATTTCTTGATCTGATTTTTTTAATTAATTTAACACTATATCTCTGCTTATCCAAGGTCTTAAGGCTATATTAGTAATTCCAGTGCATAGTAGCACTGCATTTTGATGTTTAAGGGGTCAAACTGTTGGTATTAAACCCTAGTTTCTTTGTTATATACGGAGTGTGTCAGGCTAGTTCAGGACTTGTATTTGCATTAGAAAAGTTTCAGGCCAGTCAGCTCAGAGCTATTTGTCATTACCTGCCCCTTACAGTGATTTGACAACACAATCCACTCCATTTCCCCGTTTATTGGCTGCTGACAGTAAGCACAACTATTATTTTGCAAAGTTTCTCCTCTTAAAATACTCACCTGGCTAAAATGCCTTTGATAAAATTATTTAATACTGAGTGTACCGATAACTGCTTGCACTGATTTTAGTGTTAGATTATTGTTTTTACTATAATTAGTTTATTTGTTCTTGCTGGTGGTAGAAGGTTTCCAGACTCATTGTTGTGTTTTCAAATACTTACTAGCAAGTCCGCCAAAATCTGCCCCTAGAATAATTTGTCGGTACCATGGGACCAGCACTTCCCCACAACTTTTCTAGCCAGCTTGATTGAGATGGGTATTTTGAGACAGTGTAAGAACTGTCTCATGCTGTCTGACAACGATCCATTACTCAAACAGCATAACACAGTATGTGACAGATGTATGTGTAAAATGTCCTTGGAGGCAAAAATCTCACACAAAGTAAACTCAGGCACCAAAACTGTCAGCAGTACACCACACAGAACACAATCCAAGGCTATTGCAATACACACAATCCATCATATGCTGAGGTTCCAAAGATTAACTTGCCTAGACCTCAAAGACCTCCAAAGCACAACACAGGCACAAAGCACACACAGCAGATTCAGCCTACTTCCTCACATAGTGCAGCAAGTCCCAAAGTCACAGATGTTGAGCCTGTAAGGCAGGCAACGACACAACCAAAAATGATTTTCATTAGTGACTTCACTGTAAGCCATAGAGATGTTACTGCACAGGAGTGGAAAAGGGTAGACGAGTCTCAGTCTACATCCAGAAGAGACGCATCAAAGCTTGTAAAGTAGCATGATGCAGCAGAGCTTCTATTATGTCCAAATGACCATCAGAAAGGTATCGTACCATATGTTAGCTAACTTAAAAACTCCCTCTGCAACTCAAGAAAGCCAATACGCCGATCCACCAGAACATGAATCACTCAATATTAAAATCCATTTCCATTGGTGATCTGAACTGTCGAACTATAGACTGGGAAACCTACACCACCACTAGTATGCAAGCAAACAGATTACTGAACATTGTCAATATAAATGCTAAGGAACAAATAGAGTACCCGCTAGGGGGAATAACATCTTGTCTTTACTAATATGGGAGCATCTTGTAACACCCTTTCATCCCTTCATCATTTGTTAGGTTTGACCATGAAACAGTCTCTATCAAAATAAAACTGAAACTAGAGATCCCTTCCAAACAGGTACATTTAGAAATTTCTTTAAGACAAACTACCTACTCCAAAGTGATATATTGGCAAGTTTTAAATTCCCACCAAACCCAGTTACTGCAACTGAATATGCAGAAAGATACACCACCACACTATACCAGCATGTACCCCTTAGAAACAAGTGGAGGGCAAACCCCAGAAACAAACCTTACATGGTGGAAGCATAGTATTGACAAGCTTTATAATAAAAGTAAGAGAGTTTTGACCAATAGTAATGAGTAATTCCCAGAATGCTAGAGCCCTTGTCACTAAAATAAACAACTCGGGAGCTTAATAAAATCCACTAAAGCCAAGTTTGAGGCTAAAATAGCTTCTCAAGCCAAAGATAATAATAAGGCATTTTTTATTTCTATTTGCAATCTCAGAAGTATAACAAAGCAATGCACTCCACTAATTGTGAATGTTACTTGCATTGAGGCTGAATATATGGCGAACCTACTGGCTGGTAAATTTACTTCTAACTTAATGCCTCTCTTTCCCAAAAAGAATACAAAAAACTGAAGAACAGAGAGAAAAATTCTTTACTGGTGCATCTGTCTTTTTTGGACAAAGGGGTTAAATTCATCCCCACACATTTACCCAGCTTTGCTGATTTAATTCTGGAGGTAACATGTTTTTGCCGTACGTTAAATTTAAGTGTTTGTTTGGTAGTAGAAAAAATGATTTAATCCAGAAATGTATCGAAAACAATGATGTAACTAATGAAGAAGTAAATGATGACGCAAGTACAAATGGGAGTGATTCCTTATTGAATGTGTCAATTTATGACTATGAGTCATATGAAGCAGAGGAATGCATGCTTGGAGAAGTCAAGAACAGCGGTTCATGTTTTTACACTGGGTACGGCAAGTTACAGATATTACAAGTGCCATATTGCAGTTCTTTTGTACCTCAAGAAATGTCTGTGAGTATATGTATTTTTGAAAATGTTCTATGTAAACAACTAGAGGTGGAATATCATAATTTTAATAAAAAGAATAAAGTATTTAATTTGACTAGGAAGCAATGGGATGTTCTACAGCAGTAAAGCTATAGTTGTTACAAATATACATTCACACAAGCAGTTAAGGGGGGTAATTGGGAAATTTTGACCAAAGATCATTACAATAGTATGTCTATGGCCCTTTTGGATGATGCATCGGTATATGAAGCTTTGCCTTGCAACCCTGTTAGGGAATTTAATTTCCTATTGCTGGAAATCTTAGAAAGAGGTGAAAGATTGATTTTCTTTCTGCCTCAGATGTTAGAAGTTTGCATGTTAGGAATCTAAAGGATGCTAAATTTAAAGTGATACCCAAAATGCATAAGGATGTCCATAACCCGTCCGGTAGGCCAGTAGCATCTGGCAGGGGAGCTTACCTACAAAATGTTTTTGGATTTTCAACTTAAAGATTGTTTGTGTAAAATCATGTTGTACATTAAAAATGGAAAGGAGCTCTCTGATATGATAGGGAACATGGAATGGCCAAATTATTACTACTGGGCCATTGTGGATGTCAAATCGCTATATACAAGTATTAAGAACAGATGGGGTTTGGAAGCTTTAAGAAATATGCTAGGCGAAGGCCCATGTGCGGATTTTCTGGTACGTTTGCTAGAATTTTCCTTGACGCACAATTATTTTAAATTTGGAGTCAATACTTCTTGCAAAAAGAGGGAACTGCAATGGGGGCCTCATATGCCCCTGTCTATGCTATTTTGTTTATGAATTACTTTGAGAATTCATACATTTACAACTCTGGATTTTACAAGCAAAAAGTACTTTTGTTTGAAAGGTGTATAGATGATTTGATTTTTATTTGTAAAGGTGAAGTAGAGGAATTTCAGGATTTCATGCAGTATTTGCAGGGTAATCACTTTGGTTTGGAATTCACTTTTTATACTAGCAGGGAAACAGTGCAGTATTTAGACTTAGAATTCTTTGTGGGAGAAAATCAAAAAGTTGAATGTAGGCCCTTTGTGAAGGCATCTGCTATTAATTTCTTTAAGGCTGATAACATGCATGCTCCCCATCTTGTTGCATCACTACCATATGGGGAATATCTCCGGATAGCGAATAGCACTTCAAATAAGTCCAGGTTGGATGCTGAATTTGAGAAGATCAGGGATAAACTACTCAGCTGGGGTTATGATGAGGTTACCTTAAATGTTGCTGAGAACAAGGTTAAAAAAGTGTTAGGAATGGCTCACACTGAGGAAGAAAGGGGTTTATTGAGAAGAAATTATAATGATTGGGAATTTGGAAAGGGGGAATGTAAAGATTAAATATTTTTTGTGGATAAATTTTCACCTCTCTCAGAGATTCTGAGGAAATTAGTGAACAGATTCTGGCCTATCATTCTAAATGATGTAAGCCTCAAGAGATTGTTTTCAAACAAGGTCACTTTTTCTTATAGTAGGTAGATGAATTTGAAGAAGGAGTTAGGTACAGGTAAGGTAGAAAGGGGACATACAAGGTAGTTTATCTTGTGGCAGATGTGACGTGTGTGATAAGATCAGAAATATAGATGGGGTCAACATTAATGGTAGGATATACAAGGCTCGGGATCAGTATAGTTGTGAATCTTGGGGGGGGGTCTATATAATTGGGTGTGGATGTCTTCCAGTTAGGTGGTAGACCAAAAGGGTAGTGAAAAAAAGAATTATGGAGCATTTGGGAGACATCAGGAGAGGTAGCTTACAAAGCCCAGTAGTGGAGCATTTCAGGAAACATCATGGTGGCTCAGATTCCACTTTCTTTTAGTGTGTTAGCCAAGCCTATAGCTTGCCAGGGAGAGGAATTTTGAACAGGTTAATGCTGTTAGAAACGAAATGCATCATAAATTTTGGTGCGCTCCATCCCAGGGGGTTAAATCTGGATATTAATTTGAATGTGGGGATAAGAAATATATTATGTTATTTCATTGTCTGCAATTTTGAAAGTTTCATAAATTCTCATATGTTAGGGAAGATTATTGATTTTTTTCCAAAAAGGCAGTTTATGGTTATTTAAAGAAGATCTATTCTATTTAATATGTGCAATGTTCTTTCAGAAAATGTGTAATGTCATTTTAAATACTTATATCTGTTTATTTAAAAGAGAATGGGACCTGGTTAGTTAATTAATTAATTAATGGACTCATGATTTAATTAGGGATGTAGAAAACATATGCTGTATGGTGTGTAAAGCATTCCTTGAAGGTGTAAGCCGTGGTAACGGATGCACCAGTAAAGAATTTTTCTCACTGTTATGCAGTTTTTTGTATTCTTTTTGCCAAAGAGTTTCTTGTGTGTCCCCATCTGTCCATCAAGATATACCTGAAACTGGCTCATCTCCAGCTTTCAAACAAGACCAAGTCATAAAAGTGCTATCAGTAGCTCAAAAGGCTGCATCAGTTGATCCTGGCAGTATCCTTGGATGTATCTTAAGTAGCATGACGTATTATTTAGCCACACCCCTAACAACACTGTCCAATCTCAGCCTCCATGCATGTCTTGTGCAAAGTGAATCTAGAGCAGCTACAGGCATTTCCCTACTTATAAATCAAACCAGCCTCATATTCAAAGCCATGGAAAGACTTATCATGGAACTAATCTATCAAGGCATAGGGAACCTCCAAACACTGGATACTTCTCAGTTTGGATTGCTCAAGATCATGTCATGCTAACTCAACCTGGTGATTTTTTTTTGAAAAAGCCAACAAATCAATAGATGAAGGCAAAACTGTACACATTGCATACCATGACCTAGCTAGAGCTTTTGACACAATTCACCATTCAGGCATAGTAGAAAAACTAAATAAACTGGGAATAAACCCCTGTTGACTTGCTGGAATGTCAATGGCTCACAGTACACAGATAATTAAATAATCAAAATAGGGGAAGTTACCGCCACAAAGAGACCAGTCACTGGTGGGGTACCCCAGGATTCTGTACTGGGACATCTCCAGTTTGGCATCTACTTTTTTGAAGTATCAAAGGACTCTGGATGATTAAGTTTGCAAATGACTGTAAGATAGGAGCAGTCATTGAATCCTCAAGTGACTTAGCCATTCTGCAGGAAGAGTTGTCCCAAATTACTAAATGGTGTTATAATCGTGGACTAAAATGAAATACCAAAAAATATATTACTGTTTCATTTGGGATATCATCACCCCAGAGGTCAAACACTGTGAAAATATGGCCCTAAGAGTTAATCCAGTTGTTCAGGATTTGGGAACTTGTGTATATATGAAGGTTAGCCTGAGAGAAAGGCTTGTTGCTTTCCTAGGAGAAAAGATTCCCAAGGGCAACAACCAGCTGAGGCCCGTCACCAGAAGGAACTGTTGGAAATGCCTGATCAGTTGGTATGACTGATTTACGGGAGAACCTGACAGGAATATACTGGCAGACAAGGCATACGAGGACTTCAGGAGGACCTTTGACTTGGTCCTACACAGGCTGCTAGGAAAAATCGTAATGTTTGTTTGTAGGCACACAAAAAAAAAAAAGAGAGTGAGTGGATTGTTGCATTGTTAATGAGCAGGATGAAAAGGACTTGAGGTGATTCCATGTCAAGAATATGGAGTATTATGAGTAGAGTACTGCAGGTTCGGTCTTCAGACCATTTTTCTTCTTTTCCAATGGACAGGTAACAGAATCTTCTGCAGTATTAAAAGGAGAGCTGCAATAGTGGAAACAGGAAGGAAGAGTAGAAGGACTTGGAGAAAATTACCAACCGAGTAGAACTGTGGTATCTGAGGTTCATCTAAGGTTAATGTAAAAAAAAAACAAAAAAAAAAAAAATGCACATAGTTCACAGCACCCTTGGTCAGCAAAGAAAAGGTTTTACTATGAACTGGCAAACTGAGCAAAAGCAATGATTAGAATCACTGAAAGATAATGACGGAGACATGGAAGAGTGAAAATGTTAACTTAAAGCATTTTTTTTCAGAAAGGCAAGTTGTTCTTTACCACCCCATCTGGTGGGCAAGCCAACCCACTCCTCAAACTTGCATATACCAAATCCACAATTGCACCAATTTTGAGGAAGGGAGAAATCTCCCAAAAGATAAAAATCTCTGCCAGCACACACGCTTAGAAATCACACCAGCAATGATTTCCTATGGAAAACAACAATCAGTGTTGTATTCCTCAGTGTCTTTTTTTCATAAACATGTGATGCTCAAGGAATTTCACTTCTACCACCTATAAAGGAGTCCAAGCATAATGCTGAGATGCCTTTTCAGTGTATAGATTCTATAACCAGAGAGGTAATGCTCCCACTATATGAGATGATTGGCAGGCCATACTTTAAATAGCATAGTCCAGGCAATGATAGCGACATCAGGCTGCTAGGAGGAGTACAAATCAAAATGATTGAAAGGGTGAGTGAGATGGAATATACAAAAGTGAGCATGATAGTGCATGAGGTCATGCCAGATAGATGTGAGCATTCCGAAACAGATTAACAAAGTGGGGAACAGAGGACACGGGAATTAAATTGCAGGCACCAACTATTCCCTCAGTTTAAGAAACTACTTCAACTAGATGGTTGAGCCACTGACTGATGTACAAAATGGGTCTGGGAAAGGAAATCAATGAAGGCATTCGGGAAAGCATGGATCAGTTTGGGAAATGATTGTAAAGTTAAGAGGGAGGGGAGGCAGAATGTTAAATGCACAGGACAGACTGCATAGGGTTTGCCTCCTTCAACCTGCAGGTTCATACAGTGTACGTGAAATATTGTGCACATATTCAGAAGTTCAGCTGCACTTTAATACACTATTCTTTTATGTTTACTTTACCTCACCATGTTAATATACCATTTACTGTGTTGATCCTTCGATGGTACAACATTAACCCGTATAGATAATATATATCTGATCCTTCGATGGTACAACATTAACCCATATAGATAATATATATCTCACACACACGTGTGTGTGTGTACATATATATATATATATATATATATATATATATATATATATATATATATATATATATATATGTGCGTCACAGTCTAGTATATTTAGTCCGTTTCTCCCTTCAGCAGCTAATACCAGTCCAGCCATACATTTTTACTTTTCTTCTCACTTATCCCACCTTCTGCCTTCCTTTTCTTTTCCTAGCTAAGAGTTTAACTTCGAGCTGTGTGAATTATGATGCAGTCTCATCATGAGACACGTAAATTGCAGATTCACTCAAAGTAGTATTCCCCATACTGAGCAACCTATCTTTTGCATGAAAGCTTAAGGTCAGATTGTCCTTCCTGAGTGAAGGCATTCAGTAAGTAACCAAATAAAGAAGTGGCTGATTGAATAAAGCAAAGCAACAGATATAGATGTTGCTTAAACTTATTGAAGCATGCATGGAAGTAGAAACCATCTGAGTGCTTCAGCATTTCATTACTAAATATGTAGCAGTTTCATTTATCATCTGGATAAAAGAACAGGTACATCTCTAACCTTTTTAGCCAGTATTCTAGTCTATAAGAGAGAATAAATGTGTGTGTGTGTGTTTATAAACAGTAAGAATATATGGAAAAAATATTCAGACAGAAACAAGAATGTGACTAGAGGACAACGCTAAAATTCATACTTTAGATTTTCTTATCAGAGAGCTTAACCATAGATACACTATTGTGCTTGGAATCTCTTGGTGTATAATTGGCAGTTTTTGTTTCTGATATCATATTTCCTTTTTAATGTTCTTCAGAATGAGTGCCATATATTTGCTATCTACCCAGCATTTTTTTTTTCTTCATTTAACACTTCCATTTTTAGCAGCATGGATTTGCCAAGTAATCAAAATAAATCTGTTTTGTCTTTGTGGCAAATGACTCTGTGTAAGTATTTCAATATTACTGTCTCATAAATAATTAGTGGCGTCTGAGATGAGCCTGACTGGCACTTCTTGATATACCTCAGGCCCTTACTGCCATAATCAAAGCAGACAGTAGACTCCCACACATACATTTTAGTGGTGATCAATACAGCTATCTCTGTCAGACGCAGAAGTATACACTCCTATGCCATCTGTCAAGAAATACAGGATTTGCTATTGAAATGTGTGTTAAATACTCAATACTCAGTATTCAAGAATGTATTGAATAAATAGTATGTCATTCAGGTTTTAAGGTTGTTTCTAGCAATTATTTATGTATTTGCTTGAAACAGTGTATATACATACATCTTGAAAGAGGAATTGCAGTGTGTGTGTGTAATGTAATGCACGGCCTTCTTTTTCCCTGCATGAGGAATGAATTTGTTGGCACTGACCGCTATGCATCAAGCTACTATATAATTAGTAAAAGATATATAACTTTCTCCCTCAGCTTGCTTTTTTCTATTTTTTTGCAGACCTACTGGTGTCCTCCTGAAAATCTATGATATTTATCTAGAGATATTGTATCTGTATTTTCCCCCTATAGCAACTTGTTTAGATTCAGCATCAGTCAATAATGAGTAATTAGACTGAGCAGAATTATTAGAAACACAAGCATTTTTACTTCGACAAAGTGGTGGTGATTTCTATATTGCTGGTGCCATCACTTATTCCTCCAGGTCTTAACACATAGACAACTATCCAGCTTGTGTCACTGGTTATTTGGTAAGTGTCTGGTGTTTCTTCTACTCTCTTGTAAAACATAACTTTCAGTCAAATGTAGTTTAAGATGCTGTACAGAATCAGTCATAATTCATGGGGCAGCACTTCTCTGTGGAGGTCCAGCATTAGCACCCAGCTCTCCTTACCCTTTCTTTTTCCTAACAAGGGAAGGTTTCTTGGTGACCTGTTTTAGTAAAGTTTCTGTTTTCACTTCCTTTCCATCAACAGTTCTAGAGCATTTATGTTTACTATGAAGTACTAGCAGTTTGAATGGGGGAGTTAATTTAGCCTTAAAATGCCTACTCACCTAACAGCTGAACCGAGTTTGAATAGCATCTTGGGTGCCTGTAAGGGCTGGCAGGAGCACTGTGTTGTCTGCCTGTGAAAATTGAATCTATTGAGCCTAAGGTGCCATATGTAAACCAGGTCCCCTACAGAAGAACGACAGCTGAGAAGACAGAAGCCACATAACTGACACCACATGGTCGACAATCAAAATACCGACAATAGGAGAAATGGTATGTCTCCGTAGTGCGGAATGGAAAGATTTCCATTCCTGCACTGTAGTGCGATCTCAGAGTTGGCATATTAGTTATGGGGGGGCAGAGCCCCCCATGAGAGGTTCGGGGGGGGGGCATAGCCCCTCTGCTAGCACAAAAAAGAAAATTTTATTTTCCTTTTTTTGTGCAGTAATTACATTGTCTGTGTTTCAATTGTCAACCATGTGGTGTCTGCTATGTGGGTGCTGGTATTTTAAACTGTCATTCCTGTGTAGGTAATCCATATAAACCAGAAGAGGACCACTGTGATGGTGCCCATAAGAACGACTGTAGGGAGGGGAGTGCTATGGCATTGAAGAGGGTCAGCTTCTCTGCTCCCTATCATCATGCACTCATGATGAGTGGAAATGTTTATGGGGACAGTTGGGCAGGAATGAATGGGACATGGGGTTTTCACTTGACTGGGAAATCCTGGCACCTGAAGATTCAGAATGAATGGGTGCAAGTAGAGGAACCATTGTGTTTGGATCTGTAAGGATGGAAAAGAAAAAAGGAAAAGGTGTTTACCAACCAAGCAACTGTTATGCTGGAGAAAGGCTAAATGACTGCAGTGGTATAGATGTCTTCTTTTCACTGTTGCAGTATTCATCACATGTGTGATCTCCTGCCAAGCATAGACCAATGTCTGGACAGTATAACAAAGCCTTTATATCCTCCCAGTGTCAAATGTCAGGCATATGCTCCCTGTGCAGTTGTAGTGCATATAGGGGACACACGCATGCTCAATACTCAGAACTTCTTTGCCTCCAGTCTGAACAGTTGAACATTGGTCTCAATACCTTTTGCTGAGATAGTTTTTAGTGAGCCATTTACAGGTAAGTACCCTTTTGGGGTTTCTTCTTTTCTTTGTATACTTACGGTTCATGTCATCCAGGAAGAGAAAATGTCAGTGTGGGGGGGGGTAGATTCCCCATAAAAACAATCACAAGAAGTGTTTATTCTGTCTAGGTGCTTCAGACAACCATAGACAGTGTACCATGTCAAGATTTTGTTCCCAAAATGTTTCAGCCATCTGTCTTCTTCATCCATTTACCTTGAACACCAACATCTCAAACATTTGCTCTAGGGTATCATGGCCAAATCACCCACGCGGTGGTACAGCTGCCTCTTAAAATGAAGACCAAACGTTCTCCATCTGACTCTGCTTCTGCTGGACATCTCTCTCTCTCTCTCTCTCTCTCTCAGGATGGACCAATAGTCCAAAGACCATCTGGTGCCAACAGCTTTCCTCTGCCATGACCCTATTGGAGGCCTGCATGAATCCAGCTCCTCAAATGTCCTCTGAGGCTATGCAATCATCTGCTGCAGATGTTGAGGGGGAAGCCCAGTTGATGATTTCTGAAGGGCTTTGGAAGATTCAACAGATTCTTGTCAGATAAGTGGTTCCTGGTATCCTTACTGAGGCTAGGCATGGCAGTGAGCTCCCCCCTAGGTTGGTCAAAGCTGATGTCCCATTAAAGCAGAAGCAGAAAACTAATCATATTCCTGCCATTGCCAAGTATCGTCAGAGGGAATGCCAGGAATTTGCCAATGCACTGATAACTTCTGAGAGTCCTCAAGGCTATCTATTCCTGCTTATCTTTGGTCACCTACTCCAGCCAAAAGGACCAGGGAATCTGCTTCTTCAAATGAGGAGGTGCATTCAAAAGATAAATCTTTGGCCTACTCCTCACAAGTTACTTTTCCTTTAGACTATAGGATTGAAGAAGAAGGTTCCTTAAGTCCTAATCCTCCCTTTTAGGAATTGTCCTTTGGGGTCACTTTGGTTGAGATGATGGAGCATTTTAAGTGGGATTGCTCCAAGGTGCCTGACACCCAAAAGAGAGATTGAGCTGTTACAAATGGAATCTCCTAAACCTTCTGCTGTTCCCTTTGTTAGATACATTTGAAGCTCCCTCTTAGACTCCTGATTCACAACCTCCAGCTCTTAAAAAGCCTGACCATTTTGGTGCCCTAGGCCTTTAAGTACCTCTACAAGTGTCCTCCTTCAGACCCTGCTGTGGTGTCTGTTTCTGTTGACAGGCTGTGCAAGCTTTCACTGCCTTTCAAACTTCTCTCATCTAATAAAGGCAGTCAGGCTATGGAGAGGTCAGGGAAAAAAGGTTTATATTTTTGATTCTCTGGCCTTCATGGGTACAAATTATCAAACCCATATGACCAGGTATGTTTTGGCCCTTTTGATGAGGTTTCTCAGACATTTCTGCCTCTGCAGGTAAGATTACTGCCTTCTACTTGTTGAGTTTTACTTCACAGATGTACTTTTTTTTACTCTGATAAATGTAGTTATCATGCAGCTGATTCATCATCTATAGCTGCTGTTTCAGGTTCATTTATGAGGAGATACTCATGGGTTTGCCTCCAGGCCTTACTTGATGATATCTGGGCAATCAAATTGTCTTTAGTATGGCTGCTGCTCACTTGTTCAAGACTTTACCAGAAAATAAAGGGAAGGTTATGCAGGATCTAAAACATTTTTTCAGAACCTGAATTTCCCAGAAACAATCCTTCTAAGTGTCTTTATTCGTAGGCAACCTCATTATCCTTCTAAAAGGAAAAGGGTTCCTAAGATAATGTTCTCTGATAAACCCACCCACACCTGTAAAGATCAAAAGACCCCTTTTCAGGACACATCTGTCTCCATATGGCATATTTTCTCCCCCTCCCCTTTGCCAGGTTCCCATGTCCCTGTCTGGTAACAGAGTACTTTAGAATCTTTGGTTTTCTCCATTATCTATCACTGTTATTTAATGGAATGGAATTCCCCTCCCTCCTTCTCAGGTCTTTCTCAACCTCCTTCAGACCAACTTCATTTTTCTGTGGTTCTTAAAGAGCTTTGGATTCAGGGCAGCATCCAACCCCTTTCAGAATTCCAAAGATGAGCAGGGTATTTGCTGCAGAATGTTTCTTGTTCCAGATAAGAATACTCATGGAGGCCACCTAGATCTCTGTCTCTTCTCAAAACTTTTCAAAACATTCCTTTTTTCTGGATGCTTTCCCTCCAGACTCTGTTTCTTCTCTTATTTTCAAAGGCTTTTCTAGTCTCTCTAGACCTAAAGGATGCCTATCTTCATATTCCATTTTACCATTTTTACAGAAACATTTTAAGCTTCACTGCTTCTTCCTCTCATGTTAACTTCTCTACTTTGCCCTTTGATATTTGTATGGCTCCAAGGGTAGTCACAGTGTCTGGCCCCTGTTACAACCTTTTGCAGGCTTCAGGAGATGCAGATTTTCCAATATCTGGATGACATGCTCCTTCAGGCTCCCTCTCATTCCAGGCCTCTGCAGGATTTGCACTTCACCATGCTCCTTCTGCACAGTCTGGGATACACCATCACAATCTGGATTGCAGAATAAAAAACATTCCAATGTTGGCTTCTCTTTCTTCTCCCAAGGTTCTGTCTCTGACAACCTGCTTCTAGTCTTTACTTTCACTTTCTCTCATTCTGTAAAGGGAATATCTTGTTTTTAATAAATTGAAGGAGAGTTGGGGCAGGGCTCAAAAATGGGACCTGAATGGCTGGGATGAGGGGTCGTGTTGTGCATCTGACCACCTGATTGGTGGGCTAGTAGAAGGATGATACATTTTTTCCACTTTATTGAAAGAGCTGGGGGTGTAGATCTAACTGTAATAAGCCGATCTTTGAAGGTGTAGATCTAACTGTAATAAGCTGATCATTGTGATCAACTTATTAGAGTGAAGTGGAAGTGTTTTTTTTTTTTTTGCTCTTCACTTGTTGAGCTGAAAGGGTGAGGTGCTGGTTCATCCTACTGGCCCAGGGTGCTGGTTGAATCAGCTACACTTCTGTTTAGATAAGACAAAAGCTGTCCTCAAATCTGAGCAACTTTTTGTTTCTTTTCACACCAGGACATAGGGTTTGGTGGGTGCTAAGCAGACCATCTCCTTCTGTTTCTAAGGCTATTTCCTTTTGGTATTCTTTTCATGGCAAACTGTTTGTTTTCTGCATCATTTCAAGCTCTTTCTACGAGGGCAGTAGCCTCTTCTGGAGCTTTCTTTTGTGGTTTGGATGCTAGATCCCTCTTTGAAGCTGCTACTTGGTCCTCTGTCTATATGTTTACTAGATATTATGAGTTGGATGCCATTCCCAGAGCCCGGGCAGGATTTGGCAGGGATATGCTTCATGGGTTTTTGGAGGGCTCCTCTGTGCCACCCCCCCCATCCTTGAGCTTTGGTCATCTCCCACATGAGATGGATAAACTGATAAGGAGGACATTGTACAGTTGTGTAAAATCTTACCATAACAGTAGATGTCCTTCTCTTCACTGCTGCAGTATTCAGTTCTTTCCTCTTGCCCTCTTTTCTGTTGGAAATACATTGCTGGCAGAGAGGGGTCTTTGCATTCTTTTTCCTTTTCTCTTCGGTTTCTCTTTCTCCCTGGATGTGCATGCTCTCATTTCTACTGTGATTACTCTAGTTCTCCTGGGGGCACTTCACTTCTGAGCATTGAGTGTGCATACATTAACTTTACACCCTACACCTGTGCATGGAGCATACACCCGATATATGATGCTTGGAGGATGCAACGACTTTGGTACACTGGCTGGAGCATGTGATAAACTTACAATGCTGGGAGGATGTAAAGGCTTTGGTATACTGGCTGTAGGCTGGGCTATCCTTCACAGGAAATCCCACGTAATGAATACTGAAAAAGTGAAAAGGTCATCTACTGTTACAGTTAAAATTTTACACAACTCTACTTTTTGAAATGTAAAACCGACAAACACCAAAAGAAACTTTCTGATGTGATTTTTGAACTACTGGATCATTCATTCCACTTAACCCGTTACACCGTGGATACCTAGGACTTTAGGTGATATGTTTGAATTCCTATTGACTCAAAAAACTATGAAACTCCTCACTCATAAACTAACTTATTTCACTTAGCACTCTTAGCTTTGTGTAGCTGAGAAGCGATAATTACTCTCTCACTTAACCGTGAATGCAGTATTTGTTATATGAGTATGGAAAGCAAGCTCAAATGACTGGATGCCATAGCTTAGCATAATCTGGCCAATCATTCAGTATTACATTATGTAGCAGCTACAGTTCATAGCCTTACACCCTTGTACTTATTTTAACCTCTTAATGGTTCTCCGTAGAGAGAAGCAATTAAAAATCAGTAACGAGATCTATAGGTCTTTCTGAATTATCATTTTTTTTTAAATAAGCTCTGCTTGGTTTATATCTAAATGAGGAACGACACTTACATGAAACGGGAATGGACAAATGCATCTTTTTCCGTTTCCATAATGTCATTCTGCATTTGAATGCACAGTAGCTAATGGGTAGTGTACATTCGCTAATGCTCATTTGATGTTCTGATAACTGATCACACTACAGCTGGATCAGGCTATTTACCCTTTTCTTCACTGTCTGTGATCTTGGAGTTGGAATATATAATTTGCAGGGGGGTGCAGAGGAGCTTGACCCCCCCCCTACAAAACTGTAAATGCATGTGCTGTAGATGTACATTTCGTACATATGGCAGCTTCAGCACAATCGCCTGAGGGTCTGATGTCGCCTCCTGACATTGAGTTTGGAAGAATGTGGATGTTGTGGCGATGAATTTCATCATTCCGTTAAAGCAATATTGCCAAATTCAGAATCTCAGTTTGGTGAAATAAGCAGATTTTTATTTTTGCTTTTCAATGTTTTGATAGTAAACCATTCTACTTGAGGTATGAACCAAGTGCCTCAGCAACCTATTTTAGATGAAACTTGCTGATGACATTTTTGTAAAGACAGTAGCATCTTTTGTGGCCTTCAAGTGTTTTATTTAAAGAACCCTGCCACTCCTTCATCTCCAACACATATAACAAGAAGGCCTGGGGTTTCATTCAGATGCTTTAACACATAGAATCACATCAGGATGAATAGTAGCATCATTAAATATGAACAAACCAGACAAAGCTTGCATACATACATGCTTACATCTCAACAGCTAACTACAAAATGGCAGTCAGACTTGTGCATGCTCAGTATTTATATACTTGTGCAAGCCCTTGGATAGCTTCTTAAAGGTATATACACATGTATTCATCTAACCCCCCCCCATCTATTTGGTTAGCCCAGTTGTTCCCCTAGCTGTACGTAATTGTTCCAATTTCTGTCCTTAGGCTGCAAGAGACAGAGACATTTCCTCACCCCTCAGGGTGAGAGCCTTAAGGGCACCTTATTTTCTGTCTGTAATGTTAGCCTACTCAGCTTCTTTCAAAATCTGAGTAAGTTATTAAGTAGTGGGCCATTCTGTGGCCAAGGCTGGGTTGATCCTAAAAACCTATCTCTCTTCCATTACTAAAATAATGCTATTCACTGTTGCTTTGGGCATGCCCTTCATGTTCCCATAAAATAACCAAATCTCCCAGCTTCTCTGCAGCACAGAATCCCCAGCCTATAGCAGTTATTTTGCAATACACTTCCACATGTAAAGGTCTGTGGTACAATGGCCAAATAAACTCCCGTTCATTTACCCTGTTGAGGGCCATCCAGTATCCAGGCTTTCTAATCAAATTTGATTTAATGGGGCCATAGGTGAGGCATTATTCTGCTCCAGCAAAGGACTGCACCTCTGTAAACATTTCTTAAATACACTGTAGTTGATTGTTGTCTGATTCCATAGTGACATTTTTACTCTAAATGTATCCATGAAAGTCATGATAACCAAAATTATGATTAATATTCCTTTTCCTATTTGAGGATAACATGTGTGAGCATCATTCACACTGCTTGATCTATACAATATTGGTCCAACTTCTTGCAATAATCCTGCAAGGTATTTTTTTTGTCGCACCTCCATGCAGATCAGCAAGTTTTAACACCTCACTGAATTCCATTGTTGCTGCACTAATGTCCTCTAAGCATAACTCTGAACTGTCCTTATTTTGAAGGAATTTTACTGTTTCTAACCCTGTATATGATCTTCCTGTTTTAGAGGTATATCCCTGTTTTTCTGCTTGATTTTACCCCTTCACAGAATTTTCGCAACTCTTCTCATCACTTGTGATTTTTGACGCTGCATAGTACACAGAAATGCACACTACATGATCAACACAATAGTGCCGCTAGTACTTTAGAGAGAAGACACACCTCTTGCTGCTTAGCTTTTTTTCACAAGCAAAAATAAATTACCTTGTATAGCATTTTTGATAATGTACGTGTATTTTTCCATAATTTTTGTTACACTTTTGTTTTGAAACTATTTTTCTCCGCAGTATCCTGCATTCCTCCTGGAAACAGCAAAGCTTGTGTGCTATTTGGTATTCAAATTTTATGCTACTTAGAAGTCAAATAATTTAGACTTTTATGTATTTAGACAATTTTGACTTGCATTTTGCTCATCTTTTGGATTTTTTGCTTTAAGCAAGTCATCTTCCTGCATGGCAGATCCCCATATTAGAAGATCAGTTGTATTGACTATACTAGTACCCATCAGCCATTTTTAGACACAGATGTCTGATCACTTGTGATGCTAAAAAAATTCCCAACAGTAGCCTCTGAAATAGGTATCTGCACAGCAAATCTGAATATATATCGATAAGAACTTGTCTCATCTAGCCAAGTTCGCCAAAAACTCTTGCTTAGCATCAAATACAGAGAAGAACATACCAACAGACTTAGCTGCAACATATTCTTAGTTTGAAGTTGGTGGACAATAATTTATTTTGACCAGTTTGTTTGTCTTATGATATGCACATTGTCTCCATGTTTCCTTTCTCATGACTGTTACAATGCTATGTAGCCCTTCATTTGGTTCTGCCACTTTAAATATAGCTCCGGTCACATCCTTAAATTTGTAATTCTTACTCATTTCTGCCTGCAAACACAACTAGACCTTTCCACAGGGCAGGAATGTACTACCCAGGAAGATCTCATCTATCCTTTCTTTTTTGACAGAGCAATCTTTGAAAATAGTCAAGCTATGTCAATATGTCAACAGTATTTTCATTTTTGACTTCTGATATTTTTTTTACTATCCCTGTTCATTTTATCAGTATATTCAACACTGTGGGTCCATAGTCTTGTATAACAGTGAAGTGATCTGAATAAGCTTATAGATTGTCAGAGTGTACTGTGTTAATATGGGCGGGGGGGTGACTCTCCATCTGTTTTGTGTGTTAGTAGACAAGTGCTCATGTATAATCACTGATTACATTAGCAAACCAGCTGGTACCTGTGTGAATCTGCAGAGATGCTAAAAAAGGTGCTTTAATAGTGCCAGGCAGGAAGCCTGTGTCTCTCCTTTTGATACTGAATTATGCTCTAATTCTGGGCACTTACCATGAACATCTCTCCATCCATCCTAATATCACCAGGTTGCTGAGAGTTAGTGGACTTTCATGATGAAAAAATTCTACTCCGATTACCTTTTTGGTGAAAATATTCAAACTCATCATTCTGGCATATATATTTAGATGAGGCTGGTGTTTAGCATTGCAAAACATTTTCCATGGAGTTAAGACAGAGACGTTAAGATTAAAAATGTTGGCAATATATAACTTGGCAGATTTTTGTTTAACAAGGAATGTGCAGATGTTGCATGCTGTGCATCACTTAATAATGTATGTTGCTCTGGTCACAATGATGACCTATTTATTTAGAAAGCATTAACATGCTGTACACTGCTTGCTGGGTGATGCATAAATATGCGTGGTTAGTAGGAGACTGGAATTTGAGGTCATTGTGCTATACCCAGGCCATGGTGCAAATGCATATTAGATAAAATGGTCAAGCCAGAAAACAGGAGACAGAAATTTAAGGTTTGGAAAGACTGCAAATTGTACTTCACTTAGTTTAGAAACACTGGTAGAACAGCAGGAGGTGGAATTTGGAGGAGTGAACATTCTCCCTTTTAGGAAACTGGCAGATATGGGACTGAATAACTGGAGGGTTTCATTTATTGACAGTGCACTGTTGCATTTGTGAGACATGCTAAAAGAACAGGGTATACTCTCACCCCTGTAAGCATTCTATACCTGCCTTTTGCTTTAAGAATCAGTAGCAACATGTGGACAGTTAACACAACAATCAATGCAAAAGGTGCACTTGGCATTGATGACGGACACAAATAAATGTCATAACATATAGCATTCTATGTATATGGGATTTTGTACATTGGGGTTTTGTACTGTGCTGCAACAGGACCTCTGTCCAGCACAGAGCTGTATCTGTCACTTCTGTTGTATCAAATCAGAGACATCTTAACATGGGACATCACTGATGTACAAGACAGTTTGATATGTGATTACTTGACTAACTTAGATTACAGAAAGTTTTGTTATGGTCTGTTAATGCAGTTTTCAAATCCACAAGTTGCTGATGATAGTGATGGACAGGCAGTGTACTGTGTTAAATAGAATGACTTGGTTGGTATAGAAACCATCAATGATTATTTAAATAGCATTTTCAGAACACTGAACTCATCCATCCATCCATTCACAACCCTTGTTTCCATTTTTCACATGGGCTTGAGTGTCACTTATACAGTGACAATAATCTAGAGCTAAGGTTTACACCACTGGGTGGCTATCCCTGCTGCAATAGTTCATCTACACCACACTCTCATGCGCAGTCACACCTATGGCCAATTTAGAGTGTCCAGTCCATCTACTGCATGTCTTTCCAATGTGGGAGGAAACTGGAGCACCTGGAGGAAACCCATCCAAATACAGGGGGGGCATGCATACTCTGCACAGAAGGCATCCCACCTAAGAATTGAACTGAGAAACCTTTTGCTGCGAGGTGGAAGTGCTATCCACTGCACCACTACTCTAGCATTAAATGAATATGACTTTAAAATCATGAGCATTACATCAGGCCAAGCATATGCAACTCTTTTTTACCAGAGTTTGAAAACGACACGTTATACTCTTGCAAGATGATTAACTGACAGGAAGACAAAATGATGGGGGAATGATAAATGGATATGTACATGTATTTTAAGCACATTTATGGTATTTGACATAGTGAATTTGTTAAATATGTTCAAATTTGAAAGCAATCATACTGGTGAACTACATAGCAATCATCATCATCATCTTTCGGCTTTTCCCGTTAGGGGGTCGCCACAGCAGATCATCTCTTTCCATTTCTTCCTATCCTCTGCATCTTGCTCTGTCACACCAACCCCCTGCATGTCCTCTCTCACCACGTCCATAAACCTTATCTTAGGCCTTCCTCTTTTCCTCTTACCTGGCAGCTCCATCCTTAGCATCTTTTTCCCAATATACCCATCATCCTTCCTCATGTCCAAACCAACACAATCTCGTCTCTCTTGCTTTGTCTCCAAACTGTCCAACATGAGCTGACCCTCTAATATACTGATTCCTAATCCTATCCATCCTAGTCACACCGAGTGCAAATCTTAACATCTTTAACTCTGCCACATACAGTTCTGACTCCTGTCTTTTTGACAATGCCACTGTCTCCAACCCATATAACAAAGCTGGTCTCACTACTGTCTTGTAGACCTTCCCTTTCACTCTTACTGGTACCCGTCTGTCACAAATCACTCCTGACACTCTTCTCCACCCATTCCACCCTACCTGTACTCTCTTCTTCACCTCTCTTCCACATTCACCATTACTCTGAACTGTTGATCCCAAGTACTTAAACTCGTCCACCTTTACCAACTCTACTCCCTGCATCCTCACCATTCCTCTACCCTCCCTCTCATTTACACACATATATTCTGTCTTAGCCCTGCTGACCTTCATTCCTCTGCTCTCTAGAGCATATCTCCACCTCTCCAGAGTCTCCTCAACCTGATTCCTACTCTCACTACAGATCACAATGTCATCTGCAAACATCATAGTCCATGGGGCCTCCTGTCTGATCTCATCTGTCAACCTGTCCATCACCACTGCAAATAAGAAAGGACTCAGAGCTGATCCTTGATGTAATCCCACCTCCACCTTAAACGGATCTGTCACTCCCACTGCAGTCCTTACCACTGTCACACTACCCTCGTACACATCCTGTACCACTCTTACATACTTCTCTGCCACTCCCGACTTCCTCATACAATACCACAACTCTTCTCTAGGCACCCTGTCATATGCTTTCTCCAAGTCTACAAAGACACAATGCAACTCCTTCTGACCTTCTCTGTATTTCTCCAATACCACTCTCAGAGCAAACATCGCATCTGTAGTGCTCTTTCCTGGCATGAAACCATACTGCTGATCACTAATCATCACCTCCCTTCTTAACCTAGCTTCTACTACTCTTTCCCATAACTTCAAGCTGTAACTGATCAGTTGTATCCCTCTGTAATTACTGCAGCTCTGCACATCACCCTTATTCTTAAAGATAGGTACCAAAATACTTTTTCTCCACTTATCAGGCATCCTCTGACTTTCCAAAATTTCATTAAACAATCTTATTAAAAATTCCACTGCCATTTCTCCTAAGCACCTCCATGCTTCCATTGGGATGTCATCTGGGCCAACAGCCTTTCCATTCTTCATCCTCTTCATAGCTGTCCTTACTTCCTCCTTGCTAATCTGTTTCACTTCCTGATTCACTATCCCCACATTATCCAGCCTTCTCTCTCTCATTCTCTTGTGAGCCTTCATTCATTCTCTTCATTCATCAGCCTCTCAAAATACTCTTTCCATCTACTCAACTCACTCTCCTCTATTGTGAGTACCTTTCCCTCACTATCCTTTATCACCCTTACTTGCTGCACATCTTTCCCAGCTCTGTCCCTCTGTCTAGCCAATTGGTACAGGTCCCTTTCTCCCTCTTTAGTGTCCAATCTCTCATACAACTCTCCATACGCCTTATCCTTAGCTTTTGCCACCTCTCTCTTTGCCATGCGCCTCATCTCCTTATACTCATGTCTACTTTCTTCATCTCTTTGACAATCCCACTTCTTCTTCGCCAGCCTCTTCCTCTGTATACTCTCCTGTACTTCCTCATTCCACCACCAGGTCTCCTTGTCCTCCTTCCTCTATCCAGATGTCACACCAAGCACCTTTCTAGCAGTCTCCCTTACTAGTTCTGCTGTAGTTACCCAGCTATTCGGTAACTCTCCACTGCCTCCCAGTGCCTGTCTTAACTCTTCCCTAAACCCCACAATCACCCTTTTTTAACTTCCACCATTTAATCCTTGGCACTGCTTTAACACTCCTCCTCCTCTTCTTGATCACCAACGTCATCCTACAGACCACCATTCTATGCTGTTTAACTACACTTTCCCCTGCCACCACTTTACAGTCTCCAATCTCCTTCAGACTGGCCCTCCAACATAGGATATAATCCACCTGTGTGCATCTTCCTCCATTCTTGTATGTCACCCTACGCTCCTCCCTCTTCTTAAAATATGTATTCACCACAGCCATGTCCATCCTTTTCACAAAATCCACAATCACCTGACCTTCTGCATTCCTCTCCTTAACATCATACCTACCCATCACTTCCTCATCCCCTCTGTTCACTTCACCAACATGCCCATTAAAGTCCGCTCCAATCACTAGTCTCTCACCCTTGGGTACACTCACCACAACTTCATCCAACTCACTCCAAAATTTCTCTTTCTCATCCATCGCACACCCAACTTGTGGAGCATATGCACTAACAACATTCATCATTACACCATCAATTTTGAGCTTCATAAACATCACTCTGTCAGACACTCTCTTCATGTCTAAAACACTCTTGGCATATTGTTCCTTTAGTATAACCCCTACCCCATTTCTCCTGCCATCCACACCATGATAGAACAATTTGAACCCATTTCCTAAACACTTGGCCTTACTACCCTTCCATCTGCATGCACAATATATCAACCATCCTTCTCTCCATCATATCAGCTAGCTCTCTTCCTATACCAGTCATACTGCCAACATTCAAAGTTCCTACCCTCACTGCTACACTTCTAACCTTCCTCCTCTCTTCCTTCCTTTGGGCATGCCTTCACCCTCCTCTTCTCCTTCGGCCAACAGTAGCCCAATTTCCGCCAGCACCCTGCTGGCTAACAGTACTGGTGGCGGTCATTGTTAACCCGGGCCTCGACCGATCCGGTATGGAAATATGAAATTTTCGTGCCATAAGTTATGTGGCAGAATTTTTACGCCAGATGCCCTTCCTGATGCAACCCTCCCCATTTATCCGGGCTTGGGACCGGCACAAAGAAATGAATTCCAAATTAGCGGAAGGAGTTTTATAGAAGATGAAAGTGCTTAACTCCAGGCTGTGATTTGTGAATACTATCACTGTGTGGGTTTTCTACTAGATTTACTTTCTGCAGTATGACATATAGTGTATTGAGATGCTTGTTGCTGTTTGTCTTTTGCAAGAGACTATGTAATTTTTTGCTCCTATAATTGTAGCAAGTTGTTTCAGCTGAGGCAAAATGCAGCATTAGCATTTAGTTATGCTGCTACTGTACTCCTGCATATAATCAACCCTTAATTATGCCCCCTGACAGTTTGCCCCTGGGGCAGACATTCCCCCTTCGTCCCACTCTACTTAAAGCTGTGATGTAATATTGTTATGCAACTAATTTAAATACTCCTCTCTGCTGTTCCCCAGGTGAAATAGGTAAAATGTGCAATCAGTGCTGTTCCTTGACAGTGTTACTATGGATTGCTACCCTGTTTTTGAGAATGGGTATAGGTTCCCTTTTAGCAGATACTAGTACAATCATTCCATTTTGTACGGGTAAGGATCTACAGGAAATACTGCAATTCAATCAAATTATTCTGACCACACTGAGCCTGTAATAAGATTAGGTAGAAATTCATAGGACACATGCACACTAGACGTATTACCATTTTACTAACTCAGTTTGACATTTTGTGAAGCGCAGTTTATCAACTCCTTTTCATCATGTCATTAGATTTTATAACTTAATCAGAGGTTTTATAATCTTGGAATTATTACATAACATCTTTCTGTTGATCTGGATATGGGGCACTAAATCAGCTCGCTCAACCAAGCAATATCTGAGCAGGCCATATATGGGGAAGTTACATTAGGTGTTCATTGGCTTAATGTAACAACTGATAAACTTAAAACTGTTTAAGTGGCAGAAAGATGCACTGGGACTCCAGCAAAAAAAGAAAAAAAACATGAATTGTAGAACTTCCTGATATGACATTAAAAATACTTTTGAGGGGGGGCTCCCACTCTGCATCCCACCAACCCCAATTACTTATATATACCAACTCTGTGATCACAGTCCTAATTTAGATGCTTTTGTTTACTAAAAAAGCTAACACCAGTTTTAATTGTCCAGCTTCAGTGGAGGCTCTGGGAGAGAAAAAAAAAAAACAAAACAAAACTAGTAGATCTACAATATAACAAAGTTTAGACAACTTTTAAAGAACCAACAGTATACAGAACTAATGAAATTCATTAAAACAGAATAGTCAGGAATGATTACACATATAAAGTGCAGTAAATTTTAAGGAGTGGCATTGGCACACAATGCAGGACATCACGGGAGCAGGAAATTATCGGTATACATGTAGTAGCATTATTAAGCAGTAGAGAAAAAACATCAAAAATATGGGTGTAGAGTAATCCAGTATGCACTAGTTGAAACATTTCTGAAGGAATGTGTTGTACTGGAACTGAAACCAAAGTCTTCTTAAGACAAAAAGTCTTGTTGGCTGTTTACTACTGAATCAAAGCCTGGTTATCACACACAGTTTTGCATGACTGATTTGCTATCTGTTTAAAAGGCAGAGCCTTGCAACCTGCACTGATGAAAACATATATTTTGCAGCACAATACTATTTTACTGTAAGCACAGTTACTAATCAATAACTTATTCTTGTAACAAGGTTTACTCTTGATTAGTATGGAAGATTATAACTGCTGCTCCGATAAAATACCTCGGAACAAGTGTGTTCCTATCGGTACCTCTAACATAGCTGAATTTTAATAGTCTACTTTTACTGTTCTTTTACACACTTTAGATCCTGTTTTCCTCTTGGTTTCTTTTTGGGGCTTTATACGGAAACATCTGTTCTACTGATGCTTTTCTTTTAAGACTTGTTTTTTAAGGAAATATTTTGTGATTGTCTTTCTGTGAAACCATTTAATATTTACTAGTAAGCACTTGAGAATGCATACAACATTATTGTTTTTCTGCTGATTCTATAAAAAGCCACATCCATTAACAGAAGTCTTAAAGGAAACATCTGTGGGGACATGTCAAACTGTTCTGCTTTTGAGGAAAAAACATGCCCATTTATAAACAGCTTTGTAAGAGAGCACGTATTGCTGAGTTTATAAAAAGCATGTCGATTAATAGACAGTTATGTCACACTACGAGTATAGATGCTCACTATATATTGCTAAGCTCTATTTCTACATTTAAGTAAGCTTTATTATGCCTCATTTATTTTGCATTTGTATAGCAGAATTGATTTTAACCTTTAGCACACTCTAACATTAGTAGTCACTTTAATATATGCTGAGAGCAGAACAGTAGCATAAACATTTCTCATGGGAGTAGTGGAATAAACTTACTTCAGTAAAACATGGAAAAAAAGACTGTTGAAGAAATGGTTTAATAAATGATGCAATTCAATATTGGTTATTTGGAGATTCAGAATAGTTGCATATTCTAGTATTATTTGAGGGTGAAAGGAATGCTGATGAAAACTTTAGCTATGCAAACTTGAGTTGTATTACCTGCTGATCCTTTGATTTGAAGGGTCCTTTTGATTTTGTAGCATTTTATTATTGCTGATGGCTGGAAGGAGGATTACAGTAATATATTATTTCCAATTATGAGCTGTACATACATGACTTCTGCTGTGGTAGTTCTTGCCAGTATAGTTTCTTTAGGGAAATGTAGTGATGCATTTGGTTTGGGAAGTTAGATCCAAATTTGCTAATTTTATTATTGCAGTATTCAACCCTGTTATTAGTGTAGTTTGAAGACTTGGAAATTGAAGATGCATACTGCAGGTTTAGAAATGCAAAGGATGTTGCAGATATTTTCCAGCTGTGTTCACTGAGGTATAGCCTGTCCCTAACTTGCAGTGGGTTTTTGGACAAAACCATTGCTGTCTTGGTCAGAAATAAATTTGTCATCTATGATGACACCAAGCAACTCTGTGTAGGTAATGTGTTGAATTCTGGTGCTGCACTGAGACTGTGTATAATGTACTTTTAAGTGGTGGGAGGTAGAGAGGTAAATGTTATAAAGTTTTTTTTTGGTGAGAATTCAGCAGTAGTTGGGATCAGTCTAGACTGGCCTTAATAGAGGAGATAGGAGACTTGCATGATGGTTTCTAGTCAGGGTATTTTTGGGATTGAGCAAACAAGGGTTATCAACATACTGTAATATTCTAACATATATGGTTGCCTTGTGCATATGGTTTATGAATGTATTAAATAGCAGGGGTCCTAGTACTAATCCCAGTGGCAGTCCTGCTTGTACAGTCAGGTGGCAAGTATGGGAATTCAGACATTTGATAGATTGTGTGCAGTTCATACACTTCAACCAGAAGGATAACATATACGTATTTATATAACTATATAAAATATCATATTCACTTCATTCAATTGTTCAACTGTATTTCAAAGTGAAATGCAGGTGCATTTTCTAAACAGTTCATTTTACCAAATATCTTTTTTTTCCAAATGTGGTGAGTAGATTTGTATTACAGGTGTGTGTGTGTTGGTTATAGTCGGTGCAAGCACAGAGTAAGGGGATAGATTTAGTGGGAGACTTTGCAGATTATGGCTAGAGTAATGGTTAAATAAGGGGATGGATGTACCGTTTGTGTGTGCATGCATATTTGTATGTAGTGGGTGCATAAGCTGTCTTGTGTAGTGGTAGTGTTATTGTAGATTTAAGGTTAGCATGCATTATTAAGCCCTAGTGCCCACCTTAGTAATGCCTGCTAACCCTAACCTATCTGTAGCCCCAACACTAACTCTACACCGTTTCTTAGGAAATCACTTTTGTAGCACTACTGCTATTTAGAAAAATTAGGTCTGAATGTGATAGATGTTTTTGTTTCAAGATCACTAAGGGATTCTGCTAATGTCAATGTTTGAAACAGTTTTGTGGATCTTGTGTCTTCTACATTTTGATATTTCAGTCATACAAACTATGATCATGTACATACACATGGGTCTACTAAATTTTTAACTTTCAAAACGTCAACTTTCTTATGGTCAAGATCATAAGATCATAGTTTTGAAACATCAAAATTTAAATTAAAAAAAAAACTTTTTTACATTTTTGCAGGGGGGCATTCCCCGCTGCACCCCCCCACACCCCCTGCTAATTAAATATACCAACTCTGAGATTGCACTACAGCAAGAAAAACAGTAAATATACCATTCCTTGCTGTACAGAGATCTCCATTTACATGGTTCAAACTTTCAAAACTTCGATTTTATGGTCTCGACCATAAGAAAGTCGACATTTTTAGAAGTAGATATATATATATATATATATATATATATATATATATATACATACATACACATGCATACATACATGAGTGAAATAGGTATTAGCAAATGCTGCCTTCTGCCATTTTTCTGCCTGCCAGAAGCTCTTTGTGTGAAGCTGTGTGGTACTGTGAGGACTGGGGATTTGCTCTTTCTTCACTGTGGTATGATTTGAGAGTTGGTACATATAATTAGCAGAGGATGAGGCTTATCACTTTGCAAAAAATGCTTTTTTCAGTTTTTTTCTGGCATTTTCAGTATTGAGTTTTGATCAATGTGTTTTGAACACTCTTGAGCATTCTCTCTTGGCTGACACACACGTAAGTGGGTTGGTATCAGGATGGCAGTATGCTGATGTGAACGTTTGTGGGTTTTGATTAGAGTAAGTGTTATCTATTAGGATAGCCTAGTGTTGTTCTTATGTGATGTGTTCTGGTGCATGTGTTTCTGTGTACTTCTGAGCCTGTCTTGTGTAGTGCTTATTACAGAAAGGGTTTTCCTTGGTAAGGGGCCAAGGAGAAGATTAGTGTTTAGCATGCACAACATCATTAATGTATATATTAACCCTAACTTTACTATAGAAAAACACTTCCCATAATACTACAACTATTAAGACAAACTATGCTCTATGGTATTTAGTCTGTTTTTACTTTATTTGTACAGGAACTGATTTCAAAAGTAGTCTGTTTTGTATTTAAGTTAATGCAGGGGTTTAGGTTTGTTTTAAATTATTGTGAGTATTTTGATGTGTTAACATAAACTGCTGGTATTTAGGTGCTGGTATTCTGAGTGTCAACATTTTGAAGTGCTGATATTTGTCAATATATTTGTATATGCATGTGTATGTGGATGTGGACATTTGTCAGTGAGATATGTGTCTGTACATCTGTAGCCTGCAATGGAATTGCATCCTATCCATGACAAAGCATGCATCAGAAAATGGTCTTGTTTAATAATATGTTTGACATATATCTACCACTTTTCTATTAAAAATGATCTGTGCTATACATGCACCTGCAACATTTTGATGTTCAGTTTCTAGAACATAGTGAACATGTTTTTGTAGTTCATATTCTTATCACGGTTTTTACTGAACTGTTCTTTTGAAGTGTACCTTTGATAGCTCCTGACTGTGCATTACCTATAACTCATAACTGTCTTTTTTGTTGTTTGTGGATCTAGATGACCTGCTTTTTCAGAAGTGAGAGCTGTAAGTATCCAGACTCTCAAACTTCCATTGATGATGGGCATGTTGCATTGGAGGCTGTTCACTGTACTTTATACACCTGCTCATTATCTTTGTACTGCTATGACAGGTGACACTACCAGATTTGTACCATCATGTCTTGACTCAGGGATCATAGCTACTGTTAATTTGCTAATTCTCTTTATACTGACATTCCCGTCTTTCATGTTATGTCCTACCATTCTGTACTGTAGCTTTCCAGTTCAGGATAATACATTAGAGCAGTGTATTGTGTCTATTCTAGTTTTTCTGTGACTGCTTACACCTCCTGTATAAAGACACCGGGTTATGTATTTTTTAAGTCAATCATCGATATGCTGCATGGAACATCCTACACTGCCATAAAATACATTGTCTGCTAACTGACTAAATAGTAGTGGATGATTCGTTTTAAACAAACTCTACAAGTATGTATTTAGAATGTTGTATAACTTTATCAACCTACATATGTTGTTTCCAAATCATAGTGGTACTTAGACATCTATGCAGTAGACCATTTAATCCAGGAGAAAAATATGTAAGATAATGAAGGTTTTTTTCCTTTGTGCAAGAAAAACATTATTTAACCTTCTTCTGCTTATTTATGTGACAAATATATAAAAAGACATACAGATGCTTGTTCACATTTTTCTGCTGATATTAAAAGTGGTTATTCCCAAGTATGCTTTATTTATTTCTCACTGTGGTGCTAGTTTAAATGCAGACTTGGATTTTTCACCCTTAGTGTAATATTAATATTGGTCTATGTTAAAACATAGTCTGGGTAGTTTTGAGTTTCCCCGAATCTAATATTTACTACAAAAACAGAATTTTCATTTACAGCAACTTTATATTTTTGCTTTGGAAATAATGAAATGACCAGTGTTTTTGAAAGCTTTAAATCTGAGTGCACAGATTACCCTTCTGTGCACAGTTCCAATAAAAATGGTTTTGCAAATAAATCTTGACATTAAATTAATCAGTTACATTTGTGTAGATATGTTTTGGTTTAATAGAAGGAGACATCAAGTCCACTTTTTAATAATGTCAAACCTTTATAGAAACAATGGAAATTGTTAGACCCATGCCAGATGTGTTTACAAAAGATTATTTCCTTTAATCTACTTTATTATCATTAAGAAACATTGTAGCCTGTAATATAATTGCTTAGCAATAAAATAAGATTATTCAGTTATTCAGCCTAGTGTGACATGCAATGTGTATCCATTCATTATTTAATGAGTTTACATTTGTAATAAGTATTTCCAAGGTAATGAAATTCAAACAAAACAAAAGCAGGCAGAAACCCTTCTCTAGCCATTAGAAAACCAGTCATCTAATTCCATGAAGTATGTCGTATTAAACATCAGAGCTATAATGCAGACAATTAATATTTTCAATATCAAGCATTATTAATATGCATATAGATAGATAAATAGGTATAGATATATAAATACGTGATTGCCACCTTGAAATTCAATTAATCTATGTTTGCAATGTGTTTATAATTTTGATGCAATTTGTTTGCCACTAAGGTAGCCCTCATCAGGTGAAGAAGCTAAAATACAAGATTATCGTTGGGAATATCTTTATTGACTAACTGGATTGTTTACACTTTTAAGTTTGGAAAGGTAAATGATAAAATAACTACATTGCAACATGTTTTAAAATCAAGTATTTTGCATCCATATACTAGAAAACTCAGTTTAGTGTTTGCAGTACAAAACATAGGCCAGTTGCATTATAACAAAAAGAGACATGACTGAAAACAGGGATTGTAAGTTACAGAAGTATAAGATGTACACACTTTTTTAGTGCATGCATCAATATTTAATTTGATTCTTTACCTTGATTGTGTCTGGTGTTAGTGATACATAAATGAAAAAAGAAACGTACCAGTTGCTGGTTAATTAACCATGTCTCTAAGTGTGACTTCTGTTATGTAGCCTTATTGTTTATCCCAAATATGGTGATTACCTTTACACAGCAGAGAACCTGAAGATGGTCATAAAGCAGACAATTACCTTGAAAACAAGCAAGGATTTTTAAAATAACCTTTTCCCACACATTACCAAATGTAAAACACTAAGTGTTCCTTGCAAATTGTATTTCTAATTTTATGACTTCCATTTGAGAATTCTTTCCTGTACACTGTCCTGTTCATCAAAAGAGTTCATTCTACTTGCATACTCTAAACTGAGTCACCAGAAAATTGTTTGACCAATTATCTAGTTTGCCAATACAAGGAAGCGACTGGACATTTTATGCATTCTCTGGTCTGCATTTCAAAATAATATCCCTTGCCATTCCAGTTTAACAGAATAAATGTAAAAGAAAGCAGGAAAGGTTAAATATTGCATTACTAAGACCCATAAAGAAGCTGTGAAATAGTTTGCAAAGACTGATGTGTACAACTTAAATGCATATTTTGTATTCTTCATTTCGAAGCCTGATTATGTGATGAGTAAATGGACATTTTGAGATGTAATCTGTCCTTTGTCTACAAGCATGAATACACACACTAACTTTGCAGTACCTTGATCCTCTCGTTTCATCAGCACATCCTCCTCAGTCATGTAGAAAGTATTTGCCACAGTATATTAAAATATGCAATTAATACATTTTATAAATGCAGACATAGCATGTTATCACTGTTGTAAGGTAAGATTTATTTCACTATAAAATTGTAATCTAAATGGAGTGTAAATGAGTAGATTTTGCTATATGCAAAAGCTTAGAGAATCCTCCTTCCAGACATAACATATTTTATAGAAATGGATTTTAGCTTGTGAACATTTTCATAGGAAATGACAGGCAAAAGTTGCTGAAATACATTTAAAATATTAAATATTTAAAATATTAGCAAGTTTACTGGAAATGTTACCAACACCACACACATCCATGCAGATGTTTTAATTTCACTTGCCTTTTACAATGATGTCATCTGCCGTCAGATGAAAGGAAAGGGATTGTGGTATCGCTTCACCTGCCTTCTCAGTTATAGATTGCTTACAGAAGATTTGTTCTTTATGTTTATATAATTTACGTAGATCTTATTTTACAGCATCCTTGCCATGGGGGGGTACAACTTATTAAATGTTCTTTAACCCGTCACAAAACAGAGTGAATTAATTCTGTAACATTAACATGACATCTGTTTACAGAGTGGAAAACTTTAGGTTTTCAATGACCTCCCACAATCCAGATGTATAATTCAAGAGTGGTATATACAAATCTGAGTAGAATGTTTTCATTACTTATGCATTTTAGTCCCTCAGAGTGCATATGCCCTTTAGGTTTTATATGCTAGTCATTTATAGCATTACATTTTCCTTAAGCCTGAGGCATGTCCATTTTTTTCCCAGTTAAATCAGCAGTACAATTTTGTCACATTTAGTTCCCTCTTGCTTAGTTGTTTTAATTTGTCATTTGCTCCACACCATGTTTGTGTTGATAAGGAGCATTTAGAGATTTGCAGAAAAAAAATGCTTGCGTGACTTTCTCTCCAGCTATATCTGAATTTTTTATGATTCTGTTTAGCATGCATTTCTGGATATATTTTCCCCCACATGTAGAAATATCTTTATGGAGCTTTACTTATTTTCAAATAAACACAAGACACAGTATCAGCTAATAAAGCATAATCAATCAGCTACGATGGTGACACAAATATAATTCTGGCACACATCATGATTAATGGACATAGCTATCACTTTATAATGTGTATCAGTTATTTAATGTATAGGAATTTAATAAAAGTTAATCAAATATGAGGTATGAAATGGTAATATATCTAGCCGTTTTGGCAAGTGCATCCTTACTGCATGAAATTATTTTTATTTTGTTGAAAAATTAGAGCACAATAATCTACTTGATGTCCATCATTTGTTATCATTTCACAGAATTGAAAAAGGAAGTTCCTGATACTATGCTGTAGACTTTTTCTCATATTTGTATAAGGTTCCCTTCCTATACTGGCTATAACATCCTCATCTAATGTGACAATAAATTTTCCTCCTTTTCTAAGGTCTTACTAAGTTTACATGTTTGTATTACATGGATTTTCAAATATTAACATGTATCTGGAATAATTTATTAACCCAGTAAACCATCCTTTAACTTAATGTATAAAGAAGCTAAACAGAAGCAGGGACTGCCAGGCAGTCTTCAAACCCAAGGATATGATGATAGTAGGGTGAAATGAGGGATGTGAGTTGCAAACCAGTAAAGAGTTAGCAACCATTCACCTCACCTCCATACCCAGCATACCTAACCACGACAATGTTGATACTCAGCTAATGTCCACATTATCTGATAGACAACATACTGAAAACAAACATCTCAGTTGCTTATTTTAAAGCTGTCTCGCTATGTTAAACCCATTTAACATAGCGAAACAGTAAAAAGCAACAGAGATCTTGCTTTCTCCGTTGCTTTTGGCCACAGCTCTGATGTACTGCATAGGCATGTGCAGTACATCAGAACTGCATGATACCAGACAGCTGTGGAAGGGCAGCAAAGAGGCATTATACAATGCCATTATTTAAGAAAAGTAATTATTTCTTTTCTTAAATAATGTCATAGTATAATAGCAATAACCCACTTCTGGGTGTGGGTAATGCGGGATTTACCCACGGTTGTCTTTGTTTGGTCCCTCGGGCTCCACCCTCGGGACCAAACCACACCATCCATGGGTAAATCCCACATTACCCACACCCAGGCGTGGGTTATTGCTATATTCTTTCCATCTGGCTGTATAACAAATGCATTGACATAAGTGAAGTTGTCTTAACTGTGTTGCTCTACATTTATTCAGAAAATGCATCAGACATAGCCCACTATTATTTTTGCTGATCCCAAGCTGCCTGGGGTTTTTAACCAAACTATATAAAGTCATGTATGTATTACTTCAGTAAAGCAGGAAATCTCCACATAGAATGGGGTGGAAATATTTGTCTAGCATATATAATTGGAAAGAAAATAAACCTCGGCAGAGCCTGACTTTTTTGGTGTAATTAAGGCATAAAATGTACTTAAAGCTATTTTTTTAAATTTTAACAAAACTTCATTTGTTTTCATAATAGACTGGCTATACTAGCAAGTCATACTCCTGGATATTTTATTTTCTTGAATTTCCATAAATGTGAAAATTCTTTCAAAATAGCTCAGACAAGGAAAATTTACTGCGATCATGTTATTTTTATTTCTAAATCTCAAGGACCTATATGAGGACTTTCTCTAGATTAGACAAATATAATAGAATGCTCTTTGTTTAATCATCCTGCTTGATGGAGGCACCATTAATAGCCATTTAATGATGATAATCTGACTAATGCTGATAAAGATTCAAGATGGAAAGTAAACCACTACAAAGACTGACATCATCTATATGTAATTACCCTTTAGATATAAAACTCTTTTGAAAGCTGCACTGAAATTTGAGCTTATCCATTGATCCTGTACAGATCTGTAATAGCAGTCAAAAATCTGCAGGAAACCTCATCATTTTAAAATGTTGACAAATCAACAAAATAATATTTGAGTATAGTACAGGACTGCAACATTCCCAGCCATTCTAGTGTTCCAAAAAACTGATGCCTTCTTTTAAGTAATGTTCTGTTTTGGAACACAGCACAAGTATTTGCTTTCTTTAATACAATAGTCTAACTCTGTGATATTCTGTAAGATAGTTAATTCCACCTTCCCTACTGATATTGTATATGTTTCATGATGGTGTTTTCTAGAAGCCTTGGATATTTGTAAACTACATGAAGTCCACAGTATGGGAAAAGCAACATTTTTATTTTATATTGTCTACAGACATGGATATCAATAGGATCTGCTTAGTTTATAAAAGTAAATTGTCCAGTGGGTGCAGACAGGTCGATAATACAGCAGGGTAAAAACAGCTTAAAATATATTATCTAACACTTAGGCATTAAATAAGTTTTGTTAAAATTTTAAAAAACAGCTTTAAGTACATTCTATGCCTTAATTACCCTGCTCATCCTTAGCATTGTAGTTTCATGAACAGTTGTGGTACAACTGTGTGCTATTGCCAAAGATGAGCCTTATTTAGTCTATTACTGCATTTTTCCAGAAACAGTTTTGCTGGCAAATTTTTGCATAGTTTGGTGCCTTAACCTGTTGTACAATTTCAAATGTGAGAGTATCATTTTATCTGCTCCAGGATTTGCATTTCAGTGTTTTTACAGTGTTGTTGATGCACCTTTTCTCTGACAGTTTTATATTCTGTGTATCATTTACCTGTTTAAAATTGCAGTCAACTGCCTTCTGATTTGCCCATTCTTTGCATCTGCCCTATCCCACATTGAGACATTAAGCTTAAGTTCCTGAAATTGTAATCTGCCTTGGTTTCATTGACCTGTAGCTGAGAAGTCATATTTCATTCTTGTTCCCATGTTATTTGTGTCTGCACCACTCCCCACTCAGACTTTAAGCTACAGTTTCTGAAAGATCTCCAGTACTGGAATTATTTGATTGGATCCCTCTATTGCTAGCCTGCTATATACAGGATAGAGCTAACCCCACCCAGGATCTTTTAAGCAAAGCTTGGAGAGGTGAGAAATGCTTTTCACCAAAATGTAATGAGAAAAAAAGAACATGTATTTCAGTTCTGCTTAATTATTTAAGTTGCACTTACAGACACCTCTATCACAATACTACATTGTATTTTCTGCTTTATTTCATGTTTTAGCAAATGTTTTTGTTTGTTAAGGATGACCTTAGTGTCATAGCTTAATTTGTATTTGTGGGAAGATTGTGTTTCGACATTAGACTGCATCCCAGTGTCTTTATTTTCTCCTGTTCTGTGTGTCTGCATCACCGCCCACTGAGACATTAAGCTAAAGTTTCTGAAACAGCTCCAATATTTACTTAATTTTCATTAATTTTAACAAATAACTTATGTAACATTTTAGATATATATATATATATATAGAAATAAAACATGTAAGCAAATTAAATATGAAATAAAAAACATACATTAACTATTAACAAAGGTGTCTAGTATATATCTTAACCTCTAGATATTTTTCAGAAAAAAAACTTGTTAGTAACAAGTTTGACTGTTTATTTAGTAGATCTTTAAGCTTCATCCAGATGATGTAGGAAGTGGTAATTTTGGTTGTCCTCATCTTGATTGTCAGAAGTTCTAAATGACAATTATCAGTTGCAATAGTTATACATTTTTTCAGCATTGTTGTCTGTTCATATTTCCAATTCATGGTGGTTATTTACCTCACAATTGATATGTTACTCCATAGAAGTGGATAGTTTACTTTCTTCAAACAATCAGTTGAGTGTTGAATAAAATTAATGATTTGGTTAAGGTGAATTTATCATTAAATAATGTCTGTAAAAAAATAATGTTAGCCCAGAATGCTTTAATAACTTTACAGTCAAAAAACATATGTTGCCAGTCTGCTTTAATCTTTCTTACATCTCCAACAACCTACTTTTTTTGTTGTACATTAATTTTATTCTATGTGGAGTTATGATAGTTTTATGCATAAATTTCCATGCCAGATGCCAACATATATTTTTTATCTTCTTCACTTGGATAATAGTTTACAGTTTTAAAAATAATCCCAGTAACTTTCATTGAAACATTATGCTGCATTTTAATAATTTTACATATTCTGTATAAAAGCCATTTTCTATTATTTTCTGATGTTCTAATATAATTAAGAAATGAAGGAATTTTGGCATGATGTTTTTGTTGATGGTTGCAGTAAATTAATCTTATTTTCCATTGAATATATATAATTTTGAATATCTAACCACATTCATTTGTGTAGATTAAATGTAGTAGTTATATATTCTACAGTTTGTGTTTTTTTCTTCATCCATCAGTTGATACCTGTGTTTCAGGTTATTCTCCTTAAATTGATTAATTTTATATAGATTAAATGTACACACATTGTTTGTGTATATGCTATAGGAAACAATAAAAAGAGCCATACCTTATATCCTGGATTTTTATAAATAACATTTTTGAAAGTAGTTAACATTAAGGAAACATAGGAATTAATCATAATGCTTCTGTTTTCTAGTATATCATCTTTTAATATCCATAGATTATTATTATTCGTTATTATATTTTGCTGTGTATATGTTATCTGATTTGGATTCAAACATGTTTTCTTGTATGTCTTTCCATACAGCATAGTAATTTTTATTTAATCAGAGGGAGATTTCTATTATTGACTATAAAGAATATAGCTATATATCTGGCATAACTATTCCACTCAGGGACCAATCTCTTAAGTGAAGATTTAACCCCAATCTCGATTTGTTGGGATATCAAAGAAATTTAAGAATTAAGGAATTAAATTTTATTTTATATGTTTTAGGAGGAGTTAGTGAAGGGGAATGCATTATATATAGAACTTTTGGTAATATAATCATTTTTATTAAAGAAAGTCTTTTTTCAATAGTAAAAGAAAACTTATTCCATTTGTTAATAAGATTAATAGTAGCTAGATTATTTTTATCATGTTCTTGTATTATATTCTTAATGTTTTCTATTAGTTATTTCTAGATAGGTATTTTCTAAATATGTAAAGGGAGATTTATCTTCCATGTCATTATTACTGGTATTAATAGGAATATTTTTTTTTTTTCATTAAATGTTAGTCTAGATTTTTTTGAAAAGATTGTGTTCCATTAAATACAGCCTTAAGGGAATTGTTATTGTCTTTTAAGTCAGAAGAATATCATCAGAAAATAATATCTTAGAATTGTATTATTTATATGTATACCTTTAATATCTGTCCTCAATCTTCTATCATTTGCAAATGGTTCCATAATTAAGACAAATAGTGGTGATAATGGGCAATCCTGCTTAGTTCCTTTAGACATTGAAATTGACTCTAATGAGTATGAACACATTTTTATTTAAGCAACAGTATTTTCATAAAGTAAATTGAGTTATGAGAAACAGTTTGAGAAATTATACTCCACTCGAACTATTAATATTTACCATTAACAGAATCAAAAGCACTATATGTATCTAAACTTAATGTTAAATTATCATTTTTTATTTTCAAAATCTATTATGGTTAATATTATTTGAATGTTATCATTATTCCTGTTCATTATAAATCCTGTTTGATCATTATTAATCAGATATGATAGGAATTGTAATCTTTTAGCCTGTATAGCCATGAATATTTTATAATCTATATGAAATTGGCCTATATGAGGAACATTCTGCTGGATTATCTGTCTTTAAAATTGGGGAAATGTATGTATTTCCAAGACAGAGGAACTTGTGTTAAATCATTAGCTATTAAAGCTTTATGTAAAATATGTAAAGTTTCTTAAGATAATAGTCTATATAATTCTGATAGTATGCCATCGTTACCAGGTGCTTTGTTAGTTTTTAGCTTACTAATCTGATTTTTAAGTTCAGACATTTATATGGGTTTATCTATCAATTTCTTTTGATCTTCAATCAGCTTGTTTTTAGTATAGGTTTCTGAAGAAGTTTGCTATCAGGCTGACGAAAAAGCGCTTTAAACAGTGGAATAAATAGTGTTATTTGGCTCTTCTCAGACTGTGATGCTGGTTTTTCGAACTTGTTTTTGGATTTATGTTTTTAGTATATATTTAATAAAAGTTTTAATTTCTTGTGAATCCATTGTTGGATTATATTGATTAATTTTATTGGAGTGAGTTCTAAGTATTTTTAAAAAAAATCCATTTTAGTTACCATTTTCTTGCTTTCAGGAGAATGCAGTTATTTGATTTGATTAGATTTAATAAGCATTTTTCTTCTGAAAGCTAATTTATGCATATATTTTGAATTTATAGAATAGTTAATCTCCAAATGTATCATAGTTTTGTGATATAAAATTTCCAAATACTTATTTTTTTAATTCATTCTTTATCACATTGTCTTGTCCTTTTTAACTAGTCTTTTTTAATTTATCATTTTTTCCTGTAAATCTATCAAGTCTTTATTTCATTGCTTTTTAAGAGTATGCTAATTCTTTATTTTAACCATCTAAATATGCTTTTAGGGCATCCCATATATAAATCTCATACATATCTTTTTTGTAACTAATTTCAATAAAGGTTTGAATCTCTATTAAAAACATTCATTAAAATCCTTTAAATTAGTCATATAAGCTTTTATCCTTTTAATGGGAATGTTGTTGTTGGTGTTTAATACAAGTTCAAATGTTATGGTCAAATGTTCAAGTTCAAAGGTCAAATATTATGGCATTATGAGCAGAGAGTGGACATTAAACTAATTTTAGTTAACCTAGATATTAAGTTATTTGAAATATTATTGACTGCATTGAATGTCTATATGAAAAGTGAGTTGTGATGTCTGGCCCATATCTCACTAGACTGCCAACAATAATGTGACGTCCCCCACTTAAAACCCAGGTCAATAATTAAGGAACCACAATTCTTACCACTGACACCAGTGTGGGAGCATCACAGAAAACACCAAAGCACACGAGCAGCATTCCACAATTTCCCTTAAGAGCACAACAGGAACACACACGTTTTCCCGTGGTATGGGACTATATACTTCTATCTACCCCAAATGTAATCCCTTATCTTACACTTCAGAGAAATGTGCCTGGTTTAAGACTTATGACTCACTCTCACTCAAAATAACTTTAAATCTCACACACTAAAACACTTATGGGAAGCCTGACACAGATTTCTAGCTGTGTCCCCTCCTCAATACAAATGGTAATGGTGCTACCAGAGTCAGACAGATCTATACTACCTTCAAAGGGTGATCAATTATTAAAATTTAAATATAATAATAAATGATAGCTATGATCAGAAGCAGCCAGTCATTCACAGTGACCTGGGGAATATTAGACAGGTATAAGCACTCTAATCTTTAAAGAATACACTGATTGTCCAGCCACAATTTAAAGTAATGAAAACATTTAATAAGTAAAATGATTAAAAGAAGGTAAATCAGTAACTTTCAATAAACAGAATTCAATCAGCAGAAATATAAAATTAAACTGTAGGATAGAAATCTATCATCTCAGAAAAACTAAATAACTAAACTTTCCGAATCTATGTAGAGAATACTGTCCCTAATCTAAAACATAACAGCAAGGCAAAGGTAGGCTTACAGGTTTTGGCAAGTGTGACAAAAGGAGGAATTGCCAGCACAGCTATCTGGAAGTTTGTAAATAATTATGTCATTTGTGAATATCAGACTAATTTATCTAAGATGCTTGTGTTACACATGTATTGGAACTGTATGTAATATGTATATCAAACTGTTTTGTACATGTTTGTGTTGAAAAGAAATTTGTAAAGTGCTTGTGCTTAAAATGTAACCACAGTGTACCTACTGCAGAGAACAGAAATGTACATGCACTGTTACTGTTTGGGTTAATCTCAGTCCAGCAAACTTTATAAAATATCTGAAATTAAATCACTATATAGGTTAGATGATAGAGGCAATCTCACAGATTTCAAGCCAGCCATAGACAAAGTCTGTACTAGGAAGCTTTCTGTATTGTCTAGAATGAAATAATCACTACTCTGAAAACATGGAGAATGCAATTGTTTTATTACTTCCAGCACTGCCAAAGATTTGTGCAAAAACCCTTGTGTGAGTATTTTTTATGGGTAGGTGCTAAATACTGCCAGTTGCTAGCAATGGGGCTGTGCCTGAGAACTGTACATCAGATGACGAGAAATGATGTCATTCTGCAAGCTATCCCAACAGTAATATTATAGATATTATTTTGAGAAGTCTCTGAGAGTCAGAACATTCTGTATTCTGTCATGGACCTGACAACAAGAACCACCTTTCACCACATCATCTGCCTTGCTGTATTAGTAAGTTACTAGGGAATAGTATAATTATCTTAGATATAGTCAGGAATATAGTGAAGCTTAGTTTAGATAGTATACTTCTTTATTTGAGACTGTCCTTCAATGTTTTAAATATTTCTTGTGATTTTGAACTCTGTCACTGTGAATATATATTTAGTTTTGTCTTGTTCTTTTATTACTTATCATTAAATATATTTAAACCTTTCATTGTGACTGATCTTTGTAGAACTATTTCAGTTTTGAGAATGCTTGCATGTTTACTTGGTGTCACTGTGTTGTCCAGTCCTGATAATCTTGCTCTTGGTCAAACTACCATTTGTGTTAATATTAATTTCACTCAGTATATTGGGTACCCTAAGGTAGCTAGTAGAAGGGTTCTGGTGGCAGTAAAAACTATCTTATAGTCTGGGAAAGAGGTGGCATAGCTAGTAAACCTGTGCCAGCCTTTCTTGTGTGTGTGTGTGTGCCCAAATCAAATCTCCAAGTGTGTGTGTGTCAGCTACTTGGGCAGGGACATGAAGCACTGGTTGGACAGAGAGAGTACTGAAGGATTTGGCTTGGAATCCTGGCTAAAGACTCAACTGTATAGCTGAACCAGGGGGGAGTCTTACTGGGGATCTGGAGAAAGAGAGACTCAGGTCAATGTGTGCTCTTAATGGAAATTGTACTTGATGCAGAGAGCTGCATCTGGAAATATTGTGTGTTTGTGTACCTGTTATTCTCCCAGTGAATGTCCTCTCACAGGTGCCAGTGGTGAGGATTGAGGCTCCTTGATTACTGGTCCACAGGTGGAATGTCCATGTCATAATGAGTCCTTTTTCCTGGGTACGGACTGCACAGCATTGTGACTGCAATTCTTCAATAACTGCTTCCCTTAACTAATTGCAAAGCTTAACAGTCTCAACTGATTTATTTTAAAAATAAGTCAACTGTTTGAAAAATTAAATTTTCCTGTCAATCAGCTGTTCAAATAATTACCTAGCAACCAGGAACATTCTAATGACATCACCCACTTTTCAGTTGATTCTCCACAAACAGTTTGTATTTTAGAATGTACCTCACAAACGTGCAATTGGAATTGCATCAAAACACTGACAGATTCTTTAAAAATTTTTATAAACCTGGAAATACTCAACATTTTAAAAACTTATTTATGTTTTTACAATTATACAAGCTGGTACACATTACAAGTTAATCTGAAAATATATACAAATCTCCTACCAGACATGCCAACACAGATGACCATGCTTTTAGTTTCTTCACATGAATATAAAAAAGTGAATTTGGGTCTGAAAATTCATTAGTATCTTTAATCTGAAATGGATATGTGAATTTTATTAATGTCTTTGCTGAAGCTGATATTCATTTTCTAGTAGTACGAGGGTCTTCATCCCTTAGTATGCAGTTAGTCTTTTCCCAACATGATACTACCCTTTGAGTGTATATCATTTCTTCTAAGTGATGTTTCTCTCTTTTTATTATTATACCAGGTATCCAGTACACATTAATAAAAGTATATAGTTTCCTATTAATTTCCAGTTTATTGAACAAAACATGATTTTATCATCATTATATGTATTTAATGTATTCGGTGTGGTTAGAGTTTCCTCATAAAATAGCTACCCCTCTCTTTTTCTATTTGTACTTAGAAATACTTAATATTTTATAATACTTTGTAATAAGTGTATTTATATCTTCTTGCAGTAAATGAGTTTCTTGCAAAACAATCTGTGATGCAAATAGATTTAGAATAATAAATATAGTATAAGATATTAGTATATTAATAACATTGAATCTTAAGAGTTAGAATGATATTTATTTTTGTTTGTCATTTATTAAAGACACAAAGTGTATATGCATTAATATTAATCATTTAAATAATGGTTGCAAGAGAAACAATTTAACACTTTTATATATTATACTACTTATTTTCCATTATGAATCCATGTATGTTAGTATTATAATATTACTAAATATATACATATAAGAAATAGTAGACACAACAAAAAGATATATTAAAATTTAAACATTGAATTCTTTTTAACCTTCTGTCCCTTCATGGAGTCAAGTAATTCTAGTTTGAATAGCAAAACCATCTAAACTATCCCAGACATCAACTCAGATAAATCTAAGATATGTCTGCTGTTCAAGAGTTAAAAAAATGCTGTTTACAATAATGTCCCACTTTAGTAAAACAATGCTTCAGAATATTTAGAATTATGTTTCAATATATACATTTCTTATATACACTCCTTGTCAGCATTACTATGACTATATTTTTTAATTTTTTAGAAAAAAAATCACTGTCTTAACTTTAATGTAAAAATTACGTTACCTTTTTGACATTCATAATGTTCTTTCAGAATAACTCTATATGCGTAATAACATCAAACGCAGTATCAAAGCAATTTGATATTTGATGGCTCTGCTTCTGCAACACTCTAGGTTAGCCATGATTTCTCCCTTCTCTCCCCATTCTTTAAGTTTCAACTATAGAAGTATCTACTGCTAAAAACATTCCATGGAACAATTTCTCTGATCCTTATGCTCATACTAGCCATCTGTAATTACACTCGTATTCCTATGGTCTTCTCACCATCTGCGAATACACACGTAGTAAAACCAATTGTATTGCTCCACTCTATTAATTGACTCTCATGACTTGATTCTCACTGTATTATTTGTCCCTCTAACATGTTATAACATCTATCTTTCCATGCATGCATAAATGTATATCAGTTTGACTTCACTCCCAGTCTTTGTATTATACACTATAACTGACAAGAAAACTATATCTGATGTCTTTATAATCTTTTATCATCTTCTTAACAAACTTATGAATGCATATAATTTCTACTGTGTTGAGATTTATGTGATGTGAAGTAGAATTTCACATATATATATATTTTTTGTGAAATTCTATTGTATATATTGTATATATTTTTATTTTATGTATTTTTTACTATGTGGTGCTTTTCTCTGCGGGCCTACACTGAAAATGGCAATGCCAAGTCTGACTCTCCCAGTAAACAAATATAAAAACAAATTAAAATAATAAATAAATATGTAAAACTATGAATCAACTAAACTAAAATCAAGTAATGCACATTATCAGTATTAAGTATACCATTATTTTATATTGTTTCTGTTAGCTTGTGGAGACATATATACCTATTAGAAAACCAAACAAATATATAAATTATCTTATTGTGTAAAATTCCTACAGTCATCACAAAATATACTCTTCTAACTTCCACATTTCTATATATGTTCTGTAATACATTTTATTTTAGATTATTGTTTGGAAAATTTGATTAATAATAAATGAATCTCAATTGTGATTATCATAAATTACAATGTACATTGTCAGTGTCATACAATTTAACATGTTACTATTTTTATTAATCTTGTAATATATCTATTAATTCCTCTAAAAGAAAAAATATATGTAATCTTGCCACTTTGTATATATATGCATATTTAAATTATTGCATTCTTTTAAGGAAATATTAGATCTATAAATGTAAATGACTCATTACCTGACTGACTCCAAATATATGAATATGTATATGTGCGTATATATATCTATATATAGCAATCTATTTTTTTTTTTATTTTACATTTGTTTAACAGGAAAGTACGACTGGACACCTGTCCATTTTCATTGGAGGCCGGGGAGAAAAGTTCCAGATTAAATACATAATCAGTCAATTAAGAACAATGATATATACACATACACACATCTGGCAGAACTGTATAGTAAAAATCAGACAGTACATACTTATTAGTTCAGGATATGATATAACCATTCTGAGACATCTAACAACTTTAATACATGCAGTAATTTATCAAAACATACATTCAATATTTTGAGGTCACACTTGAAGCAGAGACTGAAGAGGAGTTAGTCATGTCTATATTTTAAACTGGGAGAACAACTAGACTTCACATGTGGTTGCATTGTCTTATTGATTACATGCCCATGTTTACCCAGGGGTGACATAGGAGCATGGCCAATTGTTTATGAGGTGAGATTTTAGGAGTTTTTGAAATTGTGTAGTAGAGTTGTTGGATGTTAGGTGGCCAGGTAGGGTATTCCAAAGTTTAGAAATAGAGTAGCTGAAGAGAGATTTCCCTGCCTCATTTTGTTTGATGACTTCTAAGAGGTTTTGGGTGCTAGATCTCAAGGTTGTTGTGGTGTAGGGAAGTATAACATTTTGGAGTGATGGGATTTTGTCAGAGTAGTAGTAGAACTTGTGTGCTAGTGACAATTGATTGAGTTGAAGTAGAGGGAGATCCAGCCAGTTAAGCTTTGAGAGAATTGCAGTGATATGTTCTATATGAAGATTCTGTAGCAAATCTAGCAATCTTATAACAAGATTCTAGTTTGCTTAGCTTGGTTTTATGAAGGTTATTTACTGCGGATGCATAGAGGAGAGTAGATAGTAGACGTGCCCTAGCTATTGTGGTTTTAGTGTGCTTTGAGAGAAATTGCTTGTTGTGATAGAGCAGCCCTAGTTTTTTGTGAATTGTCTTGAAAGTTTGGACAATGTACAAGTCAGATTTTAGGTTGTTGTCTATTTCAACACCTAAAAGTTTGGTGTGGGTGGTTGGGATAACAGTTTTGTTATTAGAGATGATGGTAAAGTTATCAGTTGGGGGAGGATCTACACGGGCTGAAAAGGAGTAGTTTTGCTTTATTTGGTTAAGAATAAGCTGGTAGTTAGTGAATCAGGATTCAACTAGTGAAAAGTAGTGTTGTGTTTGGGAGTGGACGTCTTCTAGTGTGGGGGTGGTGTCATCTGCATATTGAACAACCGAGCCACTGGGTGTGGAGGAAGAGAGTTGATTGGTAACTAGAGGGAAGAGCAGTGGGTCTAGGATGGAGCTTGAGGAACTCCTAAGGATACTGACAATAGAGAGGATAGTTGATTCTGCCATTTTACTGCCTGCTGATGACCTGATAGGTAGTTTTTAAACCATGAGATAGAGGAGATGTTGAGGTTTAGGGTAGAGGTTAAGGAGTTTATTGTGGTTTACCATATTGAAAGATTTAGACTGGTCTAAAAACATGGCTGAGACTAGCTGTCCATTATTTCTGTGATGATTAATGCTGTTGATGAATGAGAAGTGTGGTTGTGGTGCTGTGGAAGTGTCCAAAGCTGTACTGATTTTTAGATAGCCAGTTTTCTTTTTGAAGGTAGTCCATGAGCTGTGTGTGTGTATGACTCTTTCTAGTATTTTTGATAAGGGTAATAAAATAGTGATAGAATGGTAGTTATAGAATTTGAAGGAGTTGCCTCCTTTGTGTAGTGGTATGATATGGGAGGTTTTCCATATACAGGGTACTTTACACACTGATATCTATTAATGAGGATTGCAACCGGACAGGCTATAGCTACTGCAGCTATCTGGAGATATTCTACTGGTAGGTGGCCAGGGGGCTTGGTTTAAGTCTCTGGAGGAGTTTTTAGAATTGTTTTGATTGACATACGGTTTAAGCTGAAGTAGGAGATGATATCTTGTGTTTCTTTGCTAGTTTGTGTGGTTGTTGGGGTAGGGTAACTGGTATTAATTTTGGTTATTAGCTAGGGACTGGATTGTTTCAGTAAAATATTTATTAAACTAAGTGGGGCTGTTATCATGGTTGTTTTCTGTTGTTAGTGTAGGGGTAGTAGTTTTCCCTGGTTGCAATATAGAGTTTATTGCAGCCCAGAATATTTGAGAGTTGTTAGCGTGTTTTTCCTGTAGATTTTGGTAATAGCTGATTTTGTGTACTTTAATGTGTTTCTTTAATTTGTTACAAAGCTCTAAGTAGCTTTGTTTTTTTGACTGGGTTTTGTTTTTGAGGAATTGTATCCATACTTTGCCCCTTTCTTTGAGAATAAATTTGGTAGCCTTAGTTAGCCAGAGTGCATAATTGTTTTAGAGGAGTCCAATTGCAGCATTTTAAGTTGTGGATAAAGTCTTAAGGGTTAAAGTTCTTTTTGTTTCTGACCTCTCTTAGGGTTATCTTGCTTATATATATATATATATATATATATATATATATATATATATATATATGAATTATGTACATTTCCTGGAAGTAAGCATTAAAATTGCTTTTACATTTATTCTACCCTCCTTTGACTTTTTTTTTTAAATCTTAGCAATTTTTATTAATGCAATACAAAATGGTAACAAACAATGCATAACCAAAATAATGAAAGTAATATAGACTTGTATACAAGAAATAACTATTTACATATACACCTTATGTCCAGCAAAATAGATAAGTTAACAGACATTAAATTAGAAGGATATCAAATAAAGTTTCCCAGTATTCATTAAAATTTAAATTAAGTCTTTGGGTGTATTTCAGATATCTGTGGGTAAGTGTTTGATAGCAAGTTGTTTAAACCCATTCTGAGTGAGTAGAGATCTATCTTTCCAGTTAAGATGATATAATGTTTGACAAGGGAAAAAAGTGTTATTAAAATGTGAGACTGAAGTTTGGATAATCCTGTAGAGGGGATATATAATAATTGAAATTTCCATGAGAAAGTCTTTTTTTCCTGTCCCTTTTTTTTCTATTTGTACCCTAAGGGAGCACCAGAGTCTATAAGAGCATTTGCAGCTCCAAACAATGTGGAGCAGGTCAGTGTTGTGATTGGTACAATGGGGACTGATAGGAGAGTAGGACAGATAAATTTTAGAAAGTATGGCAGGGATGAGGTATGCATTGCTTAAGATCATAAGTTTGGTATACTTAAGTTTTTTAAGGGGATTAACTTTTAAGGAGATTTGAATAGCTTGGGAGATTTGGTTAGATGTAATGGAGGGATCTTGGTCTTTCCAGTAGTTTGAAAACTTCTGATCATTTTGAGTTTGGATAGAAAAAAATAAGTTTGTATGAATTAGAAATAATTTTCTTAAGTAAGAGGAGGTTCCATATGGATTTGCAGGCTTTAATATAATTTAGATTTAGATAGGTATCTTCCAAGGTGTTACAAAAGAGTTCAAGGATTTGTCTCAAGATGATTGTATAACTTTTGGGTAGAGACGTGTAGTCTTATTTCGGATAATGAATTATTTCTGAGAGAACAGAAATCTGCTATAGTTAACTCTCTGATAAGGGGGTATTTATCCAGGTTGATCATTTTGTTGTTCAATCTAAGGTTGGGGTTGGGGTGTAATGGTTGCAGGTTATTAAAAGCAATAGTTATTTTATAGTTAATAACTGATAGTAATTTGAAGTTTTTAAGGATTTCTGTATTCAGAAAAGGGAGAGCTTTGTGTTTAAAGCTGAATGTTTTGATATAGTTATAGTATAGTTTTTACCATTGATAATATTGTAATAAAGTTTGAAGTCAGGTAGACTTAAACCACCCTTGTCTTTTGGGAGAGTTAGTCTATTATAGCTAATTCTAATCAATTTGGGAGGACCATAGGAATTTGGAGAAAGATGTGTGGAGAGTTTTAAAAAATTAGTTGTTAATTATGTTAGATGTGTTGAAAACATAAAGTAGATGAGGTAGAATGTTCATTTTGATTATAGCAGCTTTGGCAAGAAGTGGGAGGTGTAATTTTGCCCATCTGTTCAAATCTCGGATGTTAGATATTAATTTGAATATATTATTTGAATAGCTTTGGTTGGGGTCTTGTTGAAAGAAGATACTGTAGAGAATCATTAATTTTGATCTGAGAGAGGGGGCAGCCAGGCAGTCGGCAAAAAGGGTTCAGGAGGAAAATGGTTGGTTTCTCTAAATTTAGCTTATAGTTGAAGAATTTTGAATATTTATCTATTGAGTCTAGTATTTTTGGAAGGTCAAAATTGGGGAGGGGGTAATAGAGATTAAGGTCATCAGCAAAGGTTAAGAATGGAATTTTAGTATTGAAGCGGGTGGGAATACTATGAAAAGTTTTTTGGGTGATTAACAGAAAAATAGGTTCAATATAGTGGATAAATAGGTAGGGTGACATTAGACACCCTTGTCTAGCTCAATTTTTGATGTCAGTTTGAGAAGAAAGGTTGTTGATTTGTAAGTTATTGTGGGCATTGCACTATAGAGTTTTAATGAATTGTGTGAAAGCTGGAGGAAAGTTGAACCTAGGGAGAGTAGATAGGAGGAATTCTACATTCAATTTTTCAAAGGCTTTAATAGCCAGAGTTTATATAGGGTTGTGACTAGTGGTAGATAGGGTTAAGAGGGTGTCAAGGAGAAGAGTGTGGTCAAAGGTTTGTCTATTCTGAGTGAAGGTTAAGAGCGATGGGCCTATAATTCCAAAGTTTTTTTAGGATCCCAGTTGGATTTAGGGATGAAAATAATTTTGGAGGCATTTAAGTGTAATATTTTATTCCATTATGAGTCATGTAGGTAAATAGATGGAGAAGGAAATTTGATATTTTTTAATAAAAGTTTTGTAGAATTCTGTGGTAAAGCCATTTGGGTTTGGGGATTTATTAGGCTTAAGGTTGTTGATAGCCATTACAGTTTCTTGTTGGGTAGTGAAAAGTGATAGGGTGGTTTGTTTTCCAGGGCTATGTTTAGGCAAAGCTAGCTGGTTCAAGAAAGTTTCTATATCTGATTTATATGAATGAAGGTTGGGGAAACTATATGAACCTCTATAGGTTTGTTCAAAAAATGTCAATTACATCTTGTTTTTTATGGTAGCTCTTATCTTGGTAGGTCATTTCCATAATACTTTGGGAGAGTTTGTTTTGGTTGATTAATCTAGCAAGGAATTTTGAGGACAGGTGGGACCACTCTGAGTATTTTGTGAGAGTCCTTATTTCATGGAAAGATATGTTTTTATTGTTGAAGTCCAAAAGCTTTTTCTGTAGGTGGATTAATTGTTTTTTAGATATATGATTGAAAGTTGATTGAAGTTGGGCCTCAAGCTTATTAATATTATTTTTAATAGATGATTCTTGGAAGAAGTCCCTTTTTTATAATAAGATGCTTTATTGATTAGAGTGCCTCTGATCATGGATTTAATGGAGGCCCAATAACTGTCAAAAGATAGTTGGCTGTGTTTGATAGAGGTTGAGGCTTGGTCAAGGGTACCTTCAACTTTCTGTAGAATCTCTTTGTTGTTTAATAAGTTAGAGTTCAGTGCCCATCTGTGGCCTCTATTTTTATTAGATGGGACTTTGTACCAGTCAACATTTACAGTACTCAGAGTAGTCCAAGAAGAACCTGGGTTCAGTATGAAATAGAATATTATAATTGAGGAGGATATTAGAGGCAAAGAAAAAATCCAACCTGAACCACAACTTATGGCAGTGTGAGTAAAAGTTGAATTTATTTTTGGGGATGGTATTGAACTGAGAGGTACATGGATCAAATAAATAGAAGTCATTCTCGAGTTCCATTATGGCTAAAGAAGTATGGTTGTTATGCTTTGTTTTAGTGTTTGGTCTGTCAGTTAGTGGATCTTGAATAGCATTCCAGTCTCCACCTAGAATATAGTACTGGTTAGGGAAGGAGGAGAGGATTTAGTAAATATTCATGATAAATCTAGGCAAAAACTGGAAAACGTCCTTTCAGTATTTTTACTTTCACACATGTGCATTACACACATGTAAAGGTAAACCACTTATGTGGCCTTTCCAGCTGCTGCAGATGTCTTTTGAGGTACATCCCAAAAGGGGCATTGTACTCTATAATGGGTCTAATGAGTGCCGAGTAGAGAGGAACAATGACCTCTCTTTTTTCCTGGATGAGAACCCTTTTGTGATGAGTTGTGCCACATAGAAGGATTTCCTGACTAATGTGGTGATGTGATTATCAAAGGAGAGACTACTGTCCACTTGGGTCCCAAAGTCTCTTATCACACATTCGGTGTTAAGTAGACTGCCATTTAAGTGATAGGTCATGGGTACAGAGTTTTTACCAAAGGAGATGACAATGCACTTTTTGACACTGAGCTTGAGGCCATGCCTCTGACACCAAGCATCTGTCTCAGTGAGGCCCTTCTGTAGGAAGTCCACATCATTTAGGGACTCGACTATGGCTCCAAGTTTGCAGTCATCTGCTAACTTAGTTAGCCAGAGGCCTTCTGTGTTAGCCTGTATTTCAGAGAAGTAGATGCCAAACAGGAGTGGTCCTAGAACTGAACCCTGTGGTACACCACTTGTCACTGGTTTGAAGTCAGATTTGAAGTCTGAACTTTTACAGTATGGGTTCTGTCAGTGAGCCAGTTGGCAACCCATTTTGTGATGTAGAGATTTATATCTAGTTTAGTGAGTTTAGCTATAATTCCAGAATGGGGGATGGTGTCAAGCCTTGGCGAGGTCAAGATAGGCTGCGTGAACCAACTTACCCTCATCTACAGCTTTGGTGACTGCCTCAAATAAGTCTATCAAGTTCAGAAGGCATGATCTGCCTTTCACAAACCTAAACTGGGTGGGGTCCAGAGTTTAGAGGTTACCAATGTCTTTGTTTGAGTTCCATGATGATACTTTCCATGGCCTTGCAGACCAGGCTCATCAGGCTAATAGGGCGATAGTTTCCCGGATCAGTAGTGGCTCCCCCTTTGTGGAGTGGGATAACTGTTGCTGTGTGCCATTCAGTGGGCACAAAGCCTGATGTGGTACTATGACTGAACATGGTGCTTAGGTGGGGAGCCAGTTCATTTTGAAGTTTATGTAAAACGCAGACTGGGATGTTGTTGGGTCCCATGGATGCTGTGCTTTTGGTTTTAGATAGTGCAGCTTTTACCTGCATAGATGTGATTACAGGGACTCAACATTCTTCCTGTTTAGGGGGTGAGAGGGGGCTAAAGTTAGCACTCAACCTATCTGCCAGGATGTTGTCAATATCAGTTGGTTCTGTAATTTTCATGCCATTGTGCTGTAACTCAGAGAAGATCTGGGTGTTGCCAGTGAGAGTCTTTGCCAGTTGGCAACCCATTTTGTGACGTAGAGATTTATATCTAGTTTAGTGAGTTTAGCTATAATTCCAGAATGGGGGATGGTGTCAAGCCTTGGCGAGGTCAAGACAGGCTGTGTGAACCAACTTACCCTCATCTACAGCTTTGGTGACTGCCTCAAATAAGTCTATCAAGTTCAGAAGGCATGATCTGCCTTTCACAAACCTAAACTGGGTGGGGTCCAGAGTTTAGAGGTTACCAATGTCTTTGTTTGAGTTCCATGATGATACTTTCCATGGCCTTGCAGACCAGGCTCATCAGGCTAATAGGGTGATAGTTTCCCGGATCAGTAGTGGCTCCCCCTTTGTGGAGTGGGATAACTCTTGCTGTGTGCCATTCAGTGGGCACAAGGCCTGATGTGGTACTATGACTGAACATGGTGCTTAGGTGAGGAGCCAGTTCATTTTGAAGTTTATGTAAAACGCAGACTGGGATGTTGTTGGGTCCCATGGATGCTGTGTTTTTGGTTTTAGATAGTGCAGCTTTTACCTGCATAGATGTGATTACAGGGACTCAACATTCTTCCTGTTTAGGGGGTGAGAGGGGGCTAAAGTTAGCACTCAACCTATCTGCCAGGATGTTGTCAATATCAGTTGGTTCTGTAATTTTCATGCCATTGTGCTGTAACTCAGAGAAGATCTGGGTGTTGCCATTGAGAGTCTTTGCCAGTTGGCAACCCATTTTGTGACATAGAGATTTATATCTAGTTTAGTGAGTTTAGCTATAATTCCAGAATGGGGGATGGTGTCAAGCCTTGGCGAAGTCAAGATAGGCTGTGTGAACCAACTTACCCTCATCTACAGCTTTGGTGACTGCCTCAAATAAGTCTATCAAGTTCAGAAGGCATGATCTGCCTTTCACAAACCTAAACTGGGTGGGGTCCAGAGTTTAGAGGTTACCAATGTCTTTGTTTGAGTTCCATGATGATACTTTCCATGGCCTTGCAGACCAGGCTCATCAGGCTAATAGGGCGATAGTTTCCCGGATCAGTAGTGGCTCCCCCTTTGTGGAGTGGGATAACTGTTGCTGTGTGCCATTCAGTGGGCACAAAGCCTGATGTGGTACTATGACTGAACATGGTGCTTAGGTGGGGAGCCAGTTCATTTTGAAGTTTAAATGCCAAAAAATGTATAGTCATCCCTTTTGGAAAAAACAAAGTACCCACAAATTATCACATAGACAGCAACCCACTGAGTACGGAAAAAGTAATCAGAGACCTAGGAACCCAAGTAGACAGCGACCTCTCATTTGACACCCACGTTGCCAAAGTGGTTAGAAAAACATTCTACCTTGCACACCTCATCATGAAGGGATTCACATCCAGATCCAAGGATGTCATTGTACCCCTATATTCCTCCCTCATCAGACCCATGATTGAGTACAATGCCCCATTTGGTATGTACCTCACCCGGCATTTGCAACAGCTGGAAAGACCACAAAAGTACCTCACCAAAAGGATCAAGGGTCGCCAACATATGTCTTATTCTGCCAGACTAAAGAAACTTCAGCTCTATTCAGTAGCATGCCGCCTGCTCATAGGTGATCTCTGCCTGACGTACAAGGCCATGTCCAATCAGGATCTGATGGACATGCTCCACCTCAAAAAATCCAAATCCATCAGAACCACGAGAGCTAAAGACTTAAACCTTGGCACAAGTATGAATAGAACATGCTGGAGGGATAGATTCATAACCCAGAGGCTTCCCATGCTTTGGAACAGGATCCCAGTTCGTATTAGGCAGAGCCCCTCACTGACTCTCTTCAAGAGAAATCTTGATGAGTGGATGGGAGATCGTAAGTTTACCCCAGGGGTCACATCTGTGTCACTGCTAGACAGGGGCACAGTAAACTAATTCTATTATATAAGGGGACCTTCATTGTGTCACTACTAGACAGAGGCACAGTATTCTAGATTTATTCTGTACATTTTTGTACCATTTCATGGGGTGGCAAAAGCCACATCACTATGGCTAGGCTTACAAATGCCCCAGGGCAGATAGCCTAGTACTATACTATGAAACTACTATGAAACTATGTAAAACGCAGACTGGGATGTTGTTGGGTCCCATGGATGCTGTGTTTTTGGTTTTAGATAGTGCAGCTTTTACCTGCATAGATGTGATTACAGGGAATCAACATTCTTCCTGTTTAGGGGGTGAGAGGGGGCTAAAGTTAGCACTCAACCTATCTGCCAGGATGTTGTCAATATCAGTTGGTTCTGTAATTTTCATGCCATTGTGCTGTAACTCAGAGATGATCTGGATGTTGCCATTGAGAGTCTTGACATAGCTATAGAATGCTTTATGGTTGCACTTAAAATCAGTGGTGATTCTGTTTTCATAGTTAGCTTTGGAGGATCTTAGAAGGGGTAGCTGCTTCTTACTGAGGCTGACCAGGGAGCTCCTCCACTGATGGGATTTTACTCTTTTGCAACAGTTTCTTCCTTTTGTTGTAGAGTTTGTTTATGGGCAGGGGACCATCAGATTGGCTTCCTTTTTTTTTGGAAAATAGCATCTTGGTTCTGTTTAGGATAGCACATTCCATGGACTCGTGTAAGTGCTTATAGACTGTATATGTATAGGATTCAGTAGTCGTAACTGTTTTGTCCATTTGCATGGGTGTCATGAAGTTTGCCACTTCTGTCTTAAAAAGAATGAAGTTGGCTATGGAGAAATTTTTTACCATGGTTTCCTTAATGGTGGGTGGAGGTGGGATGTGGATATCTAGGGTATCCAGTTCAAATTTCCAGTTAATACTAATTGTACTATAGAAACCAAGTTAATAGCATCAAGCAGAAAACATACGGTAGGTAATGACAACAGATATAATTTTGGCAGTGACCTAGTTCATTTAGAGAGGAACTGTTATAGGTCAGTCGCCTTTTAGTGTAAGTGGGTGAGCCTTCATGAACACAGTGTATGATTGTTCTGCAACATATTCATGGGCCATGCCCAAAAAGCAGGAAGGAAACATATAATTTTAATAAGATAGGTGTATTATATCTGTGTTTAGCATCCTCTTAAAGTATGAAGGAACTATGATATGAATATGTTGGGTCTGTATTATATTCTCGAAAATCGACAATATCGAAGCTGATATTGTCAACACGAGAATAGTGAAAGCGGGGAACATCAAACATGTAAATGGAAATCTCCGTAAGGGGAGATTTTCATTTACCACAATGAAGTGCGGTCTCGGAGTTGGTATATTTAAGTAGCGGGGTTAGCGCAGCCCCAATGTGGTGCGGGGGCTTGCCCCTTGCATAAACCCATTAGGGTACTTTTTTCTTTTTTTTGTTTTTATAAGTTTGATGTTTCAAGATATTAACCATATGGTGTTCGAAGTTTTCAACTCTCGATCTTATAATATAGACCCAAATATGTCAACTGCAGTGAGTATGTCTTGCCCATGATAATGTATCCTTTGCATGGAAAAGGTTGAGAGTCACTGATAAACATATAATACAAAAGCCATCTATTTGTAGAAAAGACAGTGCATTTAACCGTGGACTACCTTGAGAGTAAAGGTATGAGAACTGAATTAGTTTAACATAAGTGGAATCAGCGGTAACAGTAGTATAAGGATATGTACAAAAACTAAGACGGTTAAGCCATGTTAAATATAATACAGCAGTAAAACTTAACATGCTGGGTGTAGTCTCTTAGGGCTACATAAACAACAACAGATCACATAGTATGTACTTAGCTGTAAGGTTTGCATACAGAGTAGGTATGAAGTCCTGTGTATAAGCATCAGCAGTATTGATTCTAGAGCAAGTAAAACAGTAGCAATGCTGAAAAAAGCAGAATCAGTTATTCTTGAGGAGATTTCCTCACTAAATTCTCATTTGAGGGTAATTCATTAATTAAAAGTGAGGCAGGAGCCAGAAAAAAAATGATCATTTTAAGTTGCATTCTGTAAACCACATTTTTAAGGCTGGAGTCCTTTAAGAGAGTTTTTCAGACTGGTTAGGGAGGTCAGAGTTGAAACTAAGTGTTTTGGGGCCTAACCAGGGCTGTAGAATCCCTGAGATCATGGTATGGAGCCAATCAGCATTTCCCATATGGAAAGAAGTGCTTAGGACATCCATAAAGCTGCTTTTCTACCGTGGTAAGTGCTAGGATGAATATTTAAGCATTAACATTACTGATTATAAAGTTGGAATGCTGTGATTCATGTTTCTGAAATATGCAAGTAATAAGGCAGTTATTAAATTCAGTGTTTTGGTGTATTAGCTTCAGGAACAATTTTAAATACGCTGAGAAAGGTTGACTTAGCATCTTTTACACTGGAGATTGTATATTTGCGGCCTTGGTTTGAAAAGAAAGGGTATGATGATATTTCAGCTGAAACTTGACTCTATCAGGTAGGCACAAAAGTGGGATAGTTTCTGCCTGCCTTGTTTAATTTGTAATGGCAAGTTTTGACTAAAAAAGATTTTTAGCTCCATTCCAGGTAACTTTTTTTTTTTTTTTTTGCCAAAGCAAGTATTTTGCTAACATCTTGGTAATTAAGAAGTTTCACATAGACTAGTCAATGTCGAGTAAAATCCAAAGGGGCGGCAAACAGCTCTGTGGGCTTTCTCAATGACTATTTGTCTAGCTTCAGCTGTGTTATCTAGCAGTTTGGCAAAAATATTGAACGTTGTATTTAACAAGCTAGACTGATCCATGCTTTCTGGCAAACCCCTTAACTCATTCACTCTGGAGCAGCTCAGAAAAAGTTGCCTGCTTAATTCCACCAAAGGAACAACAGTGGAGACTGAGCTCAATTTCAGCAAATCCTTTTGTAATACCATACAGAAAACAAATGTTCATAACTATAAGAGCTAGACTAAAAATGTAAATGCAAAAGTTGTTCAGCAGACCCTGACCTTTCCAGCCGTGTAAATGTTGTTAGTGCCCATCAAAGTCATTATTAAATATTTGACAAGGAATGCTGATATTGTGCATATATTTACCTTTTTGGAAAAGCAAAGCACAATATCTTGGTCAGTGTACCATGTAGACCCATACAATTTGCATTTAATTTGTTTGTATGAATGTCAGCTTTAAAATGCTACCTTAACCATTACTGTGTGATGCTCCATTATGGAGATATTCACAGAAATATGATTAATATAATATTTCTCATAACTGATAAAGCATAATATCTCCTCACCTGTAAAAGACAGAGGCTACATATCAGTGTTGAAGTTGTGTGTCTCAATGTCAACTTCAAAATGATGCATCATTTGTGTCATCAACATGATCCCTTGCACAGATATGGGCATAATAATGAGAAGTATTGGAAATGTATAATTTTCACAATCCTACAAGACTAAAACTGAGATATCTGTACATGTGTACAATGCACAGACACAGTTATTTTACCATATTGTAAGGAGTAACACTGTCTTCATAATGAGGTATTACTTGGCACACTGACATGCTCCCTTGCAAAGTTATTTACCAAAATATGAAAAATCATAATTTCCATAACCATAAGTCTGAAACAAACTTTGATATCTGTACATGTGTAGAACATACAGGCAAAGTTATTTTACCATGTTGGAACTATGAATACTGTCTTCAAAATGAGGTATTACTTAGCACATTCAGATGTTCCCTTGTAAAGTTATTTACCAAAATCATCATCTTCTTTCAGCTGCTCCCTTTAGGGGTCGCCACAGCAGATCAGCTGTTTCCATTTCTTCCTGTCCTCTGCATCTTGCTCTGTCACACCAACCACCTGAATGTCCTCTCTCACCACAACCATAAACCTTATCTTAGGCCTCCCTCTTTCCCTGTTACCTGGTAGTTTCATCCTTAGCATCTTTTTCCCAATATACTCTGCATCCCTCCTCAGCACATGTCCAAACCAATGTAATCTTGCCTCTCTGGCTTTGTCTCCAAATCTTCCAACCTGGGCTGACCCTCTAATATACTTATTCCTAATCCTGTCCATCCTCGTCACACCCAGTGCAAATCTTAACATCTTCAACTCTGCCACGTCAAGCTCTGACTCCTGCCTTTTTGTCAATGCTACTGTCTCCAACCCATATAACATAGCTGGTCTCACTACCCTTTGTAGACCTTTCTTGTAGAAAGTTATTTACCAAAATATGAAAAAAAAAATCATAATTTCCATAACCTTAGTCAGAAACAAACTTTGATATCTGTACTTGTGTACAACATATAGGCACAGCTCTTTTACCATGTTGGAACTTTGAATATCATATATAAAATGACTGACATATTCGATTTTACATGGTAGTACTGTCCTGAAAAAGTTGTTCTTTTTCAACATCTTCACCAGCTCCTTCCCACAGTTATTTGCTAAACTCAGAAAATATCATACATTATACAACACAATTCATCATGAAGTTTTACTTACCATACTGGTCCTACTTTGGTCATGGGTGTTTTCCACTCTTTTCACAAGTTGCATGTTACCAATCCTGCATAGCTCTCCTCATGTCATTGTGGAGGTCAGTCAAGAACAACACAATGCCCTCAGTTAGGTGAACACCATCCCATCTGAACAGGTTGACATCATCTGCATTGATGCTGTCATGGCAGATTGTAGATCCACCAACCCTGTGCATCAAGCCATGCATGAACCCATTTTGTAAATGTCTGGCCTTGTACGCTGCCCTTTGACTGTTTGCTATTTTCCATATCTGGGAAGGAATTATGTCAGACCACTCAAAATAACAACGTGGCCACCATGACTGAAGGTGTTCAAAAATTGCTCTGATTTGAAACCGTAGCCTCCACAGTGGTTGATCACATCATTCCCTCCAGAGTGCATCACAAGGATGTCAGGCTCAGGGTAGATGGAACACTTCTCTTACAACAACTGCAGTACTCCACTCCAATGCATACCTCTTCTTGCAATCCAGTATACCTTCAGACTGGATATGGGGAAGCTCAAGTTGTAGTGGTTTTCAGTTTTGGAGGCATGGCTGGCAGCCTAGTGAATGTAAGAATGGCCACATACCCACACTCACTTGTTCTCCTGCTCATGAAGCCATGTCAGTTTCAGAAGTTGGATGAACCTGCATGGGAAAGAAAATGCAAACAGATTACTGTTGATGTTTGACAGATGTATTGGTAGACTACATATATATGTACATCATATGCATTACCTGGTTAGACCATCCAAACCTTCACTCCTACCCACAGGGGCATTATTCTTTTCATAAGGTACATAAGTGGTGATGACGCTGCAGACGTACATACCTACCACCCGTGAAAACACCAAATTACACACAGTGACTGACAAGGGGGCACAGAAAGGTCACATGTAATATATATATATATACTCGCACACACATATGTAGCAAATTAGTACTCATCTGCTAAACCTAGTTAGGGCATTTTACTTTCAGACACACACAAACTTAATTCTGACGTCTTGGCTACAAGCCTTCAAGGAGGATCTTCCTTGAAGGTTTGTAGCCGAGATGTCAGAAGCAAGTGCAATAAAAGATTTAGTGGTCACTAGTTTGTTGTTATATTTATTTTTTTATTTTTTTGTGGTTTGCCACACACAAACTTCAGCCTCATAGAGCAAAAAATCTGGACAAAGCATTAAATAAATAGGGCAAGATTATAAATAATGCTGTCATGCACTTAAAATATTGGTAGAACAACAAGATTTCTGTTACTAAGCATTTCTCTAAGGAATATGAAATCTGAAACAGAAATGTCCATTACTTAGCAACTTTAGTCCATTTTACAAGGAACACCCAAACATATGGAAAATCAGTCCCCATACGACCCTTCAGTAACACTTCCTGGTAAGAACATGCACCAAAATGAAGCTGGAGAGATACGTATGTATCCCACAGACTACTGCATCTATGGAACAGGCTGCCCGTTCCATGTGAAGCAGAGTTCCTCCCTAACCCAGTGCAAGTGCAACTTTGACAATTGGATACAAAACCTGAAATAGATCCCTGGTTTGGCACCTACATGTCTAATGGACAGAGGTAACCTGTAAATGCTTCATCTTCCAGGCCCATGCTTACACTTATCAAGGGTATCACATCTTGTCAGATAGCTTACCAGGACAAGGAAAACACAGGTGGAACATTACGGCTAGTACCTAACTTATTGTTCTTATGTTGTCAATTGTCAGTCTATCCTCAACCTTGTGGGGCAGAGTCCCTAGCTGCCTTAGATCATGGGCATCTCACCAAATAGATATGCAAGTACTCTTTACGCCTCGAAGATATCACCCACAAAGATAGGTTTAACAATGAGCTAATCGGAAGACGTCTGAGGAAGGGTTCTGAGCCAACTAATCTGTGATATATAACATTAAGAATTCTGTTTTTTTGCTTATTTCTGAGTTATTTGTAGCACTTTTATTGTCTGCATATACTTTGCTAGCTAGTTTCACTGTGTATGAGGTTTTAACTAGAAATGTTCTACAATTGTTAAGTATTTGGTTGAGTTTGTTTGTTCTGATTTTTCTTTCTCACCCTCCCTCCCTATTGGTATCCTGTTTTTATACTTGGTGGCTTTGCAGTTGTTCACCCCTACTATAAATTTGATCTGGGACACTCCTCCCAGTCTAGTGTCATTACCTCATTCTACCTAATCCAGGGAGAACATTTGAGAAGGCCAACCCAGTTGGTTTCTGCTCATCCTTTCCCCTTTCCACTTTACAAAAAAAAAAAATTCTAAGCTTGTTTCCTGACTTTCCTGTAAGTCGTCTAGTCTAGATACAGATTTGCTTTATCCAGGACTGTTTGTAAGCTTCTGAGCCCCCAATCCTTTCTGTTTTGGAGGGAAGCCTTCTAGCTTAATTTTGTTTCTTAGTACTAGCCAGTTTTCTAGTTTCAGCATGCAAATATGTTTCTTTGAGCTCAGCACTTGTTCAGAACTCATTTTAAGCACTGAATGAGCTACAAATTACTACAGCACTCAGCTTTCCTCACTTGTCTAGAGGAAAACAGTTTTTAGTACTTAATAAGCACCTATCCAGGCATGTCTAGGGGTCAGCTCCCGGTGTTTTGACCTGTCTACCTGATGAATCTCTGGGCATCTTGGGGCAATGCAGCAATTGCCTCATGTACACAGACAATCCCTTCCTCCTAGCACCCAACACTACAACCTGTGTGAGATGTACTTATATAGCCAAACTGGAAGCAAAGATCTCTTCACCCAGGACTGGACTAGACAGTCAAGAGGAGAAGGTAAACACTTGCACCACAGCACACTTATCACATAGTCTTTCTAAACCTACACCACCAAAACACACACAAACAAACACAAAACACACACCTACATTCGCAGAGTCTCTCAAAAAAAATCTACCCAAGCAAAAGGGACCTCCAAAGCAGAAATGCAAGCAGCCTCCAGCCCCCAACACAACTCAAATGACACATAGCCCACAAACAGTGTGCCACTCAACCACAGCCCATAAGGCATAACAATGTACCCAACACTCTAGTCATAGGTGACTATAGTCAGGCACACTGATGTTCTACTCACCAGGCTAAACAAGGAGAAAGTTACTGTCAGCTGCCTCTCAGGTGCCAGGATTCACCACATAAAGCATGCACTCAGGTCACTCCACAACAAGTACAGATATGACTCTGTCATTGTCCATGTTGATGTGAATGACCTGAGATGTACCTCCATGGACTACATGAAAAGAGACATGGAGGATCTGTCTGATCTTGTAAACCCAGGCAGGTATGACCCTAGCCCTGAGTGGCATCCTGCCATCACCCAGAATGATACCACAATACAACAACAAAATGATTGACTTCAAGAATTGGCTAAGCTTCTGGTGTCATTCTAAGGGGATCCGGTATCTGTCTGCCTGTGATAAACATGATCGACAAACCACAATGTTTTGCTAGAGATGGCCTGCATCTGACGCCCTTGGGATTCTGGATACTGGCTATGGCTCTTGCCACCCCTATAGTGCCTTTTTTAGGCAAGATTCAAATGACAAATTCACCACCGTAACAGGTACAATCAGGCAAAATCTGAGGGTAATGCTACTTAATGCTAGAAGTCTAAATCTCAAAATGCACTCACGGCCATCCTTAAAATGGAGAACATCGACATCTGTGCAGTGAGAGAGACCTGGTTCAAGGCACCAGAGAGCACCCCTGCATTAACAGGTTATAATTCATGCCACACGTTTCAGCCACCTAACCTGGATCGAAGCACTAAAGGCGGAGGTGTGTCCATATTCATTAAGGATATCCACACCACCAGGCTAGTTGCTCAGCATAATGCATCCGAGATTATCCAAGTGCAACTAACTCTGGGCAAGACCACAATCCAAATTACAGCTTGCTACAGATCCCCCACCATGCCCCAGGATCCCCACTCCTCATTTCTTGATACACTGGAAAATATTAGGGTACAACCTAACACCCTAATAATGGGTGATTTCAACTACCCCACCACTAAATGGGAAAACTACTCATGTACCAACTCTTGTACTTAACGTTTTCTGGAATTCATAAATTCCAATGCCTTGGATCAACTTATCCACACCCCCACCAGGGTCAGCAATATCCTAGACCTGGTCATTACCAACATGGGCAACTGGTGTTCCACACCAGAGGTCAATTCCTTGTTGATCAGATCCGACCACAAGCAAATCACCCTAGAATCCACATCCCACTCCCACCCCCATTAGGGAAACCACCGTAAAAAATTTCTCCAAAGCCAACTTCATGCTTCTTGAGACAGAAGTGGCAAACTTCACGGCACCCATGCTGATGGACAATAGAGGTACGACTGCTGAATCCTATACAATTGCACTTTATAAGCACTTACACGAGTGCATGGATCATGCAATCCCTAACAAAACCAAGAACCTATCCTCCCAAAAAAAGGAAGCCAATCTGTTGGTCCCCTGCCATAAACTAACTCTACAACAGAAGAAAGAAACTGTTGCAAAAAAGAGTAAAATCCCATGACTGGAGGAACTCTGTGGTCAACCTCAGTAAGAAGCTGAGATTCCTCATAAAATCCTCCAAAGCTAGTTACAAAAACAAAATCACCACTGATTCTAAAGACAACCACAAAGCATTCTATAGCTATGTCAAGAATCTCAATGGCAACACTCAGATCTGCTCTGAGTTACAGCACAATGGCACTAAATATACAGAACCAACTGATATTGCCAACATACTAGCAGATAGGTTCAGTGCTAACTTTACCCCTCTCTCATCCCCTAAAGGGCCCATCTCTATACCGGAAGAATGCAAAGTTCCTGTAATCATGGCTGCAGAGGTAAAAAAACACTCTCCAAAGCCAAGAACACTTCATCCATGGGACCTGACAACATCCCAGGGTGCATTCTACATGAACTACAGAACAAACTGGCACCCCACCTATGTACCATGTTCAATCATAGCCTCACCTCTGGTTTTGTGCCCACTGAATGGTACACAGCAATGGTTATCCCACTCCACAAAGGGGGAGCCACCACGGGCCCTGGGGACTACAGCCCCATCAGCCTAACAAGCCTGGTCTGCAAGGCTATGGAACATATCATCATGGAACTTATAAACCATGACACTGGTAATCTCCAAACTCTGGACCCTACCATGTTTGGGTTTGTAAAAGGCAGATCATGTCTCCTAAACCTGATAGACATCTTTGAAGTGGTCACCAGTTCCGTAGATGAGGGTAAGGTGGTTCACACAGCATATCTAGATCTTACCAAGGCTTTCAACACCATTCCCCCCACTGGAATTGTAGATAAACTCACTAAACTAGGTATAGATCCCTATGTCACAAGATGGGTTGCCAACTGGCTCACTGACAAATTCCACACTGTGAAAGTAGCAGACTCTAAATCCAACTTCAGACCAGTGACAAGTGGAGTGCCACAGGGTTCAGTCCTAGGTCCTCTCCAGTTTGGTGTCTACTTCTCTGAAGGTCTTTGGCTAACAAAGTTCGCAGATGATTGCAAACTAGGATGCATAATCAAATCTCCTAACAATGTGAACATCCTACAAAAGGGCCTCACTGAGACAGATACCTGGTGTAAAAGCCATTGCCTCAAGCTCAATGCCAAAAAGTGCATTGTCATCCCTTTTGGTAAAAACTCTGTACCCATGAACTACCACATAGGCGGTAGTCTACGTAATACCAAAAGTGTGATAAGAGACCTTGGGACATAGGTGGACAGTAGTCTCTCATTTGATAATCACATCACCACAGTAGTCAAGAAATCCTTCTACATGGCACACCTCATCACAAAAGGTTTCTCATCCAGGAAAAAAAGAGGTCATCGTTCCCCTCTACTTATCACTCATTAGACCCATTATAGAGTACAACGCCCCTTTTGGTATGTACCTCACAAGACATCTACAACAACTGGAAAGGCCACAGAAATACCCCACAAAGAGGATTGCCAGCCTCAAACAAATGCCCTACACAGACCATCTCAAAACACTCCAGCTTTACTCTGTCACATATCGCCTACTCAGAGGTGATCTCTGCCTAACATACAAAGCTATGTCAAACCCAGAGCTGTTGGACATGCTCCATATAAAGAAATCCCAATCCCTCCGAGCTACATGCTCTAGGGACCTAAACCTTGCCACCCCAATAAACAGAACATGCTGGAGGGATATATTCCTTTCCCAGAGACTTCCCATACTCTAGAACAAACTATCTATCTATATCAAACAAAGCTCCTCATTAGCACTCTTCAAAAAAAATCTTGATGATTGGATGGGAGATAGGAAATTCACCCCGGGGGTCACTTCTGTATCTCTGCTTGACAGGGGCACAGGAAAATAATTTTCTTGAGTGGTAAAAGCCAGGGTACCATTTGGCTAGGCTTCTATAGGCCCTAGGGCCAATAGCCTAGTACCTACCCATGGACCTATAAATGTAAAATAAGAACAAGACTATAATCAGTAACTCAACAAAATTGCTTCACAGTTTAAAATGCACAGGAAATATTTTACCACAACAGTGCAGGGTAGTCTAAAATAAATACACACAACATATGACTTTGGATATTGTCATTGCCTTATAAGTAAAAAAAAGTAAAATAAGGACAAAACTATAATCAGTAACTCAACAAAAAGTAAACAATGTAAAATATATTCTTCCACATACACCCACATTTGTTACATTTCTTGACATTGTACAAAATGTGACTTGTACATTCATCAATGTGATAATGACTTCTACTTATGTGAATAACAGTGACAGATGGTGACAGTTTTGCCTGAAAAGTGGTAACAACACAGTGCTATATGCTAACTGCACTGTGATAATGACCTGCATATATATATATATCTATTTATAGATACATATATATTTTTCAGAAATAGGGCATTATAGCACATATAGGTTTATAACAGTTATATCATATTTTTCAAGCACATATATATTTAAGTATATATATATATATATATATATATATATATATATATATATATGTATATATTTTTATAATATATATCTTTTTACAGCTTATTGGTTTATATTATCTCATAGGTATACCTTTAGTTTATAGACATTGTTTATACATAATTTTCATTTTAGATAGGATACAAGTAGTTTTTATTGTACATAGTTGTGTATTTGTTATGTACCTTTAATATATAATTGGTAGTTAATTGATGCTGATTATTGTTGGGTATAAATATGTGCATTTTCCTGTGTGTATCTTTGGTCTCAAGAAGCTCCTAAGCAAAAGCGCTTACCACCACAGAATAAACCGGTGTTTTTAGATTTATTGGATTGTTGTCTACGTGTTTTCGATTTATTGACGAGGCTACATCAGGATTTGTTGGTACAGATTTGAAAATTGTGACTTTTTATGCCCTGGCAGCCCCGTTGCACATTGTTTGTGGATTTATAATTTTCATTAGTTTCAGTTGTTGTGCACTGGGGCTCTTATCCTTTGAGGTACCAGCGACTGCACTTGTTTTTATATTCATTATATTACCTTGTGCAGTTATGTAACAGACTCATTATCATCAATAAGGAGAAGACCTGAGTAATTCAGTAAAATAATATAACATTCAGATATTGAGCCCTTCCTCCCAGCTAAAATCCACAAATGAGTGACAAAGCCATTAAAAAGCCCAAACATATGGTAGCGCCATGCATGAAATAGTCAGCAAGTAAGTCAGGAGACATCTATAAGAAATTGATTCTAGGGAATTTTGCTAGAATTATTGGACTAAGTAGGTAATGGAAGATATGCTATGTCAAATACCTGAAAGTAGTAACACAATATTTCACAGGTCAAAATCAAACAGAAACAGCTAGCAGAACCAAGTACTGACAGGAAATAAAGGAAGTAATAGTCAAATCATGTTTCCTTTGTATACTGTACCTTTAGTTAAGTTTGACCAACTACTATACAGACAGGGACTAAAGGTGGTTGCGTACTTTAAATCTCATGGCCGGTCAAACAGGACAATGAACTTGAGCTTCTCCATCTTCAAAGTACCATAAGCCAAATCCCATAAAACCATTGCCACAGATGTTCTCCATAAAGGGATAACAGACAAATAACTGGCATCTGAGCCAGGGACTAACACTAAATGGCAAGGAATACTTAACCGTATTCCCCAAGACATCATCCAGCCCTTGTAACTGTCAAATTTACACCACTTCCCTAAGAGTTGGCTCAGTAGTCAGGGCCTTGGGGGTACACACAGACATTAATTTAGCCTTTGATCATCACATATCTACACTAGTGAATAAATCATTCTATGTTTTGCAACGTACAAACAAAGGTAAGGCATATAGGTCCAAGGAAGTCAATGTTCCACATTATTCAGCATTCTTCAGACCTTCACATTGCTTCTATAGGAAATACTTTGACTCCAGCCCCACGTAAGCATGGAGATTGTCAGCACCAGGCAACCAGTCTGAAGTACCTGCCTGTGATACCAATAATAAGACTGACTCTTTGACTGTATGTTTTACCAGTACTGCAGGCAAGAGTTGGATTGATAAACAGAAACACATTTATTTGGAAGCAGAAGATTCTGCTTCATGAGCGCCATGACTACGATCATCTCACAGAGGTTGCCCCTCCTTTGGAACAAGCTTCCTATTCATGTTAAACAAAGCCCCTCATTTGGCCCTATTTAGGCATAATTTGAACAACTGAATGGTGTAACCAAAAATTCACCCAGGGGGTTACACCTGTGTCCCTCTTGGACAGGGGCAATAGGTGCTGATTTTAGTGTCTGCTTGAACCAAACACCCAACACCCTGGCAACACGGTTTGATCTTGGCTAGGCTTGTAAGGGCCCTGGGGCCAAATAGCCTAGTAACCTCCTATGATCTTATCCAACTGATAACTGATTTCTTGAAAGAAATTAAAAGTTAAAAAAAAAATCATATGATATCTTAACTTTAAAATGACTTGTTATTGCCATAGTTAATTTCTGAAATATTTAGGAGTTGTGATTTGGAAAAGATTGAGACATCTATAACACTTACCTCACCAAATTACCTATAAATGCTATCCAAAAATACTAGGTAGTAGTTGCCACTTATGCAGCTGATGATGGACAATTCAGAATAAAAATTAGATGTCCAAATCTTCTTTGTATACTTAATTAGAGCAAAACAAGTCTTCAATACTGCTTTTGTTTTCTGGAGAAGATGAGTGCAGGGGGCTGCATCAGTGTGTATTAATTCTGTGTACTTGTGTGTATTAATTCTGAGTATTTATGAATTTACAGTTTTTGTGTGGTCTCAGATCCTCTGACTGTACCACAAGACCATAGGTACCTAGCACAAGGCCCCACATACTTTTCACAAAGACAGGCAAGCCGTGCAACACCACTCCCCCTTTTCCTGTACCAGCCCGATCAGGTACCAAAGCCACTACCTGAACCCAGTTCATCTTGTAATCAGGGTTTTATTTTCTGTGTCAGTAGAGCTAGCTGTATAACAATTTTTGCTGTAATGCAGAATGTAATTTTACTACTTTTTTTTTTTTTTTTTTACTTTTCCCATATAGTCTGAAGTGGTCCACTTCAGATCAGTTCACTAACGTCACTATCAAATTAAAAAGGCACCAAGGCAGTCAATAAATTCCAGCAAGTAATAGAAAAGCCGCTACAATATTTTACCACCCAACTCTTGCTTTTCCTTTAAAAAAAATGTTTGTTACCTTCTACTCTGCAATCTTTACGGATGAGTTCACCCTGAGATATTTCCCATTAATCATAATATCAACAATGTGGATTACAAACTGTAAAACATCAGTAGATTCCTCCAAACACATCCATGCCTCTTTCACAAATTACTGGTTTCGTAAAGGAGATTACGGGGCACCATGTTAAAATGAATATTCAGTCAGAGGAAAAACTATGGGGAACCCATTAACAATACTTGTTGGCTTGATAGATTTGTGTCCTAAAGGCTCCCCCATCTGTGGAATACACTCCCTCTCCATGTCAAGCAGTGTACCTAGCTAGCTCTCTGAGGAACCTTGGAAGACTGGATGGGAAACAAGAAGTGTAATGCCACATTCAAATTACATTAAGCTGCAAGACAAATATATAGCATCGAACTAACTGTTCTTGAATAATATCATGCACCTCAAAACGTATGTAACACTTTTACAAATATGTATACACATCCATCAGCATAAGTCCAAAGCAAATGCAAAACTGCAGTATATCATTATTATAAAAGTATACTTTCTCACACACATTCTGTTCATAACTAAAAAGCCATTACAGAAAATAGTAGTGAAGTTCCTAATTACTTATTCTTACTGGCAGGCTCCTCCGAACTACACTACAGGGTGCTTAACCATTGAACATAGCAGTTACTGACAGCATTCTGACCTACCAGTATTACATACACGAAGGGTCTAATGTGTGATCTCTGAATGCAAGATTTCTGGGTGTTCCGATGAATACAGTTCTGTAAACACCTGAAAGAAGTTGCTGATATTTCAGAAATGCAATAGTAGCACTGGTTTCTGTAACTGCAAGATCGCAGCATTGAAAATCAATGCCGGTATTGTGGTTGCGGTAACGGTAAAGTTGCAGCACTGTATGTGGTAATTGCGAGCTCTATGCTTGCTGCAAGTGAAAAGAGGCAATTTGCTACATTTTTTTTTCTGCTGGTAATGCCTTTGGTCAGTCCTAGCAGGATCTGCATTTTATAAGGGGAGATGTCATGTTGGCATCAGGATTAACAGTGCTGCTCTCTAGTTGGTATTGAGTGTGAGCACTTTCAGCAGTCAGCTTAATGAATAAAAATGAATACAAGGGGTTGGAAACATCAGGATGGTGTTGCTAATTCTCAAATTAGCACATTTTACTTCTATGTAAGCTGCATCCGCACATACATTCACATCTTATTCTTGCGGTGATTGTGAGAGCGAGTGTTGCTATGGCAGTGGTATACTAGAAGGCGGGGTTACAATTCTTGTCTGATCGCAACTAGTACAAAATTACTAACTGAACACCAACCAAAACCAGGAAAAGCACTATCAGAAAAAAAATAACAGCATACTGAAGTTTGTAACAGAATGAAAGATCAGGCTGAAAAAGTAGGGAATAATTATAAGCTTCATCACAAAAAAAAAAAAATCACAAACAGCAGCTCAGGATTCTGGTGAATGCAACTTAGGATTGCAAGCCGATTTTCTAAAAAATGCCCAATATGAGCAACATATAACTCCATGATGAAACCTAAGTTAAGAAGTTAACTGATAAAGGTCAGTGACTTTTTCAACTTATTTTTCAACAGTGGAGTTAAAATAAAGTTACTTGCACTTTTGGAAGGCACTCTGCTGTACCATCATGCATTTCCTATCATCTCATAGTGTGCTCGGATTTAAACACGGAGGCGCCATGTGACGGTAGTTGGAGTTAATGAAAAGATAATGTTATGATGTCTGGATCTCGCTTCCAGTTCTAGTATTTTTTGCTGTAGTTCCTGTATGTATTTTGCAATTGAAGAAGAGACCTTCCGTAGTGTTTCAGTTTTGATTTCATTGTCCAATATTTTAACTTCTGTTTTTTCAATCCTAGTTATAATCTGGTTGATGGAGTCTCTGAAGGTTTTTAACTGGTCCGAAAAGTTTTGGATAACTAGTTGTAAAGGATGTAGTGCTATTTTAAGTTCCTCTAGGTTTGAAAGTTCAGTTTTGTTCTTACTGGGCATTTTACTAGATACTTGATGCTTACCTGTTCTGGGTCTTTTGGGTGAAGTGTCTTTTTCTGGAGAAGCAGTCAGTGAAAATTTAGTTTTAGAAGTTTGTGTCTCCATAGAGTCAGCATTTTTGTAATTTTTGTGTTATTTTAGGCTGAAAAATGTAGCAGTAGCAAGCACATAGCAGAGAGCATGAAGAGCACATGTACTGAAGAGCCCATAGGATCTAAGGTAATCTGCTTATTTCCAAAGTGCTACTTCCAATCTCAAGTAGTTGAATAGCTTGTATGCATACAGTAAGTTATCAGGTTGGTTCTTTTCAGCTGAAAAAACCTATTTATCTACCTTAGAGATTAGTATTAGCTTTGAGAGCTTACAAACAGCAATGTCTATAAGCCAGTGGCCATCTTAGTCTCACCCTCCTATGACTTATTAATTTCTCCCATTTCTTCTTCATAAAGTAGTTAAGTTATATAGAAAAAAAGAAAGAAAAGTTGTTCTGTAGTCCTCTATCAACTTTTTTTTATATCTATTCTTCTCCCCCTCTCCTTCTCCTCATCACACCCCACCCTCTCCCTCTCCTCCCTTTATTTTCCTTTTAATTGTCAGGAACCTCTATTAAATATCTATTCAATCAAATTTAAGTAGTACTTATACCTACTACTATGAATCTGGTCTTGTATGTAATAACTTTTATGTAGTCTCTCCTGTATGTAACATTTGTTTATGATGAATGCTGTGAATCTGTTTTAATTTACTAAAATAATTTCAAGTGTTCAGTTAATTTTTAGAATAAATGGTGCTCACTACTAATTGTCTCATCATATGTATATATTAGTTGATTCTTATGTCCTGCATGTGACTCTGTTATAACATACACTCTAGTCTGTTTCATTTGCAAGCACCGGTACACTTTGTAAAAACAAAACATATTACTTTCATACAATCAATGGTTTGTATGCTATTATAAGTTTATCTTAACCCCATTGATTTTTATAACATATTGTCTCATCCTATATTTCTTCAATAATGTATAGAAGGACTATGCCTTTAATGTGACAGCCACAGAAAGGCTCAATCCTCCTTGTTAGAAACTGAGTGGCTCCATTTTTGTACTGCTGCTGCTTTTTCCCAGTTGTCTCTAACTCCCCACCCAATGATAAAGGCAAAATATCTACCTTTAGACATTCTTAGCTTACATTTTAAGAAATCAAATGTTAAGCGTACCTGCCATAAGGCATCTAATACCACTTATAACTTAGAGAAATGGCAATTCTAGTCTTCAGTAATGATGAATTTGTCATGCTAATATGAGAGAGTACAGCAACTGGCAGGTCTCAAAATTCTATCTATAATTCATTGCATTTGACCAGAGCCCCACATGATTCAAATGGGCATGCCCTTGCATTGGAAAAGGCTATGTGTGGTAGACAATGCTATCTATTCCCTGGACTGCAAAGTTAAGGGAATCTACAGGTACTCTTTTGTAAGATCTTGTGGTTAACTACCAGGTATTTCCAAGCTTTTTCATAAGTGTGTCTACATTTAGCACCAGATAAAAAAATCAAAATTTCTTTAGCTGGCAGAAATCACTACATAAGCTTATATGATCACTGAGTTTCGGTACCGGTAAAAGTGGGCTGGTTCAAACACTATGCCCATCTCCTTTCACCCAAAGTTGTAGCATTTACTTTATCTACAGATTAATTTCTTCTCTCTGGGGCTCAGGGTTTCTGTAAGACTTGTACATACCTTTTACACTGGGGACTGCAACAATTAAATTTTGTATTATTTTTGTCTGATAAAACAGAACACTCTTCCTGAATGAGAGCTATTTTAAAATAGTGTTCCTGCACCTCAAACTGCTGGAAGACTGGCAATGTTTTGAATGTGTGTGCTACAGGTTTAGAATGCTAAACATCCACTGGTACTTCAGCTTTTGAAGTCTAGATCAACATTTTGTCCCTGGCTATACTGGCCATAAGATCTTGCTGTTTTTAAATTCTTGTCTAACATGTGATGTCAGACATAACAGTTGCACTGTTTTTTTGATGGTCTCCATTCAGCCTGCACTCGGCTCCGTGTTCAAGGAAGCTCACAATCTCACCAGGAAAATCAGACTAAAAAAATAGTAAGTAGCTTCACTTGGTTTAAACCGAAGTGCTCAAGATTTCATCATTTTATAACTGTAACAGCCATTATGCACAAACTGCTATTGAATTGTGAATGTTCATTAGTTTGTGTAAGCTAAAATAAACACTTCCATCCACTGTATACTCTTTGTAGTCAACAGCGATTACTTTTAACCAAATTGCTCTCTGCTTGGTAAGAGTCGCATCACTCAAAACACCCAGTCTTTTTCTTTAAAAAATAAATAATTTAATTATAATTCATTTAGGACTCCCCCACCCCACCCACAAGCATCATTTGGAAGTATTAAAGTGTAAGAATACTTGAAGTTCTAACACTGGCTGCTGTTTAAACTTTAGTCAATAAAGCCATAAATATAAACATAATAAACAGTTAACAGATTTACTTCTCCCCCCTCTCCAGCTCCCCTCCCGTTCTAATGATCAATAATATTTATATAACTCTATACTAATCTACAACATTAATTAACATAATAACTTTTGAAGAAGTAAATAAAAAAGGGTAAGAGTGTGAAGAAGACAATAGAAAAGAGCAGAAAAAGGCAAAGAAATGCATTATATAGCACAGTACATTAATCTATGGAAAGCACACCTTTGGGAAATGTAGTAGTATTTCTATAGATTACCATGTAGGTGTTTCAGTACAATAACTTTATCAAAGTATACATTTAGGAAACTTGAATGCAATCTAAACAACACTGTTGCATTATTAAAATTATGTGGGCATCACAGTAGTTCAGAGGTTAATGTCACCCCATAGCAAAAGGTTCTCCAGTTCGATTCTCAGCTGGGGTGCCTTTGATGTGGTGTTTGCATGTCATCCTTGCATTCATATGGGTTTCCTCCCACACTCCAGAGACATGCGTCTGGAGCATTTCTCCTTGGTCATCTGCTGAGAATAGGCTCTGTCCTGGTCAACAAATGTTAAATAAATAAATAATAAAAATGATATCCAAATATTAAATGTGTGTGTGTGATTTTTATATATATATATATATATATATATATATATATATATATATATATATATATATATATGTGTGTATGTATATATTTATATGACCAGGAGTGTCCGACTGGATACATGTACATTTTCAGTGGAGGCCTGGGGAGAAAAGCTCCACAAATCTATTACAAGCAATTATAACGAGTATAACAGCAGCAATCATATTTACATAGACAGTACATATGCATGAAAACTAAAATTGGATACTTAGAATAAAAAATATGTTTTACAATTTTTTTACAGTTAGAATGAGCATATATGTTAATTATTAACTTTAAGCTAATAACTTAAAAAAATAAAAATTAATTGGATGAAAAGTACATGACAAAAAGACAGCAACCAAGGAAAACAATTCATACCACTGTTTTATAAAGCACTTTTCGTCCTGTTGATTCTCAGAACATCTTCAGATAAAGTCAAATGTTTAGAGCTTCATTAAAATACACATTCTCTTAGTTATGTGAGATGGAATTAACCAATGACACTCTTTTCTCATTGAAAAATAATGTTAAAAATTAACCCTAGTTATATCTTGTTTAAAACAAAGTCACACTGTAAACAATAAAGAATAACAGTGTCCATGATACTAATGGAACATAATCTTAATATTAATTAAAAACTATATATAACACATGAAGCACACAAATAGTGCTTTAGTGTTAAAATACTCACTATCTACTAAGACTTGTGCATTTAAGAACACATAAAATGGAACAAATTTCATTTAGTCCTGGGTATTGACAGGATTCTAAATGTAATTGCCACAGCAACTCAAGCCTTTCCAACAAATGTGGGTAAGGACCACCTTGGTTGTCTTTAGTTAACTAGACTATTACTCTAACCTTGAAGCTGTGGTTTGGGTGTCCTAAAATATGTCTTGCTAGGGCATTTTCTTGTTTCCCTCTGTTAATGCTGTATATGTGTTCTTATACTCAATTTACTTTCAAAAAAGCAAGTATCATTTGAAGTTAATGTTAAGCATACAAGATTGTAATCCAAACAGACTATTAGTATTTAAATAAGAAGTCATTTTTCTTATAATTTCTTCTTTCTTTCATTAGTTTTCCAATTATTACTTTCCACTTGTCTTTTCAAGGAGCTGCTGTTCCAATCCATATCTTTTTTGTTTTATCATTTTTGTTTTTGAAAATGGAATAGCATTGTTAGCCTCATCAAACATTTTAATTTCATCTGAAATGAATATTTTAAGTCTGGCTAGGTAAAGCAGGTGAGCTATGATCTGTCTTTTCTTTAACTCTTCAATTAAAGGAAGAACGCTTTTTCTCTTAGACATCACTGCAGCTGAATAGTCATTGTCAAATCTTATTTTATCTTCAAGCTTGATAGGAGATTTTGTCCAGGCTGTTTTCTGGATTAATTATTTGTCCTGTACAGAAAAAAATCTCAATAGTAGATCTCAGTGGTGGATTGTTTTTAGGTGATAATGGTGCAGCTAAAGATATATGAGCACTCTCAGTTCCATATGACATTGCTTCTGGTATATCAAGCATTTTAGGGATCCAGGATGCTAAGAAGTTTGTTATACGTCTACCTTATATTTGGTCATTCAAACCAAATATATGGATATTGTTTCTCTGAGATCTGTTTTCCAACTCATCTGTTTGTTCAGAAATGTATTTTGTCTCAGTAAGAACTCAGTGTTGCCTCCTTCTGCTAATCTCCCTTCTATGTCATTTAAAGCATTTTCTAGGCCTGATACTTAAATTTTCTGTTGATTAAGAGACTCTTGTATTGTTCCATTTATTCTGAACATTTTTCTTTAAAGTTGTCCAGTTTATCTATTTTGTCCATTTTCAGTGATGGTTATTGAATGTTATGACACACTGAAAATCCTTTAGCATGAATGAGTCTTGAAAAATTGTTTTTGTGTGACTCATTCTGTAGTCCAAGTAAAGAATTTTCTAAGCAAACGTTTGGCAGGAACATTCTGGTATATATAATGAATAGGATAATTTGTAAATATAATTTTTTTGTCATAAATTAAATAAAATAGAGCTCAAAAAAGCTGCTGCTAGCCTGTGAGCATCCTGCCCATGCCCCCCATGTCTCTGGCTATTGCCAGTTGTGGTAATCTGATTTCCAAAATTCATCCCTCCATCCCTTCCTTCTTTCACTGCTGCTGTCCATTGCATAATCTATTTAAGCACTCTTCCCACCTACTGCTTTCCATATATCCACGACAATGACTCCCCACATGGCAAACCAGTATTACTCTTGAATAAACATGCCTTACTACATATTGTCTTCTGGTCTTTTCCCCAGAGCACAGCAAAGTTTGGCATCCATGCTTGTTATCCAGGCAAAGGTGAATAGTTTTTATTGCTAAATTGCACTTGCTTAAGTTATTTTGAGTGATTGCTGTTGTTTCCTGCTTTAATTTGTGCATGTGACACTTTTTTTGTAAAAAAAAACTCTGCTGTTCTCATTGTTACTGCAATAAGACGGTCTTGAAATTGCCTTCTGAGTTGAGTTGGAAAACACACACGAATGGGCATAATGTAGTCATTTTATTTGCCAGAGGGCTCAGTAGTTAGTTTTCTGTTTTTTGTCCTGCTATAAATTTGGAGCATTTGCCTGGAAGTACTCAACGTGCATCAGTGGTAAGCAGTACCCTGTACAGTAGCAAACACCTAGAAAGCAAACTTTCCCAATATAATGATCCATAAAATCATACCCTGTAAAGATATAAATACAGAGCAAATACCTTGCATGCCAAAACACTAGTTGGGCACTGAGCGTCAATGCCTATAGATTTGGTAGAATTTAGTATTGTGTAAACATTAAAGATAGTAGTAGAGTTTAGTACTGTTTAGCATAATCAGTCCCAATAAAGCAGCATTATTAGCCTTAAAACCACAAGACATCCCCCTTGTAGCTTACCAATCAAATAACAGAACAGCATAAATATGTAATATGTAAGTTACTGATCAATGCTAGAAAATAAACTACACTCCTTCCAAGCCCTCCTCACACTTGAGAATATAGACATTTATGCAGTTAATGAGACATGGTTTAGAGCATCAGTGTTCCTCAGCGGTGCAAGGTTTCAGTGCCTTCCACACGTTTAGACCAGTAGCTGCACAAACAAGGGTTAAAGATGGAGGTGTCTTGATATAAATCATTTTATTAATTTTTTTATTTTTACATTTTTTTAACTGGGAAAGTCCGATTTGGAACTAGGCAATTTTCAGCAGAGGCCCAGGGAGAAATGCTCCAGATGCATGTCTTTGTAACGTAACATCAGTAACAAGTATACCTAAACGTCAGTCAAACAGGATGGTGCGCTGCATATCACCATAGGCAAAATATTGTGCCATATCCTATCCAGTTATAGGTCACCCTCATTGTCTCAAGAAACTTACAGTGCATACTTGAGCCTATTGGAGATGCTTACCATCCAACCTGACACAATACTCATGGGAGATTTTAATTACACCTCAACAGACTGGCAGTCCTACATGGCCTCAAATATACAGGCACAGGGTTTACAGGATTTCACTGCTTGGTCAGTAATGTCTGTATTTATGAATACCCCCATTAGAGGCTCCAATATACTGGACTTATACTCATAAACATGTGAGAATGCTGCACTCTGCCTAATGTCTCATCCTGCCTGGCAAGGTCGAACCATAAAGCCATTTCTTTCGAAATCAAATCCATAATCCCAGAAAAACCAATAACAGTTAGGAACTATTCCATAGCAAACTACCTTTTATTAACTCATTACATCCAAGTGACACCTCCATATGCATTTGCAGTTAACTCCTACTGATGCCTCTAGGTGTCAAATATTGCTTATCCATATTTTCATCAATAATTCCAAAACTAGCGTTATGTACATGGTTTGAAAAGTTTTCATCTTAAAGCTTACACAATGGAAAGCTCAGCTGCATTAATATTTGATGTCTGTCTAGTGCAGATAAATAGATATGGTACATTTCCATTAACGGGGCAACACTTTCAACTTCAAGGCAAGCACGCACTTAATTGTAAGAAGAGTTGACCTCGTATTAAGAAGTGTGATATTGTCTTTTTTTTTCCTTAAACTGTACAGTAATCTGCATTTTCTGGCATGTTACAGTTGTGCTTTATAGGCTTGATGCACTTTACGTTTGAAACAACAGTTACCACTATAAGCGGTTTTCTTACATTTGGTTCTGTGACTCAGATAGTGGTGCCGCGGCAACCTGAATGACTGCATTTTTTCAGTAGTGGAAAGGGTATTTGGGAGGCAACAATTACATCTGGCTACATGCTTTGGGGAGGGGGGTTGCTACAAAATGTTGTTCCTAGTTGCTCAGCATGTCCAGGTGCTGCTCAGGTTGCTCACTTACAACACACAATGACACTCAGCCTTCCAGTTTTTGAAGGGTGCGACCTGTGCTCTGCCCCAATTATAGCACAGGGACACATTTGGTCAATTAATGTTAACCCTCAGTCACAGCTATTAAACAAGCTTAGGTCATTTTTACAGCAGGAGCTGTCATAATGAAGTGCTTACATGAAGTAGAGAACACATTCTGAGAGCCAAATAACACAATAAAGAGCTGTTGAGATAACTGTGAAGCAACACGGGTGGGTATACAGAGAGTTCTCAAAAGCAAACTCAGATGGCCACTTCACATTACCAAAAAGGGCACTTAACGGGGAAATACTTATGTTCTTTTCTGATGTTGTGCTGATTACAGAAAGAGTCTGATATTGGGCTGATAGCAGAAACCGCAAAACCGCTCATTAACACTGTTGCCCTGATAACGGAAAAGTACCATAGATATTAAGAAGAAGTTATGTTCTTACCATAACGTTCCATGTTAGTTGTCTTCTTCTCGCCTTCTTTCTTGCTGGATGGGTTCGGAGCCAATCCTTGGCTCCGACTTGGCCTATACTATAGCTCGAGAGCTATTTTTACCGGCTCGAGGCAGCCCTATAACCCACAATACCATGTGCTAACTCCCCAGATCTCGTTTGGAAGCTAAGACATAGTATAAATATAATATCATAATCCTCATTTGCAAGTACGGGCTCCCTGCTAGTAACATTAAGGATACTGGGAAACCGTAACATGTTATATCTCCAGAAATGGAAGGACTCAGAGACCTGAAGTCTATCCAGGCTAGGAGGCAGGAGGGAGGGACGCAAGAAAGAAGGCGAGAAGAAGACAACTAACATGGAACGTTATGGTAAGAACATAACTTCTTAATGTTAAGTTGTCATTCTCACCTTCATTCTTGCTGGATGGGACAGCGTCCCTAGCATCTTAGTCCTGGATGGCTCAATGGAACAGACTCCTGAGTACGGTGGAACCAAAGTCAGCTCTATTTCTGGAGGCTATAGCAAGTCTGTAATGGGCAATAAAGGTATGTTTGGAAGCCCATGTAGCTGCTGCACATATGGCATCTAGTGGTAACCTTGCTTGAAATGCCGTTGATGTTGATAGTGCCCTGGTTGAATGAGCCTTAGGCCTAGATGGAAGTTGCCTGTGTCTCAACTCATAGACAAAGGTAATAATAGATGTCAACCATCTGGAAAGAGTAACCTTCGATACCGGAAGCCCTTTCTTTCCTGCAGCATAAGAGATAAAGAGCTGGTCTGACTTTCTGAGTTTTGTCCTGTCTAGATAATACCATAATTGGTGATGAATATCTAATGAATGTAATTTCTGTTCAGACCTGCTAGCATAGTCTGGGAAGAAGACAGGCAAGCCAATGGAGTGGTTTAGATTTGTTTCCAAGGACACTTTCGGTAGGAAGGAAGGGTTTGTTCTGAGAGTTACCCTGTCTTTGTGAAAGACCAAATAAGGGGGGCGGACCGACAAATCTTGAAGTTCCGATACCCTTCTGGCAGATGTTATGGCTACTAAAAACAGAGTTTTCCAAGAAAGAAGCTTGAGGGAGCAAGAAGCTGCAGGTTCAAAGGGAGGCAGAATCAATGAGGCTAAAACTAAATTCAAATCCCATTGTGGAGGTGGATCTTTAACTGGAGGTCTAAGCAAAAAGATGCCCTTGAGGAAGGCTTTACAAAGTTTGGGGGACATAATATTTGCTTCTGAGAGCCCAACATGAAAATTAGCAATGGCCGCTAATTGTACCCTGATAGTGGCCTACGATGACCCTGAATGAAAAAGCTCCACCAGAAAATCTAGAACCTTATGAATGGGTGCATGAAAAGGATCTAGGGACTTAGCTTGTGCCCAATGCGAAAAACACTTCCATTTACTCGCATACGTCTTCCTAGTATTGAACTTATGGGAAGCTAGAATGATATCACGAACAGGAGGAGAAATAAGGGGAAGCCTGGCTACGGCTGGAAGTGGAGCAACCAAGCTGTGAGGTTGAGGGAATGAAGAGACTGATGCAGCTTGCCCGTGAGCTGGGTCAACAGATCCAGAAGGGGTTCCAGATGCCAAGGCTGTTCCAGTAGGTAACTATGCAGAAACAGAAACCATACTTGTCGAGGCCAAAACGGGGCAATGAGGATCATTTTGGATCTCAATGCGGTTGCATTCTGAATGAATTGCGGGATCAATGGCAAGGGAGGAAAGGCATATAGAAGACCCCGGGGCCAAACGTGAACAAGAGCGTCTCTGGGGGGATGGCCTGGTAGAGGAAAGAGTGTGAAGAAGTCGAGGCACTTGCTGTTTTGAGGAGTTGTGAAAAGATCACAACAAGGCTGGCCCCACTTCTGAAATATTCTGTCTGCTACCGCTTGGTTTAGAGACCACTCGTGAGGCATGAGGATAGTTCTGCTCAATCTGTCCGCTATGACGTTGGACTTCCCGGGGATGTGCGTTGCTATCAGAAACCGTTGAGAGGAAATCGCCCATTGCCAAAGTCTGAGTGCTTCTCGACATAGAGGGTAGGACTTTGTTCCACCCTGCTTGTTTATGTACCACACTAAAGACATATTGTCCATTTGAATTGCTATAGTCCCTGTGGGAAGAGAGCTCTGAAGGGCTTGCAACGTCAAAAGCACCGCCCTCATCTCCAGGACATTTATGTGCAGGTGGCGTTCTGATTGTTGCCATGTGCCCTGGACCGTCCTGCCCTGATAATGCCCCCCCCACCCAATCAGGGAGGCATCCGTTGTCACCGTGGCAACTGCGGGGGGGGGGAACAAAGGGTCTGCCCTGAAAAAGCTGAGGGGGAAACCATCCACCAGGAGAGATGATTCTTGCAATAAGGGTTTATCAAAATATTGTGAGTCATTGGTAGCTGTTGAAAGGACCACTGAGAAAACAGCATCCACTGAAGGAGCCTCATGTGGAAGCAGGCTAATGGGAGTAGAAGAATCGCCGCTGCCATGAGGCCTAATGCTCTCAATACTAGCTTGACTTGAACTCTGTTGGGCTGAAACAGGGACTGAACATTCCGCCTTACGTCTGACACTCTCTGAGGTGGTAATGTTGCAGACATTTCTGTGGTGTTTAATATGGCGCCTATAAAGTTTATACATTGACAAGGTGACAAGGAGGACTTTGCAAAATTTATAGAAATACCTAGACTGTTGCAAAGTTGAATAGTGTAATCCCTGGCCATTATAAGATGCTGCTTGGTGGTAGCAGAAATGACCCAGTCGTCTAGATATGGAAACACCTGGAATCCTTTTTGTCTCAGGTGAGCCATGACCACTGCCAAGCATTTGGTGAACACCCTGGGGGCTGTGGTGAGACCAAAGGGCAGTGTTCTGAATTGATAATGACTGGCTCCCAGCCGGAAGCGGAGAAACCTCCTGGAGTGCCTGTGTATCTTTATATGATAGTACACATCCTGGAGGTCTAAGGAGCACATCCAGTTGTCTCTGCCCAAAAAGGGTAGAATGGACTGCAGTGTTACCATCCGAAATTTTGTCTTTTGTACAGAGTTGTTCAATCTGCTGAGGTACAAAATGGGTCTCCAGTCTTTTTTGGTACCAAAAAGAATCTGGAGTAGATTCCGGATCCTAGCTGATCTGCTGGGACTGCCTGGATGACTCTTTTTGTTAACAGCTTTTTTATTTCTAGCTGAGCCTGTCCCCTTTGTGCGGGTGGTACGTCTGGTAGGGGTCTTGGCAGTTGTACTGGAGGGGAACTGAAGGGAATTTTGTAACCCTCGGATATGATCTTCTGTACTCATGAGTCTTGGGAGAGGGATTGCCAGGCTTCCAGGTACAGAGATAATATTCCCCTGACTGCCTCCAAAGGCGGAGAGTCGGGCAGCTTCTCAGGGATACTGAAAGGGCTGGTCAAGGAAAGATTCCCTGGAACCCTGGTTCTGTGGACTCCCTCTCCCCCTAGGGTGGCATCTGTTATTATTCCCCCCTGTCTCTAGGGGGAAATTCACCATGTGTGGCAGGTGCGACTCCCTGTGGTTTGCGGAACCACATCTTTCCACCTCTCTGACCCTTAGGATAAGGTCTAGAAGGTGTGGAAAAATGGACTCCCACGGCAGAGAGAGTCTTACCATCTTGCTCGCATCTGGTGAGGGTATTCTTCACCTGAGGTCCAAACAATTCTGAACCATTAAAGGGGGTGTTGGTGAAGGACACCTTGAAGGGATTGGCAAAGTTAGAGTCACATCCAAGCGTGACGTCTCAATGCAACACCTGTGCCAGCGGCCCTACTCACTCCATCGGCTGTGTAAGAGATAAGCCGCATGGAGGAGTTAACAATGGAGTTCAGGGTGGCCAGCTGGGAGTTTATCTTGTCCTGATACCCCACAGCAGAAGGATCCTGTACCGTTTCACCCAGCTCTTCGAGCAGGTCTCTCTGAAGGCGGGTGAAATGACATAAATAGTTCAGCGATCGCATAGTAAAGGTCACTGAAGCAAATGTCCGCTTGCCGTACCTGTCCATGGTACTGGACTTTTTGTTAGGAGGATGGACAGGTACAGAAGGATCAGCCAATTCCTTCTTAGTGGCTGCTGCTACCACCATAGCATCAATAGAAACGCCTTTGGTGAGAAAGGACATGCCCTCTGGTGCAGAAGTAAATTTAGAAGGCCTCCTAGGGGTAGGTTCCATTGAGTCAGGAGCTGCCCATGCCTTTCTAGCCACTACCTCCATTAGTGGGTCGAAAGGGGGAGACACCCAGGAGGTGGAAGGGCGAGATCCAAAAGTGTCAAGGTAAACCGACTCGTCCTCGGAAGGTTTGAGAGTGGACCAATTTCCACTCTGTTTTAGGATCTCTAGGATGTCTGAGAAAGAGACATCCTCAGAGGGGGATCTGGGGGAACCCTCCAAGTCATACAAGTCTGTGTCTGATGTGACAGACTCGGGGGAGTCTATGTGCTTCCTCTTGCACTTTCTTTTCCTAGGGGGTTCCCCTGAAACTTCAGGGGAGCCCTCGGAAGAGGAGGAGACACCCAAGGTGGGTACCCTATGCTTCGGATCTCTGCTGTCAGATATAGGAGGGTGGCCAGAGACCGTAACAGGCACTGTAGAGGGAGGAGCTGCAGAGCTTAACCTTGGAGTGGACACTGGGTCCAGCACGCTCCTCATCACCTCAAAGGCTCCCCTATCAGATACCAAAATTAGTCCCGGCTTCGAAGAACCTGAACCGCCCCCGGCACCGACAGAGAAGGCTCCGAGAATGATGTCGGGGCTGAACTAACCAGAGCCGAAGCTCCGAGAGAGAGAGCGGGGTTGGACAAGGGTCCGATGCCACTCGCCCCCTCGGAGCCGACAATGGAGTCCCGGTGCCCGGACCTCTCCACGGACGGAACAATGAAGAGGTTGGAGCCAACAACACCGGAGCCAAAGGCGGGAGTATTGGCTCCGACGTGGGTAAGGTTACGGTTCCGACAAACTCCGGCTCCGAACTCGAGAGGTGAGTCGGAGGAGGAATCGATGGCGGTACCAAAGGAGCCACAGTCTAGTGAGATGGGACCTAGATGAGTGAGTCCTATAACTCTGCTCCGATAGGAAAGGGGATCTCGGAGCCGATCGGACGGAGTCTATCGAGGGGGATCTAGAGCGCTTGCGCGCTGGGGTCAGCTCCGATGCTGGTTTCGGAGCGGATACCAGTTTACCCACCTCGGATCTGGATGGAACTGATGTCGGAGCCATCTCGATAACACCAGCCCTCGACTCAGAAGCTGGAGCCAAGGATTTGGCGGTTTTTGAAGACTTCCCCGAGCCAGACTTGGATGGGGAGTCATCAGGCTTTAACAAGCCCCTTAGGATGAGCTTATTATGCCTCTCCTGCAGGACTCTTGAACTAAACCCATGACAGACGGAACAAGAGTCCTGCAGGTGTAAAGGCCCCAATCAACAGACACAAGAAGGGTGATCATCTGTCAGAGACATTTTCTGACAGCACGAGTCCCACTTCTTGAATCCAGAGACCTTAGTGTCTTTGGACATAGTCCTATCCACAGTAAACACAGTCAGTCCACACACACACACTCAACTTAAAATTAGGAAAGTTAAGGGAACTGACTAAAACCCACACACACAGACACTATAAGGGGTGGGGAAAACTAAGGTAAAGCCCGTAGGCCCAAAGATAAAATTAACTAGAGAAGGGAAAAGGGCTACAAAAAGGGTTGTACAATTAGTAGTGACCTAAACAAGGGTAACTAACTGGAGAAATTGCCTGAAATTTTAGTTAAATAGAATAAATCTCTTACTGACCTGAGCCGGTAAAAAAAGACAACCTCACAGCAAAGCGGCAAATGAGATCTGGGGAGTTAGCACATGGTATTGTGGGTTATAGGGCTGCCTCGAGCCGGTAAAAATAGCTCTCGAGCTATAGTATAGGCCGAGTTGGAGCCGAGGATCGGCTCCGAACCTATCCAGCAAGAATGAAGGCGAGAATGACAACTTAACATCTATTGTGTTTATGATATAAATTTATATGGATATACTTTTCACATTTTTCTAAATATGTCAACAACCAAGTAACAGACAGAACTCCTTAACCTCATAGGAAAGCTCTCGGGTAGATGAATAAAATGCTGCTGACAGCATGTGTGTAACTTGAGTTGTTGCTGAGATAATGTAAGTTGTTTACAAAATATTACAAATGTAGTTAGTGTTTACTGTGACTTATAAAATTCTATTTATGACCTAGAACCTGAAGTATATTACCACTATAAAAATAGTTTGTGCTGAAGTCTGCCATTTATACTTCTTTCATAACCCCTATGGTTCCAGAGATATGAACATCTGTTCGAAATGTGAGGACATGATTTGATTCTGTGAAAAGGCTTAGGCTCTGCCCATTGGTAGTTACAGTGCAATCTTTCTGAGCCCCTTTGGAGTTAAGCGATGGTTTGTCCAATTTCAATGTACCTCCAATCCCTGAGAACACAGCAGTATGTGCTGGATTACTCTCAGAAACTCTATGCAGCCACGTCGGTGACTGCATAGAGGCAGCTGTACCTACTAGAAGTAAGCCCAAAACTAGCCCCATAAACAAACTGCCCTGGTGGCCTCCTAAAGTAAATAGGATATACAATAAATAAATAAATAAACTATGGCAAAAGTCAGTAGGGGACAATTCATATAAAGATACAATGTCAGTACACAAAGGCAACAAAGATGGCTAATGACGTCAAAGCCAATTTTGAGATTTGATAGCCCCCCACCCCCCCAGCTGAATGACAACTATAATGTCTTCTTCAGTTATGTCCGAAATCTGAAAGGCTAGCACACAGCAATCTGCTGAGCTGCTGGATAACGGTGCCACATTCACTGAGACTGTTAATAACATGCTCGCAGACAAAATCCGTTCCAAATTTACCACAGTCTCACAACTAGCCACCCCCAAGAAATACCTTCTAACATAACCCCTCAAAATATAACTGTGAAGCATGTACTGACTACACTCTTTATAACCAAGAACATGGCCTCAGTGGACTCTGATAACATCATGGGATGCTTCCTGAAAAGTCTAGTGTATGAGTTATCAGCACCAGAGGAGTCAATCTTTGACTATAGTCTTAAAACAGGCTTTTTGCTATGAGAATAGAGGACTGCAACAGTCATCCTCCTTAATTCAAAATATCATGGAAAATTATAGTTGTGTAAAATCTTAACATAACAAACGATGCCCTTGCTTTCACTACTGCAGTATTCGTAACTTTTGGGATTCTGTGCCATGGAAGCCTGTAGTCCGGTCAGTATATCAATGACCTCCTGTTGCACTTAAAAGGGACACCTGAATGTCACTCAAACACTCCTTGTGTACTATAAGGCATAAAGGTAACATTTTAGCTTACCATAAACAGAACTGACGAACTGATTGCCCAATTAGGAACACCAGTCCAAGGAACCCAAGAGGTAATCTTTACATCAAGGAAGGAAAGGACTCGGGGCTGTTTGACATCTACTTCTCAAGAGGTCAAAGCATAGCTCTCAACCTTCCATCTCCAAAATGAGGAACACTAGCCCTCATAATGTGGAATAAATGGGCAAAATGTAGAACACATACTAATGGCTTACTAACAGCTTCATCTAGGAAGGTCACAGGATGGTTAAAATATGCTGGTTTTATTTATAAAGAAGATCCTTTAATTAATTAATTAATATGATTTATATCTATTTACAATGGATTTCACTTAAAATAAATTCCTAACACTGAATGTGTGACAGTCTTTCAATGTGGAACATTGAGGAACTTTGAGGAACATGAACTTTAAGACCCCAAATGAGGTACGTTCCTCATAATGTGGTACACATGAGAGGTATGGGTCAAAGCCAAACTTAAAGGCCTCTGGCTGATCAGGTTTGCATACAATTACAAATCAGAAGCCGTCATTGAATCCCTCCAAGAAAAGATCACCATTCAGGAAGGCCCAGCACAGACAAATGCCTGCTGTCAAAGCTGCGACTTAAAACACAAAATCAAGAAATGCATTATACTACCTTTTTGGGATATCGGCCAACCTAGGTATTTACATTATCAGTAAAACACCCCTAAAAGTCAAATCATTAATCAGGGATCTGGAAACTCAGAGTACAAGGTAGCAAAAAATGTATTTATATTGCTCAACTTACAAGTAAGCGCATGGAGCATAGAGTATAATGCTCCCTTCGTTGTGTACCTGACCAGATACATGCAGTAACTGAAATGTCCAAAAAAGATCCTTACAAAAATACAGGGAGTAAACACAATGCTGTACACTGATCACACAAGGCCCTCTCTCTTTACTTAATATCATACAGACTTCTGAGAGGTGATCTTTGCCTGGCATACAGGGCATCCCTGGATCCTGTTTTGATGAATCTTTTGCATATGCAGAAAAGAAACAGCATTGGAACTACCAGATAAAGAGGCCTATATTTTGCTAGAGACATAATTAGAACATGGTGGAGAGATGGATATGATTGGGTTGGGCCTCATAACACCCTTGGGTGGATGTTAATTAAAATTAACACACACCCTGCTGGGCATTATTGCTTGACCAGTTATTCTCTAACTGCTATATACTCTGCTCTTTTTGTCTAAAACCTGGAATGGCCATCTTGCCCTCTCCCAGAATCCCTACTTGACCCATTTATTACTACGGGATTGATAATCCCACAGCCCTTTCATTTCACTCAAGATAAGAGGGAGGAGGCAAGAATGGTACTGAAATACTTAATGGGTATCTGATTTATTTTGTATGTGGTGTGATTTAAATTTGATATCCAAATGCATCTATGAGTTCCATGTCACAACTTTATAAGGATAAACATCTTCCAGTTTCCATACATGTTGTCATCTTTCACAGGGCTACTTGCAGATATTTCAGGTATAGTTATTATGATCCCTCCCTGTAGTCCAACTGCATTTCCTTTCCTCTATTTTCCAGCATTATTCACTCCACTCCTATGCGCGGCCACGGTGGTGCAGTGGTTAGCATTGCTGCCTCACAGGAAGAGGTTCTCTGGTTTGATCCTCTGCTGGGGTGCCTTCTGTGCAGAGTCTGCATGTCCTCCCTGTGATTGTGTGGGTTTCCTCCGAGTGCTCTGGTCTCCTCCCATATCCCAAAGACATGCTGTAGGTGGAATGGATACTCTAAAATGGCCCTAGGCATGAGTACATGTGTGTGCGCCTTCCGTGGAAGGTTGAGTGCCGGGCTGACAGCTCGACGCTGTAAAACTCCACTGCGAATCATAAGCGGACAGGTGATCCTGGGAAAAGCCGAAAGAAGAAGTTGCCACTCCACTCCTTTCATCTCAGTCAATTCCTAAACTGCTACTTGGACTCTAGTCATCAGGGACATATTCTCTACAATATCCCTATAAGCTGAGGCACACTGACTAGATTTCTTAAATAAAAAATTAACATTTTTTTCCCTAAATTAATTAATATTATTTTGCTCTATATTTTTAAGTTGACCTGAAAACATTGTTTATCTTGTATAATTTCCTAATATTAAATTACTTACTGATCCAAGTTTGCCAGAAAATACCACATTTCTTTAATATTCCAATACAACTTCATATTTCACAGTGGTAAATGCTTCACTTTCCTACCATAAGTGTTTTTTTTTATTAATGATGCTTACAGTTGAATAGGTACTTCCTAATTCTGCACTTGGTTCTTTTATTGATATTTATTCTTCTGTCTTTCATTTCATTATGAAATTCACTTATATTTCTAGATTACTATTTTCCCTGCTAGATATTTTTTTTTAGGATTTTATTTACTTTGGTGGCCTGTGTCCTTAGACCTCAGGCTCCAGACTACTGCCATTTGTCCTTTAAGATTTAAAGCGGTCTTACATGAACCCTCCAAGGAAGAATGGGATTCCATAGAAAATAAGGTTGCAGTGGACTCAAGCCATAGTAACATGGATTAAAGACATTTTACTGTCTTAGGATTCCTCCGCACTTAACATTCAATACAACATGACTGCAAATGTGTCTATACTCCCAATAAGGGTGTGCATACATCTGATGCAGTCTGCTATTTCATACTGTGCTTACTGTCCTCACAGTAGATATCAGAAGCAGACCTGCAGTAGATGAATCCTAAACCCTACACATACTCCTAGATAAGCATCCATAAGCAACTCATTCCTACCTCTCCTGTCCTTTCCTAAAAGCATCAGAATGCTCTTTGAACTCATGAGTATAGGTAGAATAATACACCCTTCCTTTATAATGTCAAGAACATTCTTTTTTATTTCCAAGATTGTACATACTACTATTTTATTATAAAAGTGGCTTTCTCCTATGCCTTGTTTTTTATTCATTCAGTAATGTTTTCCATAGGAAAAAGAATTTATGATGTATTCTACAGGAAAAGCAATCTCTCTTCTTATGATGATTTATTTTGTAACTTCTTGCCTCTGCTATGCTGCATCTATTTATGCAAGCTCTAGCTTCTTCCTAATTAGTCAGTTTTAGATTAATTTTTGATTGTTGCTGTAGTGGTACATTCTTACAAAGTCACCATTTAGGGAAACAAGTCTTGCACCATGGTGGTATAGCGGTTAGCATTGTCACCTCACAGCAAGAGGTTCTCCAGTTCGATTTTCAGCTGGGGTGCCTTCTGTGCAAATTCGGCACGTCCTCCCTGCGGTCACGTAGGTTTGCTCCCACACTCCAAAATCACGCAGTGGGTGGATTGAACAGTCTAAACTGGCCCTAGGAGTGAGTGTGTGTATGAGTAAGTGGTATGGATGAATTGCCGCTGCAGGTCTAGTCACCCGGCAGTGTTAACTTTGGCTCAAAATGGTTGTTACTGCTGAAGTGAAACCCCTACCCCATGTTCAAAAATGGGTTGAGGAATGATTCCCAAATTTCAAATGTTTGATGACTGAAGATATAAATGGCTGAAGATTCAACCTGACAAAAGCTAATAGAAAATACACCACTATTATTCCTTGCTGGGATTCATGCCTTGCTTAAATAGGACTATAAACATGTAACTCCATGGTTGCACAGCTGTGGACAAAAGAAAAAAGAACTGCATGCACGACTTGGCTGACAGTGCTCTAACAAAACTGCTGTGGCAAAGATTTTTACAAAGTCAGTGAGTCTAAACTGGCTTGTTGAAACCTTGTCCACATAAGACTCCTTTACTAATAGGGTAACATAAGAAAATGTAAACATTGCCTTTGACATAGAGGAATTTTATATGGTCTTCTTAAAAGTACTTCTGTATTTCATTCTAAACACACACACATATATATATATATATATATATATATATATATATATATTTTTTTTTTTTTTTTTTTCACCATTAGCCAATCCTCCTGAGTTTAACTGAGGATTATCTCAATGCTTCTGAACCACTGGCTCATTCGTTCCTAATAGTACCATGGTATGTATGACATTTGAGTGGCACCCAGCTAGTCTCTTTATTGCCATGGAACCTTGATGAGTTGTACCTAGTGCAGGGGATTGCTCACCTACTTGTATAAGAGCTGTACATTTTCTTCTTAATCATCTTCTGATACTTACCCAGTCAGGTATTGCACGTTCTGTTTGTGTCCTCCATGTAATAGCAAGCAGAATTCATTTGTAGTGTGCTTGTTTCATGCTTCCCCTTCAGATGTCACCAGTAATGTATTATCCCCTTGAAAGGCAAGCATCTTCCCTGCTATTAATTCCAAAGTGTGCTCCTTTGAAACTGAAGTCATAGCAAAATGACCAATAACCAACAAATGGCATCATTTGGTGGAGTCCTGTGTACTGCTGTGTTTTGGTCTCCTTTGTTGGTTAACTTCTCGGGGACCCTAGTTATCCCTGATAGCCAGGAATTCTACCTGGCATCAGTGCTGTAGGAATACACCCCTTTCATTGCATTTAGATAGAGAGCATGCAATTGATGCCTAATTATTTGTCTCGCACTCCCTCCTTATCTCTTCCAGTATCCAAGTTGTGAATCAGAGTCTGACTAGCTCATCTTCAGTGTGTTATCCCTGTATACCAGCAGAACAAGGCTTTTGTTGTACTTTAATTCTGGGAGGTAACACAAGCTTTATGCTGGTAGAAATTGCATAGATTTAAGAGCACATCATGTCTGTCTTTAACCCATTTCTTTAAGTGATATAAAATTAATCACAGTCAACATTGCTGCAAGTAGCATTCTTTATACTTGTAAATGGTTCAGCCATAGGATACATTCAACTTTTACTTAGTGTGTGTGCATGTATGCCCATGTGTATGTGTTTGTGTGCATGCATCTAGTATTTCAGGCTTGCACTCGATGAACATTAAGAAATATGCCTGTTTTCTATCCTTGCTCAAGAATATGTAAATGTACTTTAGGCTTGGTTGTTTATAAGATTAATTCTGAAAAGTTTTGGCAAACATCCTGCTAAAGTGGGAAGGAAAAATATTCTACTTACACACACTGGTAGGTATTTAACTGAAATTTACTTGGAGCCTATTGTCAGATGCCAAGCATGGCACAGATTTCTCTGATTTGTATCTAAATGGATACATATGGATTCTAAATAACTGCTTAGAAAGATGTCTAGAAGTAAGTAGTCTGAAAGTAATATATTGTACCTTTACTGAAAGACAGACAGCTGGATAAGTAACAGGAGTAATTTGAGGTACAAGTTCTTTCGGATGTAATGATTTAAAAATAAATAAATAAATCAAGTTTTGCAAATAAGAGAATGCTATGCAAAGTCAATCCATATATGACTGTAATCACAGTACATAAACACAATGTAGTATATGAACGCATTAGGAAGGGTTTCTTCAGTGGATGTGATATTGAAGAAATAGGCTTAAGAAGAATTGGTATATGAACTATTGCTACTTTTTACGTCCCATGCTGTGTGAACATACAAGGAGGATACATTTAGCTTTATCTGCTAATTTCTCTCACGGCAGGCTACATGGGTATTGCTACAAACTGTAATGTAGCACAGTTGTTACTGAATGGGTAGGAGGCCATCATTTTACACTTCTATATCTTGTGTTGTTGATCTGCTGTATTTGCAAGGTGCTGGAAGAGGTTTAACAGTGGTTGTGTTTTGCTAGTGCTGTACTAATTTCAATATTATTGCCTATATCACTGACTGCCTGTCATCTTTGTCTTTACAGGCAAATGTGAACTCTGTAATGCACATACTGAATTTAAACCCAGAACCCTATCAGATCTTGCCTAAAACTCATTTTTAACTAGCAGTGTATTTCATATAACCGGAAACTATTGAATTTTACTATAACTGATTACTTGGCAGTGGCGGCTGGTGATTTCAAATTAAATGGGGGCTGCAGGAGACAGGTGAAAGGGTGGGACCAATGGAAAAGGGTGTGGTCAACTAGAAAGGGGTGGGGTCATGCTCAAAACCACAACAACTGTAACTTTAATTAAATACGCTGCCCTGCATGCCAAACCGTCATTACGAGAGTCCATTCAAGACAAAATTAAGTGTAGAAGAAAAAAATATTTCAATGCATTGGCTGCATGACAGCTTACTTAATATCTAGATGGAAACAAAAAGGTTGTGAGGTGTGAAAAAATAAATTACTTTTTAAATACATTACTGGCATGCCAGTCAAAATCAAGTATAAAAAAAACAAGCAGTACTCAACTCAAACCACTTCTCCTTGCAATGCAGTTCTAATTACAATTTATATTCAGCTTTATAAAAGTACCAAGTAACATGCTGATACCCCCACTTGTAAAAATGTTTCTTATCCAAAAAAGACCTGCTGCCTGACAACTATCTACTTTTTTTCATGGGGAAGACATGATCAAAGTAAAAAATGAACAGCAAACCAGAAACAAGCTCAAGATAAATTGCTTAAAGGATTATTGCACAGGTTATGGACCACACATGATAGATTGGCAATCTGTTTAGTTTATGGGTAAAGCCTGCAAAGATGACTGCAAGTCTCCAAATGTAGTGAGCTTCTGAAAATACTGTAATCCTGCCCTTTATTACAAATACTGTCATATGAATTTCAATACCTAAGGCTAATACATTATCTAGTTATGTAAATATTCTCTGCATGGCAACAACAAAAAGACTTTCAATGTTGGTAATTCTTTAACAATATGCTTATTAAAATTTACTTGCATCTTACAATTTCCGACAAGCTTACCTGATGGTTATTAAAGCATTGCTACTTAAACACAAAGCAACAGGGCACTGCAATAGCATGTGTTTTCTGAATAATAATAAACATAAATCAAAAGTATAAAAATATGCCAGAATACCAGAACATTCTGCAAAATCAAGGACAGATGAAAAGCCACTGTCGTACTTGTGTCTACCCTGGATGGGGGAATACTCTGCACACTTACACTGCATAACTGCTCCTTGCCTTGCTTGGATGCATCCACAGTCACTACATGGGGGGTGGGGTGCAACAAGTATGTTACAATTTGATATGTCTCTGGCTGATGGTGATGGCTCTGACACTCGTACCTCTCAACCTCAGAGCAAGAAATCTGGACAAAGGCCCAAAAATAAGGACACTTTTTAAATCTTGCTCTTATAAACGTAGAAAGATAATAGAATAGTAGTAGGTCTTGCACTGGTATGAATTTTTTTGAGGGTATGAAATCTGAAACTGAAATGTCTGCCATTATTTTCTAACTTCAGTCTTTAATGATTTGCCACTAATTTGCCAGAAAACCACAATTTTATGAAAAACAGACCAAACGTGATGCAAAAATATAAAATTGCCACACAATACAGCTGGGAACCCATCAAAGTAGGCACACTTTTTAATATCAGTACTGCTAACTTGAGCAGCTGACAAAATAAGAGAATCTACATGCATTTCTGAAAAAAAAGTAATCTATAACTCGGATCATTACAGTTATTTATAATTGTAAACCCGCCACGTTTTCTTCCAAAATTGCCATTTTGCAGAGGGATTATTAGGGGGAGAGCAACATTTTGAGCCAAAATTGGGGACAGTTGAGCGGTCTGGATATTCCTAATTCTATAAAGCGATTTATTTGCAAGTACCTCTCATCCTCTTAATGCAGGAAATCTGGGCAAGGCCAAATATATTAGGGGAACATACAAACAGTACTAAAAAATTGCTCTTGTATAAACTTAGACAGTTGATAGAATAACAGATCTTGCTTTACCATGCATTTTTCTAAAGGTTATGACATCTGAAACTCAATGCCTGTCATTATTTAGTGACTTCAGCTCATTCCTAAATGATTTGCCAGAAAAACACAAATTTTATGAGGAACAAACCAAAAATAAGAAGCAAAACTCTATTCATTCTGCAAAAATCTGGACAGTTGAGATTTATAGTTCAATTGGGGCTGTCTGAGTTTGCTGCCCTTCTCCCCTCACAAAATCATGGTCGAATGGAGCCTCCCCCCTGCAGCCATTCCAGTGTTCCATTACTTGATTATTTTGCCCAATTTACCATAAACACTGTAATGTGCATACTGCTTTACTTCTGTGATTTGGATTTCATTTGAAAGTTTTATTTTGCATTTTATAGCACAGACACTAATAGATATCCGCTAAACAAAGCAATGCAGTCTCACAATGAAAATAGACTTAGCATTAAATATTTTCTGCCCTTGAAACTCATTCAATGAAACAGCATTGAAACCCACAATCAAAGAAAATACATTTTGCCAGTGACAGATAAAGATTAACTTTGGGCTGTTTTCAAATCACAGCCCCCTTGCACACGAAACATACATATGCTCTTTAATACACCTTCCTGGTTGTATTAAATTATATTCCTTGTATAATACAGTACAGTTTTAGAGGGCATTTTAAATGTACTGCTTTGAACACTTTTCCAGTAAACAATGAAACAAAATGCATGCACCAATAATGAAAAACTGCCCAATTCAGAACATTTCCATCATAAAAGTTTACTCGTAGTTCTACAGTTCACCAGTATCAGTAAATATGCACAATCCCTGAAGTAGTAAAAGTCATCAAAATAATTCCACATTAAAGAGATCTGTAATGAAGAGGTTGCTGCTAGCAAACAACGTTATATTTCATGGTTTCATCTACAAATAAAGTGCCTGTTGCCCTCGAGGAATAAATTGCTTATGTTACACTTAAAAAATGATAAGCTAGTAATATTGCAATAGGGAATGGATGGCAAACTGATAACAGGTTCGTAGTTACCTTTGCCAAAAAGGACTCCAGCATCCACCCCCTTTGCAGCACAGTACAGTATCAGCAATGCATCTACCTGCTGTGGGAGTAGAAACCACAGCCTTCTGCATCAAAATCAAGTACATTACCTGTTATGCTATTAATAATGCAAGCAGACTCAGCATAAGCGGGACTAAACTTTTGCTCCCCTGCAGCTCTCAGCTCCTTGTAAAATCTACTCATCACTCAGCTGTATCTATGAACTTTGCAGCACAAGAAATCTTGGAAAAGCCAAAATGTATTGGGGGGGGCAAAAGCCCAAAAAACAGGGACACATTTTAAACATTGCATGTATAATGTTGGAAAGTTGCTAGATAAAATGCTGTGTTGCCACCATACATTTCACTGCCAAGACTTGAACTCAGGACCATGTGCAAAACAGTCAGAGCAACATACCACTATGCCAAATCAGCTGTTTTATGAAAGAGCAGAAGATGGAAACTTAAATGGCTACCATTTAGTGAATTCAGTTCTCACTATAGCTCTCAACCTCTTAGCAAAAAACACCTGGGCAAAGCCAGTAATGTGGGAATACAGCCCCAAACATATTCAGTGAATTCAATTCTTACTGTAGCTCTCAAACTTAGCACAAAAAACCTGGACAAAGCCAATAATGGTGAAATACAGTCCCAAAAATAGGGAAAATTTTCAAATATTCATCTTATAAACTTAGAAAATTGCTAGAATAAAACGTTTTGTGTTACATTGTACTTTCTGTAGAATATGAAGTCTGAAATTCAGATGCTTATCATTTTTATTTATTTAACATTTGTTAAACAGGAAAGTCTGACTTGGAATAAAACCCAATTTTCAGCTGAGGCTCATGGAGAAACACTCCAGACACGTCTTTGCAAGATGGGAGGACACCAGAGCAAACCCACACAAACACAGGGAGGATATGCAGACTCCACACAGAAGGCACCCCAGCCAATAATCAAACCAGAGAACCTGTAGCTTTCAGGCAACAATGCTACCACTGCACTACTAACTGTGCAAAGAAGAAAAAATACAGAAACCACAGATTTTATGAGGAACAGAACAAATATGAGGCAAAAATTTGCAAATCTTTTGCAAATGGTGGGTAGGGAATTCAGGCTCTTGTCACTTGGGCCTAAGTTACAGGGTTCAAGCCTGTGGTATTCTCTACCCACCACCATGTAGCAACTGGGAATTTCACGCACACACACGCACACACACACACACACACACACACACACACACACACACACACACACACACACACACACACAGCAGTAACTAATACATTCCAGCCGCTCCATCCAGATAACAGCCTACAACGATGAGAGAGCAGCTGTACAATGTAAAAGCCTGCGACCTAATAGCAGCTTCAATTCCTGCAGTAAGCAAGTCCTTCCCCTTCTGTGAGGCTCATCCTAGTCCTTCCCCTTCCCATGAGAGCACCAGCCTGTGGACGTTGCAGTCCATGAGCAACTTCCATTCCTGCAGTAAGCAAGTCCTTCCCCTTCCTTGAGGCTTGTTCTAGTCCTTCCCCTTCCCGTGAGAGCACCAGCCTGCAGATGTTGCAGTCCAATCCCATTCCAGTCTATGCAGTTACAACTGCATAGACATCTGGGATATTTGGAGTTGAATGTTGTCATCTTAGGACGGACTGCTGGTGAGACAGTCTGCATTCTGTGCGCATGCTCCAGACTGGTTCACCAGCAGTCCGGATATTGGTAAATGCCGCCCATGCTCGATGTTCCATGACTCATGTTTGCTTTTCTTGTCTTTTTTGTTTATTGGTGTTTATTTACTTATTTTATAGCTGGGGGGCTGCAGTCCTGCAGCCCAATAGCACGAGCCGCCCCTGCTACTTGGGGTAGTATAGGACACTCTGCTAATTTGTCATGCTCTTTGACAGTGGTACAATGGATAGTATTGTCACCTCACAGCAAGATGTTCCCAGGTTTGAGTCTATGCCGGGGTGCCTTTTGTGTGGAGTGTGCATGTCTTTCCTGTGTTCACATGAGTTTCCTCTGGGTGTTCTGCTTTCCAGTCTCATTCCAAAGACATGCCATTGGTGGATTGGACACACTAAATTGACATATATATCTATATATATATATATATATATATATATATCAGGTTACTGTTGAAGTCACACCCTGACCCCATGTGCAGAAATGGGATGGGTGGATGGCTTTCTGCGTTATTTTGTTAATTTCTATAATTTAACCACAAGGCAGTTAATGTCAGTATCATTGTTTTAAAGACCACAGAATAGCAACTTAAAAAGCAGAACTTCTAGATGTAGTAGATTTTAAATCAACTAAAACAAACAATACTAAAAGATATGACAGATTAAACACACACAATCAAAATGTATTTAGAGAAGTGAAAAAATAATAGGCCCTGACAAATTAAACTGCAAAAAAGGTAAGTATAGTGATGTGTGTACCCTGTATGCACCTCTAACACAATCTACATAATCATGTATTGTACTCTGTCATGTCCTGTTGTTATACAACAACAATTAGCAGCAACAATTGTTCATCAATGTTGCATTTGTCATTAAGTTTACCAGTCAGCTTCAATATTATTGCTGCTTTTAAACTATCCAGAGACTCTTCTAGCATACAGACAGGATGCGACCAACCTAGATAAATAAAACATGTTCTCAAGATGATTTAACTTTCTAATGGTAAATTTCCTTCAGTGTTCATGCCAACATTTGCCTTCCCTGAATTAAAAATGAGTGCATGCCTTCAACTAGTGTACCCATTCATGGGATCATCATTTCTCCAGATCACTTTCTGAGAATTAAATAATTAATATGGCTTTGTCATGACTTGGGTCATACAGAAAGCACACATCAAACTACTGTAAATTTTCTATTGAATAATTTCATGCTGAGTGTATAAAATATAATAACAGAATGGACAGCTACAATACCACGAATTTCTTAACAATTTTATTGTTGCATGATAGCAGGGCCACTGTGTAAAAATATTTAGCTCTGTAGTTTTAAAAAGGAAAACAATTTTAGAAAAAAGTCAAGATTTGTTGTTTTATGTGCTTTTATTATTTTTTTTTTAATTCATACCTGTTCTTCAAGTATAAGTAAATGCTGTTTCTTATAATAGAAACATTCCAGTAGCAACAAGCTGTATTTATTCAGTATTTAAGGAATACAGCACTGATTATTAAAATATTATTTCCTGGCATAAAGAACATCTTTCTATTCTCAGCTTGATAAATACACCATCATTGCTTCAAAACACATTTTTCATCCCTATCAAAAGAATGAGAAACAATCTTAGAAGTCACAAAATGACAATTAAAAGATTGAGACAAAAAAAAAATAATTCCAAAGCTCAGAATTACAACTTTGAAACATTCTTTGCAAAGGAGTTCACTACACCCCAACATGGGGGGGGGGAATACACCTCATCCCCTTGCTAATTGCATATACTGTAGCCTTTCTGAGACTGTAGTACCTTTGTATATGCACAGGTGATTCAGATTAGATTCCCTAAGCAACAAGTCTGTGAATTACAACCGATTCATCATATTGCCATTTCAAGTATTTGTGCTTGGCAGCATGGTTCCTTGGTGTCTTGTCAGTCAAGATTTCATAGTTAATGCCAGTACCTCAGTGCAGAGGAATAATCTGGGATACCATGACCCTGAACTTATTTTTATATTCAATTCCAGCCATCATTTCAGATACAGTGTTCTGAGGATCATATTTACGGACCATTTGGCACCTATAACAGCATGCAATTCTACCCTCTTTTTGTATTTGTTGATCTCACTTCAGGCCAGAACTATAAGAAGGGTACTTAGAATGCTGCTGTCCAACAGTAACTTCAAAAATATAGAAGTATGTGTCAGAAGGTTTTTCTTTATGTGCTTTTTCCATCTGAACTGGCTGAGTATCAAGCCTTCCACTATCAGCCATGTGCATTCATTCTCCAGTCCATAGCATTCCCTGGTGAGGGAGATAGCTGGCCAGTTGAGGCTGTAGGGACTGTAACCTCATTTGTGACCTGCAGGAAGATTAGTGTTTTATTTTCTGCCAAAACACTTTCTTGGGTGGATATCAGGCAACCTGCATCACTGTTTGGGACCACAGTGCCATCGCAGATGAGGGTCCACATGTCCATTCACACATATTGAGAGCTAAGGATGAAATGGCTTGTTAGCAAAAGTCCCACTCCTCTGGACATTGTGTAGTATCAGACTGCCTTCTCCCAGCTGCATATACAGGTGATTCCAGGTAAGTGGAAATAAAGCAGGCTTAGTCTTGAAAACTGAGGTCAGAATAGCACCTGTGTTTTTTTATTTCCTTACATCTGAAAATCATTCCTACATATATTGTTGCTCAACTCCTCTCCTTCATTTATCATTAAAATGTCAGGTAGTATTTTTTTCAGGAAATAATAACCTCAAACCAAGCCCCTCCCTTCACTCTCATCCATAGTCAAACTCTTGCAGTCACTCTTTTCCTATTCATCTCAACATTTATCACTTAAACTACAGTGCAAAAAATTAAGTTCAGGTTCCATGAAGCATCCACACATACTACAGACTTGACATCCTTGCAATTACTGAAAGTCTGTTTCAGTCATGTGAACCTCTCCCTTTCCATCTTCAGTAAGCACAATGCATACAGACACACTCATCCAGCTATCAGGGTAAGCACCAGAGCACTCTTTTGTCTCCACAAAATACATTACATGTCTTTCTTGTAGGTACTTCTTGAAAAATTTGCACTCTCTCTCATAGTTCATTACTCACCTCACAAAGTCCATGGACAGAACAATTTATTGCTTCCATCTAAAAACCTCTCCTCCCTCTATCACAAACTACTAGTGCATTCTTCAGACCTCAGCTCCATAGCCTACATGAACCAGCTTCACTCTCCTTGCTGAGCTAAACCTAAGTTGGCTATGCTCTCTCAAAAACACATGTCAGGGGCATACCCTTAGGGGTTGTTAATTCCCCCCTTATCAATCACCCTCATTTAGTAGCAGCTCCTTACACAGGCTGTTAATTACCCCCTTATCCAATCACCCTCATTTAGTAGCAGCTCCTTACACAGGCTGTTAATTACCCCCTTATCCAATCACCCTCATTTAGCAGCAGCTTACTTTTAGCTATATTATTCAAAAACATCCCAATCATTGTAGCTCTTTCGACATTGTGCCTAACTCAGGGACCATTGCCTAAACTTTCCATTTGGTCCTTAAAAAGAAATGAACATTCTCCTCATTTTTCTCACAATTGCTCTCTCTGTCTCTCTCTCTCTGTCAAAAGATGATAAAATAATCCCACTAAATACAGTAAACTGTGCATCACATTATTCTCTCTAAGACCCCAGTCTTAGTGGCTTACATGAATAATTCCCTTTCTACTGTAACTAAATGCAGGTCCTCTTGTAACTATTGCCTCTGACTCTCACCAGAGGCCAAGTAATTGATTTAGTTTCAGGACAAGCTTTAGAATCCTTGGAAGTCTACAAATAATTTAACTTACCATAACCAATATCAACAACATAAATGTATCAAACCAGCAAATAACACCTAGACAATCTTCCTCAAAACAAGACAACATACTCCTTCTCAAAGCCCTGCACATAAAGAAGAAATGAAATTGGTTCGCAGTCTAAAGTCCTGCTTATTTCCTGCAAAACAGCCACCCTCACTTTCAACTCCCTAAATACGTTTTCACACCTCATCCCACATCAGTCCTACTCCTTTATAGAACCATCATACTTAATAGACTCTTCCATGTTCCTTCTTTCTTATCTTTGTCAACCGTCCAAGACAGTATCTCTTTCATTCACACATTAAGCTATCCGACACCGACTCAATCAACAAACTCCTCAATACAAAATAATTAAGGATTGCTCAAACCCCAATGCACTGCACCCCATATCTCATAAAATTATTCATATTCATCCATGCATTTATACAGCCACTTTCTAAACCATGTACCCTTGTTTAGGTGATAATGGTAATAAACTGAGAAGAACAGACAAGTCTTCTGCCAGCTACTGTCTTCAGCTTATTTTGGGGATCTCAAAACATTTTCATGCTAGTTGAGAGGGTATCTTTCCATTGGGCAAAGTCTGGTCAGTAACATAGCAAGGGGAAGGTGAGAGGGGCAATTTCCCAGGCACTGGCCATTTAGGTTGCAATATGTAACAATGAAAGAAAATAAATTAACTTCCCTTTAAGGGAAACAGAAAGTTAACTGTTCCATCCTACACATGTGCGAAACTCCAGCATGCCTACTGCCCTCTTTTTTTTACAACATTATGCATGTGTACCACCCGAAAGACCTGTAATTGGATGTACAGATAGAGGGGAGGTGCAGAAAAGGCAATCAGAGGGCTTTATTTTTGGTGTCGTACCAACTGCAAGGCAAGTTGTTTGTTTTACTTTAGATTTTGTTTAAATGAATTGCTGTGGACACACTACTCATTGCTACCCAACATAAAAAAGAAATAGCTTGTTAGCCATTCGTGGCTGCTTGTTCCAGTTCCTTTTTACCAAGGTTTGGATTTTATAGTTCTAGAAAGTAATACTTTAATAATGTTTGATTTTCAGTCTCTTAATTTCAAGTTTATATATATTTCTTATCAGCTGAATCAGGATACTTCAGAGAACTTCTAAGCTGGGATTGCAGGGACTCCATCATTTCAGAGGTCAAAAATACATTGTTCATATTATTTTATATGCACACTTTTTTTTTACATATAGTATAGTGTCATTTCATTTTTTGGGGGTGGCACAGAATATAGTGTTATTGCCTCACAACAAGAGGTTGACTGGTTTGATTCTCAGTTGGGGTGCTATCTGTGCAGAGTCTGCATGTCCTCACTGTTTGCTTCGGTTTACACCAGCTGCTCCAGTTTACTTCTGCATTGCAAAGACATGTAGTAGGTGGACAGGCATTCTAATCTGGCCATAAGTGTGACTGTGTGATATGGAAGAACAGCTGCAGCAGGGCTAGCCATCCAGTGGTGTGAAACTTGCTTCTAGATGATTGTCACCAACCCCATGTGCAAACATGGGAAAAGGGGTTGTGGATGGATCCTGTAATTTTAATGCAAATAAAAGTAGTACTGCTACTAATACGCATATTCTTTAAAATACCAGATTGTTGGCTTCTTGTCCCTGATTTTGATTGTAGATGCTGATTAGTATGTTTTTTCTTTTATACTGTTGCTGTATCAGTTTTCACTATGTTTACTTCTTATGGAGATAAAAGTATGCATTGAGGTATCGAGCCCTTTTTGCTCCATTCAGATCATTTGAGACATCTCTATTATGATGACTCTTAAATAATACACCTGTCAAATTAAGTTTTCACTCCTCTCTCTCTCTTTACATTCTTTTAGGCCAGATTGGGAACTACATATCCTCTTTTTTATAATCCCAGTCAGTTTTATAACAACTCTTTTCACCACCTAATCTTTAGAAAATTATCGCACCTTGCTACTGAGTAAATTTCTGTCCCCCGCTCTCTTTCCGTTTTCTAATACTGTTTTAGATAACCAGCTGGAATAATATAAATTTAATGTCACATCCCAAAAAGTAGGTTTCGGTAACCCTAACTGCTATCAAAGGGAAAGAATCAAACAGTAAGAACTACTACTACGCATTATAACTGCATAAGATGAGGCACTAGGCATCCAAAACCGTTGCTGCTGTGTTGTTGTTCAAATATGTAAAATCCTAATGAGTGCTTTAACTGTCAGTTTTACAAGTTTCTTCTCAAGAAAGTCTGACTTTCCTAACATGACTAGGAAAGCAATAAACCCTTCAAAATGTAATTCACAGGGCTGGACACGTTATCCTCTCTAAAAGATGTTTTGAAAGACTAGATTTAACTATTTTCTGCCCTTTGATACTGGTCCCCACTTGATAACCTCTCCTCTAACAAACATTTTGTCTGTTCTCTTTAAGCTGAGATTCATTTGAAAAAGTAACAAAACTAGTGCCTCTATTATAACATAATTTTATTTATTTATTTTATTTATTTGCTGTTATTTAACCAGGATAGTCCATTGGGCCCAAAGAACCCGTTTTCAATGGAGTCCTGGGGAGAAAAGCTCCACATACAGATTATACAAAGATTATGTTACACAATACATAAAATATAAAGATTAATTTCAATACATAGATTATATAGAGAAAAACACAAGTATCAAACAAAACAAGTAATAGAGGCGAAATATAAAAAGAAATAGTATTGTGTTTTTTTTAATTACTTGGTACAAGTGAGGAGTTGAATGGTGGAAGCAAGCATGAATTTGCTGGCTGGGAAATGAAAAAGAAAGAGGAGCAGTGGATGAAGTAGGGTAGGTTATGAAGGATGTGAGCAGGAGCATTCCCATGAGGATGTTAGATGAGAGTGTAGTAATTTTTTAAAGTGTGGGAGGCTAGCAATTGTACAGATGGATGGGGGAAGGGAGTTCCATTGGCGTGCTAGTGAGAAGGACAGGAGGTGTTGTCCTGGAGTGTGTATGGGTCTATAGACCTCTATGAGGTTTTGATTGTTAGATCTTAGAAGTCTTTGTGTTTGATGCATTTTAAAGGTAGTTGAAAGAGAGGGACAGAGTGCTGGCTGGAAGATGAGTTTATGTGCATAGGTGAGTTGAGTGTAGGAGAGGTAGTGGGGTAGCTCTAACCAGTTGAGTTTTTGGAGAGGTTCACAGTGATGGGTAGATGATTTGCTGCTGGTTGCAAATCTGGCTATTTTATTGTAGCAAGATGATAGTTTGGATTTCAGAAAAGATTGTAGGTTTGTTAGAAGAGGGGCGCCATAGGGAAGGAGAAATGTGGTAGAGAGGGTAATTTTGGTAGTAGAGGTGAGAAACCGATGGTGGCGGTAGAGCATGCCTAGTTTTTGATGGTTTTTTTTTTTTTATATTTAGGAGTAGATGAGAGTTGAATTTCAGCTTGTCATCAATTTGAATCCCGAGTAGTTTGGCTTCAGATACCAGCTCGAGACATGTATTGTTCTGGCTGGTGATGGAGAATAAATTTCTGTCAAAGTTATTAGTTTTGGAGGGGGAGAATATGATAAGATTGGTTTTAGCAGCATTGAGTGCAAGGTGGTTCTCTTTCATCCATTGTTCTGTGGTGGAGAAGGCATCTTGAGTTAGTTTTAAGAGAGTTGGGATAGATGGGGCAGCACAGATGATAGTGGAGTCATCAGCATATTGAATAATATTTTCAAGGGGGATAGAGCGGAAAAAGTCATTAATGAAAATATTGAAGAGGTGGGGGCCCAGAATAGAGCCTTGTGGGACACCTGTGGGTGTGTCAAGGAAGGAGGAGGTGGCTTTTTTCCACTTGACAGCTTGTTGCCAATTGGAGAGAGAGCTAGTAAACCAACAGAGGGAAGAGGGAGAAAGGTTTAGGTTAGAAAGCTTAGTAAGAAGGTGGTTATGAGAGATAGTATTGAAAGCTTTAGAGAGATCGAGGAGGATGGTAGATACGAGGCCAGAGTCCTTAGCTTTGTTCACAGTTTCAAGGAAGGATAGGAGGGCAGTCATAGTACTATGATGGGGTCTGAATCCGTGCTGTGTAGGAGTTAGCAGATTGTTATCCAGAAGATGTGGAAGGAGTTGAAGATGGATACATTTCTCCAGGAGTTTTGAAATGGGCAAAAGGATGGCGATAGGACAGAAGTTGGAAATATTAGTATTGGTTCCACCTTTGTGCAGGGGAATGATGTAGGCTTTTTTCCACATTAGAGGAACAAAATTTTCTTGGATTGAGCGGTTAATTAGGATAGTGACATGGAGGGCAATGGCTTCAGCAGCTATACTAAGGTAGTATGAGGGAATGTTATCAGGGGCATTGGTGCATGGTTTTAGTTTCTGCAGGAGTTTTTTATGGTGGATGTAGGAATAGGTTTGATGAGGAAAGGTGGAGTTGTGGAATGAGTGGGGGAAGGTGGGGGAGGAGAAGTATGAGGTGATGTGGGAGAAGTTAGAGATGAAAGAGCTTGAGGAGGAGTGGGAGAAGTTGTAGGGGAAGATACCTGAGAGGAAATGCAGGTTGGAGGAGTATTGTTGTTTGAAAAAGAGCTGGTGAGTTTGGAAATAGAGTCTATGAAGAAAGAGTTAAATTGGGTTGCAAGATCAGTATCATCAGTATTTGGGCAAGGGATTGGGTTTTCTGTGTTCCCGGGTTTTAAAAGGGTAGTTATGCCTTTCCAGAACTTCTGAGGGTTGGTTTTGAAATTGCTTTGAAGTTGGGTGAAGTAGTTACGACGGTCTGCAGAGATAAGTTTTTTAACTGAGTTACGAAGGGTTTTGTATTCATTGAGGGAAGAAGTAGTTTTGATTAATTTCTTCGTTTATTATACAAGCTGAAACTATGGGATTTGAATAAATGGTAAAAGACAAATGTTAATAGAAAACCACATAAGTGGAAAAAATCCATCTTGGCCTTTTATCCAGTACATTCTTCTTAACTGTTGAGGTATAAATAGATGACGTCCAGTTTCATGATTTTTTTTATGCTCAGAGGAGGTTGCCATGGCATTTTCACATGTTTCTTCCTCAGCATCAGACTCCCAATAATTTTAAGAGATGCCAGGATATATATGACTATTACAAACAAAATGTGAGAAAATGTCTGTATATATGCATTGTGTAACATAAGGAAACCCATCAATGAGTACACCCACTTTTAAGGGCTGAATCAGCTTCCCTACATCATCACTATAATTGAGGGCACTGTACAAACGTACTTAGCCAATAAACTACCACTTCATACTGCCTCCAACTGTTCTATACACTGCTTAATGCAGGAGAGCACTGATTAGCACTAGTAATATCACGAAAGTTGTGGAAGTGGAGCTTAGCCAACAATGATATCTTTATTGTGACTAAAGTGTCTCTATCACATTTGCAGTTATCATGGAAACAGTCTGTTTTGAACACAGCTCTTAGTTCCTTAGATTGGGGTCTTTCTGAATGGTAGGAATAGACTTCCACACAACCTCTCCTACAGACATATTCAATAAGCTTTCACTATGGGCAAACACCATTCACTGTAAAAATTTATTCTCAAACATACACAAACTTATACTTATTACCAGTGATTGTGTCACCTTGTCAACCTGAAAAACACAAATATACAGCAATGCATTGAAATGAACTATGCCGTGATCAAATGGAATAATACACCAGTTTACCTCCCAACCCTACCATATATGTATACGTATGTATAATTTTCTTCTGATGTTTGAATTTAAATATATTTTTACATAAAATGTGCTTATTGCTGTTGTGCAATTCTGTGAAAATGTGCAGGACTTAATTATTTGTTTTGCACCTAAATAATGCTTGAAAGTGTACTTTGACCTGCCTATCTAGCTGGCTAATGCATAAATAAGTAAGCAGAAATACACTGACTACTGGAAAAGCCAAATAGCCAGTTATCTTTCCTTTGTAAACACCTCCCAGCAGCATGTTTGATTCTTTTCATTGTTATTTTGCTACAAACTCAGCCTGCATATGTACCTTTACCATGACCACTTTCTATGTTTGCATTCCCCCCGTACTTGTGCTACATTAAAGGCAGGCTCCGACAAGTTCAGGCACACAGCCATTCTTCTCTGTATTAATAACACATCCAGCAGACAATGTGGAGCCATGCTATGCTCATGAATGACTAATCAGGATTATAATTATTTTTGTTTCACAGCTTATTTATGTGGGAATAATCATGCAGAGAAGCTGAATACATGTTATTTTAAATTATTTTCAGCGAGAGAATGTGTTGCCAGATGACAGGGAATACTATCATCATACAAAGCCCTCATGCTGTTTAAAACAAACTCTGAGATGATGTTTTATGTCCTATATTCAACAAGGGATGTGTTTAATTTCTGAAATATTATCAGCTTGATATTGTTTTGCTGAGACTTATATAAATCATTTAGCATTTCTTAAGTTTATTGTCAATCTGATACTGTAGTGCTGAAACTTTTATAAATCACTTATGTGCATTTGCCACATTTATTTTTTTACAGCATATTTTCCATTAATTTTGTTCCTGCTCATTTGGAGTCGTATTGCAAGCTTGTTTAAAAAAAATACTCAAAAAAGACTGAAAAATTACAGGTCTCGTCAGGGCTAGTCTTGTTTCTACTGTATGAAGCAAATAACTGACCAACTTAGAATCTACTAAGAATACTGCTTTGGTTTGAAGCCTACATTTAAATTTCTGAAAACAACTTTTCTATTTGCTTTTTTTAAATACCTTTATTGAATTATTGCTTGTGACATATGCAAATTTACATTTATACAAAAGTAATCAAACTGCATTAAATTAACATTAAACATTATACTTCACATATATTGCTATATATCATATAACCGAAGCAATATTACATAAATCATTCAATTCCTGACCCCTTTATTAAACCATCAACATACAAAATAAGCAATCCTGCATTTATATAAATGAAAACGGACCACATTGACGCAATCCTTGTTGCAAGCATTTATATCACAAACCATACTGTCATACTCCCAGTTGCAAACATTATATGTTACTTATAATCTACCCAATCATTTTCAGTCAAACATTATATAGTTCATTTAAGTACTGCCTTTATTTTAAACCTCATTCCTCCCCTGTATGTATTGTTCCCACAATTCCCATGTTTCCTATGTAGTTTGCTCCTACCCTTTTCTAAAGATCTTAATTCCAGTTGTTTTATCTCTGTTACTATATTCTCTACTACTATTTCTGACCCTCTAACGATTCTGAGAAATGCTAATCAGCAATCATCCTGAGGATTACATTCATAGATGTCCTTTAACATACACAGACACATGTTCTACCTTCACCATGAAAAACAGGACTAGAGACACTGTGTAAGTGCAAGTATGTTACCAATGTTGCAGCATTTTTGTAATGCTCAGTCCCATCAGAGAGTATTTTCCTTATGATTACAAAGAAGTTTTTTTTTTAGGCAAATCATTGCATACCAAGCCTTCACATTCATTACTAACCCTTAGAACAGTATATTTACACGTCATTCCTGTCGGAAACAAATGCATCTGTTAAAGCAATGGTGCCAAGATGACTTGGACTTCATCACTTGTGCTGCTCTTGTTGTTTTCTGTTGAACAACAACAAAAAAGAAAAAGAATAAGTTCAGTGGATTAGCTTAGTAGATTCTGAATTTCTGAACAAAATTAAAATTCCAACTCAGTAAACCAAATGTAAAATTTGACAGCTATGTCCACTTTTATACAAACTGCACTGCTTTCACAACCTGGTTAAATTAGTAATATTAATTTTCCACATGTCATTGTGCAGCAGCAAATACACTGCATACTAGTTTATATAATCATGTAAATCAAAGTAGTCTTAGATTAGTTAAAATAGAAAGCAATAAAAGGAGGAAAGTGATTTCCATTCTGGGTTTGAATTTGCCTACTGGTGTACAGCTTCTCACCAAAATTACCATAAAAAAGAGTACTCCTCATTTAACCATGTTACATGTAATTACAGGCAAACTGTAAAAATTGGATCCAGGTGATTTGGTCGTGTTGGATAAAGTTTACAAATGGGCATGGGTATTTGCATGTGATAAGTGGGTTGAAGGTCCCAGACTACACTGACCAAAGCTAGGCGCCCATGCTAACAGTAGGGGGGGGGTGTATGTGCCCCTGCTGGCAAGTGTGTTTCTGCCATAAAGCCCAGCAGCCCTTGGTCAGTAAGCTGCTGGCCAGCCTGTGTCCAGCTTGTTACCTGTGTAGCTCTGTAGAGCAAAAGTTGGATGTAAAACCAATCAACCTGGCAAATCTGAACTTAGAGTTGGTTCACTCAGTGTAGGTTCAATGACAGAATGCAGCTTGGAAGTGGATGACATGATGGTAAGGAAGAGGCTTTGCGTCTAATATATCCAAGAGACAGGATGGAAAGGCAGTGCAGCAGAACCACTTGGCTTGAAATCGAGAGCCTACTACTCATGAGGAGGACAGGCTAGAAATGGTATGAGAATTCAGACAACACTGGAACTTGTGGCAGACTCAGGGCAATCAGTTTCCAGTGTAAGGATTGTGCAGTAATCATAATTTCAGCATACTTCCCACAAGAGCATTGTGATAGTGAAGTAAGTGTGCATTCAGAAAGCAATTACAGGATCTACTAGATAAAGCAGGACAAGCTAAATTAGTATTGTCAATGGGTGACCTGAAAGTATATATCATAATGGACAGAACAGTATATAAGGACTACCTGGATCCACATGCATGGGGCAACATGAATAGAGGAGGAGTCATTTGGGACTTTTGACCGGGAAATCGTTTGGTTGCCAACACATGATTAAGCAAGGAGGAGAACTGCAAGATCTCATACAAGAGTGGCCAATAGGCAACTAAGGTAGACTTCCTCAAAGTAAGGAAAGGGCACTGGAGTAGAATTAGGGACTGCAAAGGCATCCCCAGTGAAACAGTCAGCCCACAATATAATCTACTGGTTGCTAGTATCAGTTACAAGTAATGGTCAACAGAGAATAGGCTGAAGACCTGGATGTTGACTGGAGGGAAACCACAAGAATTCAAGGAATTACTCATGGCTGTTGCATTTTAGGAAGAACAAGTAATTGATGGAATAGAAGAAAAATGGTAGCACATCATATCAGGGTATGTGAGGACTATAGAACAGATATGTAAATAGGATACATAAGAAAAGCTGGTAGTGGAATGCAGAAGTCCAGGAACTCATTAAAAGGAAGGAGTGCAGGAAAAAGGGGGAGATAAAAAAGGTAAATAGGGCTGAGGAGGAGTACTGATTGGCTAACAAAGAGGATAAGACTGGAGCTGCAATAACAAAAAACAAGGAATAACAGGCAAACTACCACCTTCTGGCAAGTGACTCAGTAGATGGCACAAAGAAACTCTATCAGACTAATGTGCAAAGACAGAAAGATAAAGAAGACTGACACCCTTCTTAAGGGATGCCAGCAAAAACCCATTCACCAGTCCAAAGGACATCAAAGGCAGATGGAAAGAGTACTTCCAGCAGCTTCTGAAAGAAGAAAAACCCATAGAAGCTGTACTGCCCCAGACACAGCCTACGGTGAGAGAAGAGGAGGAGCCCACCATAGAAGCAATAAGAATACCACTAAGGAAAATGAAGTTAGGGAAATCATCAGATTCAGATGATGTCATGGCACAACAAAGATGATATAGTACATGGCCATTATCATCAAATATTTTCTAGATCTTTGGTGTGATGAGGAGAAATGGCTTTTGAGAGTACTTATAGCAGTATGGAGAGAGATTTGTATCCCAGATGACTAGAGAATAAGCATACTAGTGCCACTGAACAAGAACAAAAGGGACATTAGCAACCGTGGGCAGTACAAAGATACCAAACTCCTGTCACACTACATGAAAGTTCCAGAGAGGCTGACTGATGAATATGCAGAGTAGTAGAAAGTAAGATGGGAAACTAGTAGTTCGAATTCAGATCAGGCAGCAGCTCAACCCACATGATGTTTACAGTGAGATACATAGCTGAGGAGAAGTTATTATTGAGGAAAGAGTCAGTGAAAGCATATGACAAGGTCCCAAGAAAACTAATTTGAGCAGTCCGGCAGTGGTATAAAGTCCTAGAACCATTGTTAAAACTAGTGTAGGCTATTTAGCTGGATCCAGTGACTCGAGTACAAATGGTGTTCAGGTTCACAGAGGTGAGCTTAGTGGGAGTAGGTGTTCACATGGGGCTCAGCTCTGAACTGCCTTCTGTTCATACTGGTGATGGACAACATTAGCAGACAGGTAGGAGGGACAGATCAACGAAGTTGATATATGCAGACGATGTGGCATTTCATGCAAACTCTGAGAAAGAACTTCAGCAAAGGATAGGGGAATGGAATGCAAAACTGCAAACACATGGGATGAAACTAAAACAGTTGTACTGGCAGCAAATGGGGAAAATCAGAATAAGGTGAGAATTGAGATAGAAGGGAAAACAGTGAAATAGGTTAACAACTTTGAGTATCTGGAATGGGTGGTTGAAGGGAACTATGAATGCGGAGGTTAAAGCTAGAATCGGGGGGATGTAGCCAACAGGCACAGACTGTCAGGTTTAGTGTATGACAAAAATGCCAAAGAAACTGAAAAGCAAGGTGTAGAAAACACTGGTTTGACTAGTACTACTGCATGGCACAGAAACCTGGGCAGTAATAGTAGAATGAAGTAGTTACAGGTGATGGGATTGAAGTGCATGAAATGGGTGGTAGGATGCACACTGTGGGACATATGAAAAAATTATGGCGTCAGAGCAGCAGCCAAAGTAAAGAATTAATAAACTGAGCATTGCTGACCACCCTTACTTTTTTGGATTCAGAAGCCAGAGTAGCTCCAATTGCAGTGAAGATCAACAAGAACAGATTACAGTAATCCAGGCATATATACATAAAAAAACAAACACAATCTGGTGAGGATGATTTGTGACAGACCGTAAGAAGGCAAGAAGAAGCAATATAATCCAGCAAAGGGTTGGATTGTCTGAGAGAAGACATGCGACAGCCAAGCATCAATGTCAACGAAGGTAGGAGAGTGATATTGAATTGATACGCATGGTGACAGTTCTTACACCACCCTGACCATATGTAGAAAAATGGAGGAAAAAAAAGGGGGGGGGGATTGCTGCTCCTGTTGATGATGATTGGGCAAACGTTACTTTTTTAAAACCATTAATAGCATTCACTTCAGTCTCAAGTAACTATTTTCTCTGCTGTGCAGATGGAAGATGACTATTCACAACTTTGAAACAGAGGAATTTGCATACCTTTTCTTCAAAAATGTCTAATCCTGGGTGAAAACATTAAGAATTGATTATCTAATGTTTGGGATGCTCATTTCAGTTCTCCAGAACATTGAGACCTTGTCTTATAAATGGACAATGGAAGCTTAATAACACAGCTAACTCCCCCAACTAGCAAATGCTGTCTAGCTGAACTGGCTAAAGCACTGTTGTGGAAAATCATGAGTTCAAAAGTAAGTACTGGGCTAGCTGTCCTTGCGAGCCACTTTAAGCCTGAACAATTTCCTTTTTGTGTTGGAAATAACTTGTCTTGTTTGGTTATAGGTTTCCTTACCTGTCCCATAGTTGATAATTATATATTACCCTTAATGAGAATAACTAGGATCATACCATATATAATTTGAGGGGAGTTGTGCATGGAATAAAACATTTAGGAGTTAACTGGGTCTATTAGTAGTACATGGGGTAGTACTGCGGTAACTGTCCGGTTTCCCATCCAAAGATCCAAGTTGTTATTGTATATGGACAGGGATGAACTATGTTTTATGTGGACAGGGAGTCTGTTCTAGAGCAGCAGTACCGTCTGCTAGATGTACCTATTCCTCCGAACCATTCTGTTGATGTTTGCTGAAGAGGTTTAGGTACCTAGACTCAGCATTTCTGATGCCATTTGACTTCCTAATGTACAGTAAAAATTGTCAGTATTGAATCTGAGGATTCCTTATATGACACAGGTCACATCTTTGCAGACTGTAAGATACAGAGTATAGTGATACGGTTTTGAGTTGGTCCATGTAGGGCATGTTGTTTAGGCCTTATATCCTTTTAGTAGTGTATCTGTGAGCATTCAAGTTGTTCCATGTGGCTGGACAGATGCATGCTAAAGACAGCATTATATTCAATGACTAGCCTAATGAGGGCAAAGAAAAGAGGGGGCAATGGCATTCCTAGATCTAGACACTATCCCTTTGTTTATTGCTGTGCAGTATTGAAGGACTTTCTTACAACAGTTGACAAATGTTGTTCGAAGGTTGGGTCACTATCCACAACTGGGTCAGCTCTTAGAGGTATATTGTTAATGTGGTATTTCCCTAGGATAGATGACTTCCCAAAGGATGCAATAAATCATTTTTTGGCATTTAGTTTCAGTCCATGATTTTGGCACCAGTTATTTATTTGGGACATACCTTCCTGTAGGAAGTCTAAACTTGAATTTTTCTTCTGCTCCTCCTTCCTCTCTCCTTGCACTTTATTTTGCTTTTGCCTCTTCTTAAAAGTACTCAATTGTATTTATTATGCTGCATTTATTACTGCTTGGTAGTAGCCTGATTAAATTGCAACTGTTATTCTAATCCTTTCGGTTTAAGCACCTGGGCTCCGGACCAGTTGTTTTACATTAAGAAGGTTTGTGGTCTGTGCTGTTGTGGCAGGACAGGTAGCTTACATCCTTATAAGTTGGGAGTTGCTGATTGATGGCTCAGTGTCTGTTGTTCTAAAAGTGTATTCGTTTTGGTTTAAGCACTTGGGCTTCGGGCCAGTTATTTTACATTAAGAAGGTTTGTGGTCTGCACTCTTGTGGGAGGAGAAGTTAGATTCTGCCCTTCTGATTTGGGAATTTCTGGTTAAAGGCTTATTGTGCCTGCTTATTTGAATGGTTTCTTTCTGAAATTGGTGCACCTTGTTTGCTGTAGTATAGACTAGAGTCAGGCATTCGGAATCTAGCTTTGTATAACCTGAGCACTAATCCAGGCCATCTTTTTTTTGGAGAAGGTTCCTCTGCACCATAGTGGCAGGGGTATGTAGTTAGAACTTCTCTGATCGAAGACTGCTGGAACAGGGCTCAGTTTTTAGCTTTTTATTGGTTAATTTGTTTAAATCAGTTTGCTCATTTGCTACTGTTATATTAAAAAAAATACACTTTATGCATCGCCTGTTAGCTATGGTTAGACTTTTTCCAGCACCATAAAATCTACTCTTAAAATTTTGCCTTAGAACTAGCCAGTTTTTTAGTTTTAGCAGTCAAATCTGTTTCTTTCAGCTCAGCACTTGTTCAAAACTCATTGAAAGCACTAAATAAGCTACAAATTACTACAGCACTCAACTTTCCTCACTTATTTAGAGGAAAATAGTTTTTAGTTCTTAATAAATAACCACCTATCCAGGCATGTCTAAGAGTCGGCTCCCAATGTTTTCTCCTGTCTACCTAATGAATCTGGGCATCTTGGGGCAATGTAGCAATTGCCTCATGTGCACAGACAACCCTCTCCTCCTACCACCCAACACTACAACATGTGAGAGATGCACTTATATAGCTAAACTGGGAGCAAAGCTCTCTTCACCCAAGACTGGACTAGACAGTCAAGAGGAGAAGTTAAACACTTGCACCACACCACACTCATCACATAGTCCCTCAAAACTTACACCACTAAAACACACACATAGTAAAACAAAACACACACCTACATTCATGGAGGCTCTCAATAAAAATCTCCTCAAGCAACAGAGACCTCCAAAGCAGAAACGCATGAAACCTCCACCCCCCCCAACACAACCCAAATGACACATAGCCCACAACCTCAGTGTGCCACTCAACCACAAGCCCATAAGGCATAACAATATCCAACACTCTAGTCATAGGTGTCTCTTTAGTCAGGCACACTGATGTTCCACTCACCAGGCTAAACAAGGAAAAAGTTGCTGTCAGCTGCCTGTCACGTGCCAGGATCCACCACATAACGCACGCACTCATGTCACTCCACAAGTACAAATATAACTGTCATTGTCCATGTTGGTGTGAATGACCTGAGACGTACCTCCCTGGACTACAGGAAAAGAGACATGGAGGAGCTTTCTTATTTTGTAGCCAAGGCAGGTATGACCCAAGCCCTGAGTAACATCCTGCCATCACCCAGTATGATACCACAGTACAAGGACAAAATGATTGACTTCAACAATTGGCTAAGCTTCTGGTGTCATTCTATGGGGATTCAGTATCTGTCTGCCTGGGATGACATGACCGACAGACCATGATGCTTTGCCAGAGATGGCCTGTACCTCTCGCTTTTGGGATTCCGGATGCTGGCTAAGGCTCTTGACACCCCTTTAGTTCCTTTTTTAAGCAAGGTTCATATGATAAATTCACCACCATAACTGGTACAAGCAAGCAAAATCTAAGGGTAATGCTACTCAATACTAGAAGTCTAAACCTCAAAATGCATTCACTCAAGGCACTCCTTAAAATGGAGAACATCGACATCTGTGCAGTAACAGAGACCTGGTTCAAGGCTCCAGAGAGCACCCCAGCATTACCAGGCTATAATTCATACCACACCTCTCGGCCTCCTAACCCGGACTGAAACACTAAAGGTAGAAGTGTGTCCATATTCATTAAGGACATCCACACCTCCAGGCTAGTTGCTCAGCATAATGCATCCGAGATTATCCAAGTGCAACTAACTCTGAGCAAGACCGCAATACAATTTTTGACTTGCTACACATCCCTCACCATGCACCAGGATTCCCACTCCTCATTTTTTGATAGACTGAAAAATATTAGGGTACTACCCAACACCCTATTAATGGGTGATTTCAACTACCCCACCATTAAATGGGAAAACTACTCATGTACCAACTCTTTTGTTCAATGTTTTCTGGAATTTATAAATTCCAGTGCCTTGGATCAACATATCCACACTCCCACCAGGGGCAGCAATATCCTCGACCTGGTCATTAACAACATGGGTGACTGGCGTTCCACACCAGAGATCAATTCCTCATTGGTCAGATCCGACCACAAACTAATCAGCCTAGACATCCACATCCCACCCCCACCCCCACCCCACCCCCATTAGGGAAACCACCGTAAAAAATTTCTCCAAAGCCAACTTCACACTTCTTAAGACAGAAGTGGCAAACTTCACGACACCCATGCAGACGGACAATGGAGGCATGACTGCTGAATCCTACACAAATGCAGTTAATAAGCACTTGAACGAGTGCATGGATTGTGCTATCCCTAACAGAATCAAGATGCTATCCTCAAAAAATAGGAAGGCCATCTGGTGGTCCCCTGCCATAAGCAAACTCTACAACAGAAGAAAGAAACTGTTGCAAAAAAGAGTAAAATCCCATGACTGGAAGATCTCCCTGGTCAGCCTCAGTAAGAAGCTGAGATTCCTCATAAAATCCTCCAAAGCTAGTTATGAAAACAAAATCACCTCTGATTCTAAAGACAACCAGAAAGCATTCTATAGCTATGTAAAGAATCCCAATGGCAACACTCAGATTCTGCTCTGAGTTACAGCATAATGACACTAAATATACAGAAGCAACTGATTTCCAGCATCCTGGCAGATAGGTTCAGTGCTAACTTTACCACCCCCCCTTCACCCCCTGAAGGGTGCATCTCTATACCAGAAGAATGCAAAGTTCCTGTAATCACGGCTGCACAAGTAAAAACCACTCTCTCCAAAGCCAAGAACACAGCATCCATGGGACCTGACAACATCCCAGGCTACGTTCTACATGAACTACAGAATGAACTGCACCCCACCTAAGCACCATGTTCAATCATAGCCTCACCTCAGGCTTTGTCCCCACTGAATGGCGCACAGCAACAGTTATCCAACTCCACAAAGGGGGAGCCACCACAGACCCCGGGAGCTACCGGCCCATTAGCCTAATGAGCCTGGTCTGCAAGGCCATGGGACGTATCATCATGGAACTTATAAACAAAGACATTGATAATCTCCAAACTCTGGACCCCTCCCAGTTTAGGTTTGTAAAAGGAAGATCATATCTCCTAAACCTGATTTGACTTCTTTGAAGCAGTCACCAAAACAGTAGATGAGGGTAAGGTGGTTCACACAGCCTATCTAGATCTCACCAAGGCTTTTGACACCATCCCTCCACTCTGGAATTATAGATAAACTCACTAAACAGGTATAAATCCCTTTGTCATAAGATGGGTTGCCAACTGGCTCACTGACAGAACCCACACTGTGAAAGTAGCAAACTCCCAAATCCGACTTCTGACCAGTGACACGTGGAGTACCATCAGTCCTGGGTCCTCTCCTGTTTGGAATCTTCTTTTCTGAAGTACAGGCTAACACAGAAGGTCATTAGCTAATGAAGTTCACAGATTACTCCAAAATAGGAGCCATAATTGAAACTCCTAATGATGTGGACATCCTACAAAAGAGCCTCACTGAGACAGATGCCTGGTGTCAAAGCCATGGCCTCAAGCTCAATGCCAAAAAGTGCACCGTCATCCCCTTTGGTAAAAACTCTGTACCCATGAGCTATCAAATAAGTGGTAGTCTACTTAACTCTGAAAGTGTGATAAGGAATTCCCGGAAATCACTACTGTGGCTCTGCTCGACAGAGGCGCAAGTAACTGAACCACTTGGGAGGCGCAAGCCGAAACAGTTTTGCTAGGCTTAATCATGCCCTATGGCCAATAGCCTAGTACCTACCTATGAACCTAAGAGACCTTGGGACACAGGTGGACAGTAGTCTCTCTTTTAATAATCACATCGCCACAGTAGTAATGAAATCCTTCTACGTGGCTCACCTCATCACAAAAGGTTTCTCATCCAGGAAAAAAGAGGTTATTGTTCCTTTCTTCTCATCACTCATTAGACCCATTATAGAGTAGAATGCCCCTTTTGGTATGCACCTCACAAGACATCTACAACAACTGATAAGGCCCAGGAAATACCTCGCAACCAGGATTACCGGCCTCAAACAGATGCCCTATGCAGACCGTCTCAAAAAACTCCAGCTTTACTCAGTCGCATATTGACTACTCAGAGGTGGTCTCTGGCTAACATACAAAGCTATGTCAATCCCAGAGCTGTTGGACATGCTCCACTTAAAGAAATCCCAATCCCTCCGAGCTGTACACTCTAGGGACCTAAACCTTGTCACCACAATAAACAGAACATGCTGGAGGGATAGATTCCTGTCCCAGAGACTTCCCATACTCTGGAACAAACTACCTATCTATATCAAACAGAGCTCCTCATTAGCACTGTTCATGAAAAATCTTGATGATTAGATGGGAAATAGAAAATTCACCCCGGGGATGATCTCTGTGGCTCTGCTCAACAGGGGCACAGGAAAATAATTTTCTTGGGTGGCGAAATCCAGGGTACCTTTTTGTCTAGGCTTGTATAGGCCCTAGGGCCGATAGCCTAGTACCTACCTTTGAAGTCATTTGTGGATTCAAAGACTGCTCCTAGCTTGCAGTCATTTGCAGACTTGTCAGCCAGCACCCTTTGTTATTGGCTTTTACTTTAAAAAAAAAATAGATGACAAATAGAGGTCCAAGCACAGAACCCGGGGTAAACTGGTGACTGGCATCATTCTGGAGGTAACTTCCTTTATTTTGATTTCCTGTATCCTGTCTGTTAGCCAATTTATTTAGATGGTCTCTAATGCCTGAGTGAGGAATTGTGTCAAAGTCTTTGGCCAGGTTGAGGTATACTGTGTGTACCATTTTGCCTTCAACACTGATTTGTTGACCTCTTCAAAAAAAATTCAAGCATGACCTTCCCTTGATAAATCCAAGCTGAGATGGGTCCAGTGTTTGGAGGTTCCCAATATACTGATTGATTAGTTCCATGGCTTTGCATATGAGGTTTGTCAGATTTATGGGTCTGTAATTACCTGGCTCTGTAGAAGGTCCTACCTTATGCAGGGGAATGACTGTATGACTGATGTTCTCCTTTCACTTGACACAAAACATGTATGGAGGCTGAGACTGAACAGTGTTGTTAGAGGTGTGGATAATCATAACTCTTGCTATCTAAGATGCATGCAGTGATATTTTCAGGACCCATTGATGCAGTATTTTTAGCTTATGATAGCACTTATTGGGCTTGGTCTTGTGTGAAAGCTGGAGACATGGCAGTTTTGGGTATATCTTGAGGGACAGACAAGGAGGAGAGATGGGAAAAGTTAGAGCTAAATTTATCAGCCAGTAGCTTCGCTGTATCTTCAGCCTCAGTGTGGGTAACATTGCTCACAGTCAGCTCAGTGCATTGTGTTTTTGAGATTACAACCATAACTAACAGATGCCTTGTGATTGCCTTTGGCTTGTGTAGCTATTTTAGCCTAAAACTAGGTTTTCTTGGATTTTATTAAGCTCCTGAATTGTTTATTTCAGTGACAAGAGCTCTAACATTCTGGGAGTTATCCTTCCTACTTTTAATCACTTTTTTTCTTTAATATACATTTGTTAAAGTTGTGGTTCCACAATGTGGATTTTTTTCTGGGGTTTGCCCTGCACTTGATATGCAGGTGTTTACATATAAGGTGTGGTGGTGTACATTTCTGCATATTCAGTAGAGTTAACTGGGTTTGGTGGGGATTTGAAGCTTATAAGTATATCACTCAGGAGTAGGTAGTTTGTCTTAAAGAAATGTCTAAAGGTACCTGGGGTGGAAAGGATCTCAGGTCTGACCATAAAGCAGTCTCCTTCAAAATAAAGTTGAAACCAAACAAGTGATGAAGGTACATAAGGGGTTGTGCAAGATGCTCCCATATTAATGAATACAAGTTCCAAGATTAATCTGATGAAGCGTTCCAAGGCATTTTTATTGACAAAGTCCAGAAATCTCTGTGCTTATGCGATAGTGGTGGTATACATTTCCCAATCTATAACTGGATAGTTTAGATCAACTAGGAAAATGGTAATGGGTTTAATAATGAGTGATTCTAGTTCCTGTAGATAGTGTGTGGCTTTATTGTGTAATAGAGGGAGTTGAAGTAAATTTAGTCCCTTGATGTAGGAAGAACATCATTTCATTGCTGTAGATAACATGACAAAAGTGGATAGTCGGCAACACAACAAATAAGGTAAAGGAAACGGGGATTAAGGCCTGCAACAGGATATCTGCCTACAATGCTCATGTCTTACAATCATGTACTGATGAATACTGGAGTACTGGTTGTGGAGTAGGTCTGAGTGTCTAATGACTGGCTAAGTTATTTTGTTTGAGGGACTGCATTTTTGTAGCAGAATGCTACTGTCATTTGAAGGCTAGAGAACAGCATTACTGCCACGCAGTGCAGATATGAACAAAACCTAGGACAGATATCTACATATGAAGGGAGGATGCCTCATAAGGTTTAATTTGCCTGTGAATTAACAGATTTAATCACATGGAAGTGTGGTGAAGGCGAATTAATTTTGCACTTCACTTAGTGACAGAAAACGTGGTCTGTAGCAGAGGTACTCCACTAGTATAGTTTTGTTAAGATGAGTCCCCCTATAATTGTGCTACGCATTCCTGATTAACTGATCAGTTGAAGGAAATGGTTCTTCCCCCTTGAGAATATCTTATTTATTTTAAACCAGCTGGGTTGTGCCTGTCCAGTGACTGATCTAGCACCATTGTAAGGTCAGCCATTAGCTGAATGATGAATTTGTCATCCTTGAGTAATAATTTATTATCCATAAAACTGTCCATGTCCCCTTTCTCTCCTTTGTACCAACGGTTGCCCAGATAATTAGGGAATTTACTGATGGAGCATGCAGTAACATTGGTGCAATAAGCTGGTGCTGTTTCTTGTTTCTTTCATTGAGTAGTTTCTCATTTAAATGCTGTTACAGTATTTGTATGTCATATTTGATATTGCTCATTAACACATTAATGGTCATATTTTTATACTCAGATTCACAATACAAACTACAGTTTCTTTTCAAATGCATATTATTGCAGTACTATTGGAATATAAGCACATTGTTCTGTAACAGAATTCAATAAGATTAATTTGAGAATATGGTTTATATTTAGTGTACAAGACTGTAAAAACCTCTGAATTGTTTAGCTGTATTTGCAAATTTACTGTAGATTTTTCAAGAGAGAATAGTGGCGCAGTGGTTAGTGTTGTCACCTCATAGCAAGAGGTTCCCCTGTTTAATTTTTGGCTGGGGAGCCTTCTGTGCAGAGTCTGCATGTCCTCCCTGTGTTCACGCGGGTTTCTTATGGGTGCTCCTGTTTCCTCCCACATACCAAATACATGCCATAGGTGGACTGGACAATCTAAATTGGCCATGGGGTGTGTGCGTGCGCGCGCGTGCTATGGATGAACTACTTGTGGCAGGGCTAGGCACCTGGCAGTATAAACACCCAGACCCCATGTGCAAAAATTGAAAAAGGGGACATGGATGGATGTAATATCTGTTATTTAGCAATCTCGCTATTACACAAAAACTTTACTGATAAAGGATATATGTCATTAGAACATATGTTTCTATGGTTGTTCACTGGTTTCAAAGGAAGGCTTCAGTAAAATTAAATAAGGATGTACAAAAATATATAGAAACCTCAGTTTCTTCATGATTTCTCTGAATTATTGCAGCTGCATATCATTAGTATATTTCAGCAGCAAATATTAGTGCTGATATTTATAAATATGATGGTAGAGAATGTAATATAATACTAATCACTATCAACGTGTGAGATATAATCAGCCTTATTTACAATATCCATCATTGTAATCATATCAGATATAATCAACAATATGCATAATTGCCAACATCATAAGCATATTAGATATGATCAACCATGTGCAAGAAACACACTTGTTCTGCACTAATAAAGTCTTGATTTGTATTTATTATTTTAAGACAACACATATCAGTCTTTTAGCATAGATTCTGTGCACAATCATTGTGTTGGTACAAAAGATCCAATGTCAGCTGTATAAGGATAGTTTTGTCACCATCTCAGAAGCATCAGTGTCGTAAACCCTTGATTTTGTGGGTCCCTATCAGCATCTCGAAAGCTGACAATATCAAACTGGATTCTGTCATACATAACCAGTCATCATTTTTGCATTCCTCTGAACTTCCTGCTTAGTGTGGTACTTGGTGTAAATATCTGCATATAATGGTGGGACTCTATTTGTCATTACTGATTGATAGGAAGTTTAAAAGGCAAGTGCATCCAAAGGTTTCTATGTAATTCCTTGCTAAGGTCTTGTTAATATCTAATTTGTACAATGTAATGTTTATTTTCTGTAAATATTTGCTGAGGAAGTGACTGTTTACATGCAAGGTCAGAGATTCATGCTTTGTTTTTAGAGAATTCTTCTATGCTTTTTACACATGCTTTATAATAATGGTGGCAGTTTCATTTACTATTTTCTTGGGTGTGCAGGATCTGTTCAAATCAACATTATGTTCACTTGAAGTGATCTTTAAATTAATCAGCAAGTAAAGGGATTAAAGTGGAATATAAAGAGGCTGTGGAACCCGAAAAAAATACAATGTCCTAGAAAGTCTTTGAATAAATGCAAGTGTAATAGTATAACAAGAAGCGAAGTTAAAGTGTTTTGTATTAAATAAGAGGTGAGGAACTGGCATTTGTGGTATTCTAGCCAAAAGAGGAGTAATCACTTTAGTTCACCAAATACTACACTGAATGAAGTAATATGAATCCACTACCAAAAAAAGGAAAAGTTAAGTGTGTAGAATTCTGATATTGGAGAATACTCTCAGTATTCTAGTATTAGTGAATATTCACATATAAATGAATTTGGATGACATTCACATACTAAAGAGACATTCTGGCATTCAGATGCTAGTGGATACTCTTACTGTTGGTAATTGGTTTTGCCCAAATGAGGATGATAGCGATCTCCTGTCCGACACATTTTTAGGTGGCAGATAAAACGTACACGAGGGGATTTTAAATTGCAAATGTTTTGTCTTAAAATTGGTCTATTTTGGACCCTAAATCCAGGAATTACATATTCAAGTAAATAACTAGGGCTCTTCCCTAACTTTCTCTCTAAATATGGCATAAGCCTATGTTTCCTTCACTTCATATTGCAATTCCTGTTTGTATTAGTCTAACTTATCTTTCATTTCTCTACAAACTGTCTAAAATTTCTCTAAATATTAAGTGATTGTCATATAACTATCAATTCTTAATCAACAATTTCATATTATGTCTAATTTCTTGTAATTATTAAAATTGTAGATGTTTTGTTTTATTTTTGAAGATTGTAGAATTATTATCTTAAGCTGTTATAATTAGGAACTTTTCTTTCCAGGGCTCCGCTGATAATGGGCTTTTACACAGTCAGACGTTGCCGGTAATCGAATATCAATCAATAACTGACCAAATTAATTAATTGGGCAAGAATGCATTATATTCAAATAACAATAATATCAAATGTGGCTTATAGGGTAAGTGGAGAAGTTGGAAAAGAGAGAGAATTTACAAGTTGGTTGCAAGGATGAGATCCGTTTACATTGTAACTATCTGAGAAAAATGAAAGTCAGATCTGTGAGATGGGAATGCATTACGTTTTGGGTTTAGAGTATAACCTCTCAAAACTACTACCAGTTTCTTACTGAAAATGTAGACATCAAGAATATACAATTTTATTAAAACATAGGGATGTGTAAATTTTGCCAAACACAAGAGGTATTATGCAAAATATTGTGAAAAACATTGCACTTCTAACCAAATGTGTTTCATGCAGACACTGTTGTACAAGCATCTAACACTTTTAACAAGCACAGTCTGAGAAAAGAGCAAGCAAGAGTAATCGGTGATTTGGTTTAAGTGGGAGTGGGCTGCACATATGTTTAATTGTAATAACCAGAAGTAAAAAAGCATAAATAGCATAGTACTAATAGTTTAATAATGCTGCATTATAAAAGATTCTGCTTTCAGGTATGAGCCAGATCAAGTTTTTTTTCTTCATATTTCCCTAATATGATGATTACCCCTATGACTACTGACCATCAAGCTTTTCAAAGTGGACAAGGGACATTATTGTCATGCCTAATCCAAAACTTACCAAATCAACATAAGTGTGACTGTAGGCAGCATATGTTCTTCCCTAAGCAGTATATAGCATATATTTTGTATAAGATCATTTAAGGACCATCTACCTGCCTGTCAGATGGTGCTTCCACAAAATCACAGTGCTGTTATGGCAAACATGTAACTATCATATACTTGTTGTAAATGTGTTGGACCTTTTTTTTGGTTAAAAACTGTGATGTACATCCTTAATCATTGTTGCAGTATTCATAACTTGTAAGATGTCCTGCCAAGGACAGCCCAGTGTCCAACCATTATACCAGAGGCTTTACGTCTTCCTAGCATCATACATCAGGCGTATGCTCCCCGTCCACATTCTTACTTTCACTTATTCCTCCATTGGGAATTTGGTAGATCCTTAGGTTTCACGGCACCTACTATTCTTGTGTTTCCCTTTGCCAAGCTTCAGTGGTACCTAAAGACGGTTTGGCTCCAGCATTGCTGCTCTCTGGAATTTTTGCTTGCCTTAATTCATTGTCGCAAATTCAGGTTTCACTGGTGAATTCAGCAGACCTCCCTCAATTCAGGCCTGCCTTTTCAGACTCGAACCCTTTCTCCAGAGCTGCTCACACATGCTTCTGATGTTGGGTGGGGAGCCTTTTCCAACAATCTGAAGGTTCCGGGACTATGGCACCTGCATTATAGATCAGACCGTATCAACATAAAAGAAATGAAGACACTCCTCCTTCCCTTCAGGCTTTCCATTCTGCATCACTTAATGTATTTAGAGAACCACAAAATCAGACGGCCACTTTAGGGCAAATGGAATTAAGAAGGTCAGAGAGAATTTGCAGCGGGAACTAACAGAATTACACAGTGAATCAACAAGACAATGAGTTTTACAAGCAGGGAGCGAAGCAGAAAAGGACGTTTTACCGCAGTCTCCACTACAGGAACTGATGGACATTTTTATGGTAAATGATTCAAGCTGTTCTTTTTTTGTTAAAGTAGCTAAAAATGATTTACAGGATTTTAATGTTTACAATTTTTCTGGTAAGAAAATTACTCCTAAACATGTCAGTGTTTTAGCATAAGGGTTGACATATGTGCTAGCAAGGAGGACTATTGTCGATTTGAAACTATTTACATGTAAATTGAATTTGGCAATGTGGTTTACCAATGATAAGGCTACTATTTAATATGATACTTTATGTAGATTTTAATTGTTTTAACCCCCTTTGAACCATAATATACAAATGTTTGAAAAACTGTGTGAATTTGATATCAGGATTCTTTTAAGCCAACCTTGCACAAACAGATTTTTTCAATATGTCAGTTAATGAAGTTGAATTGTATAAAAAAATGCTGATGATATCAATATAAGAGTAACGAAGCCTGACAAAGGGGGTGGGCTAGTTATGAATCGGGAATATTACACAAGTCATATGAATGCAGAATTATTGGGAGATGCCTATACTGAAGTATCAAAAAATGAGATTCACGTTGCTTTTCCTAAGATAGACATACTTTTGAATGTTGTATTACTTCAGGGTCAGTTATTGAAAAGTGAATATGAATTTATGCAGAATGAGAAACCAGCTATTGCAGGAGTGTTTGGCATCCCAAAAATTCATAAGTGTATTAAAACTCACCCTTCAGGCCAATTGAAGGTGCAGTGAGAACAATGATATATTACATTGCTAAGTTTTAGACAATGTTTTAAAGGAGTTAGAGAATGTGTTGTATTGATGCAAAGGTTCATGGCAAGGTTTGAGTCAATATGATTGGATTTATAGATGATGCAATTGTTGTCACTATTGATGTTGAAAAACAATATTCAACCATACCTCAAGATGTAGAGTTAGAATGGTTTGAAGAGAAATTGTTTGAACTTTGCAGCCTACACACCGATAACATAAATATTTTAGTAGTTTTGATGGAAACAAGTTTTGAAAAATTTGTTATATTGGGGCAATTTTTTAAGCAAGTGATTGGAGTGGCCATGGGTGGGGTGTCCCAATTTTTGCAAATTTGGTAATGGCATATTGGGAAATACAATTGATTTTTAATAGTAATGTTGATAATTCAGAGAAATTATATACATTTTTTATTTTATGGGTTCACACACGAAGAATTGCTAGAGTGTATTGCTTATTTTAATAGCACAGCAGACCTTTTGAAATTTGCACACAGATATGATGAGAAAATAGTATACTAGGATGTAGTTAATTCCTTTATAATGACTTTTTCACTTGACAATAAGACAGTAGCAGAAGTTTTTTTTTTTTACAAGAACTGGATTTTTTTAAAGTTAGAAGGTACTTAAGATTTTGGGGCAAAACCCATGTATAGTATATATAGAAACATAAAGCATTTAAAGATCTCTTAGAACAGCAAAGATATGTTCCTACAGGGACAAAGTTGGGTATGAGCAAGTATGGAAGCTGTTTACAATGTACCCATATATGTATGTCAGACCATTTCAAGGTAAAAGGCAAAGAATATAAAAGTAATGGCCATTTTTCTTGTAATGCAAAACAAGTTGTATACATCACATTGTGTAATCTACGTCCTGCATTTTACATTGGGAAGATGTCCAGAAAATTAAAGGAGCAGATTTATGAACATTTACTTGATATAAGAAAAGGCAGGAATACCAATGCTTTGTTTAGACATATTAAGGAATTTAATTCACATAAGGTCCGTTTTCTAGTAGTGGAAAAAGTGCAAAATGATCCTTGTGGTTTTATTCTAAATGAACATTTAGACAAATGTGAATTGAACTGGCAAATTAGATTTGATGCCATGAGCTTCCCAGGTTTAAAATGATTCCGTTTCTATTCACTCACTCATTAAGCTTAAGCGTCTTGGTGCTTGATTAATTTATTGCCTGATTTTTTTTCAATTAAACTTTTTAATGGAAAAATTTTTCGTGCATTTTTCCATGTTATTTACCATATTTATTATATCCATAATATTTATTCACTTATAGTATACTTACACTATTTATATCAGCTGGTATCACAATTTTAAATGCGTAATTGTTATAAGATCGCCAGTGGATGTTTTTAGTCACATGGCATTATGGTATTCCTTTTTAATGTGCGGATCTTAATTAAATGTAGTTCTGATGAAGTTCCATTGAATATGGGAACAGAAGCATTGAACTTCTATTAACGTTTTTTGGTTTGTGAAATGCCATAACCTGCTCATTTGTTCTACTTAAGTTTTTTTGATTTATTAGTTTGTATTTTGGTATTCTGAGGTTGTTTGAGGCCTTCCATTCTCTTTGCTTTCCAGGCCCTTTAAAGATCTTTACAAGCAATGCCACAGTCATGTGGTACATCAACAAATGGGGACAAAAGGCCTTTATTTCTTTGCAGGCTAGCCCTTAGGTTTGAGATTTGGCTATCCACCATCAGGTAACCCTTCACGTGGTCTTCATCACTTCAGAATACAGCACTGTGGCAGACTGCTTGAGCAGGTACAGGACACATCCACAAGAATGGATGCTTCACAGAGAGATTTGTCTGTAGATAGTACATCTGTGGGATATTCCTCAAGTACATCATTTTGCCTCCCCGGTGAATAGGCAGCTTCCTCACTTGTGATCCAGAGTCCCACGTCCTCTGACTTGGGAGGTGGATGCCATGTCCTTTTCTTGAAAGGGAATGTTCCTATATACTTACCGTCCTCTTCCTGTACTTCCTAGGGTCCTGCACAACATGAGAAAGGCATCCCCATGAACCTTGCTGATGACACCATTTGTTCCAGACAACATTCGCTCCACTTTCTCTTTCTCCTGTCCAGTGGAGATTATCACAAGTTATCTCATTGGATGGATCTTCTCACATAAGACAAGGTCTCTCATTTCACTTCCCACTCTTCAGTTGGCACTTTGAGTAACAGGGTTTTTATCCATTGCAGACACCACTTTTCTGAGTGTGCACAGGGTTCAGCAGGAGGCCAGAAAACCTATTTCCAGAAATGCCTATATGGCTAAATAGAAGAGATTTTCTATTGCATGTCTCAATCATCACAAAAATCCCTTTTCAGTGGTCTTTTCTTATTTGTGTGAACTGCTCCATGCAGGCCTAACATATTCTTCTGTTAAAGCTCACTTGTCAGCAGTCTGTGCCTGCCTGCCCTTGAATGCATCATTGTCCTCTCACTTAGAGGTCAAACAGTTCCTTAAAGGCATCCTTCATATCAAGTCCCCAAGAAAACCTATTCCTCCCACTTGTTACCTTAGTTTTGTCATTGAAAAATTGACTCAGGCTACTGTTGAGTCTATTTCTTCTTCTTTTGTGCAACATTGCACCTGGAAGATTGTTTTGTTGCTTTTACTTCAGCCAAGAGAGTTTCTGAGCTTCAGGCTCTGGGGCGGTTCATGATTTTGTTTTTTATAAGGACAGGTTATCTCTACATACTAATCATTCTTTTTTGACCAAGGTGGCCAATGAGTTGCCTCTTAGTCTATCCAGCTTCCTTCATGTTTTCATTCTCCACAATCTGCTAGTAAGAAGGTTCTTAACACCTTGGATTTACATAGCTCGGTATTTGGATAAGACAAAGGGATATGCAAATCCGAGCAGCTTTTTTTTTTCTTTCATAGCAGGGCATTGTTTTGGTGTTTTCTAAGTAAACCATCTCCTCCTGGATTTCTAATGCCATTTACTGTTATTCTTTTCATGGGAAACTGCTTTCTGCTTCAGTTTAAACTCATACTCTGAGGACAGTAGCCTCTTCTGAAGCTTTCTTCAAAGGCTTTGATATTAAATCCATCCTTGAAGTTACACTCTTGTCCTTTGTCCGCATCTTTACTAAACATTACAAGTCAGATGTCATTTCCAGAGTTATGCTTCATGGGTTTGTGGAGTGCTACTCTGTGCCTTCCTCCAACCATCCTTTACAGTAGCTTTGGTAATCTCTCACATGTTAGGAATACTGTAACTGTTTAAAGGACAGCATCAGCTGTTACAGTAAGATTTTGCATGACTGCTTTTCCCACCATTACTTTTTGAATAATATTTTAGTATCACCTCACATTTTATATTACTAGAAGGAATAAAGAATTACTTTAAAATTTTAAACTTGAAAAATAGTTTGGAGTATCTCAGATATAAAACTGATCTTTGCTTCCAGTTATTTTAATCAAGTTGCCACCTATTCACTTTAGAATGACTATATATTTCTGTCAGCAACAACACGTGAGATCCATAAGAAAATAGGATGACTATTTTGCATGTGAAAACAGAATCTTAGTTTGAGGAATTCAGACATCTGTACAAGGTATACATAGCGCAGCACTGTTAATGTTCTATTATTTAAAGCAAACCTCTAACTGAAGTGTATCTTACAAAGTGTTTTAAGAGTTGTAAACTTGTACATACTTTCTGGCCTGAATTACCCATGTTAATATGAGTGATCCACAGACTGCTTCTTAGAAATAGTCCAGGAAATATATGATGCCTGTAGGTGTTATTGCTTAGTTCAAAAATTATACAACAGTAAATAAGAGTTCTGCTAAAACAGACACATTTATCATTTAGCTATGCTCAATGAGAACTTACTGAAACCAATTATAATATGCTGAATGTATATAATTCATACAAAGGATCAAAAGATGAAATACTGAAAAATACAGTATAAAAAGTAATAATCTTACCTTATAGTATTACGTTCTATGAGAGGCTACCAGAGGTTTCCCACAATTGCTTAAGGCATGTTCACTCCAGCAGAGATAATAGATGCATAGCATAAAGCAAAGCTGCAGTATACCTATCAGAAGTATGTGTGATAGTAGCATATCTTTGCTGACAGGTATTTTTGAGTTTACTTTGAAGCCTGGATATTAATCCTGAAAATCTGTGGAAGACTTTGATAGATTTCTTCCTGACGAGGTGTTAATCACAGATATGGGTGAAATTACAAGCAGAAACATTGTAGAAATATTGCCTCTAGGCAGTGTTGGGTTAATCCATATTAAGTTAATGATTATCCCAAAACTGGGAAACCTAGTATCCTATGCTGTCAGTCCTAATGACATGGATAACACTGAATGATGTGTGCTGAATAAACAGTGCTATGTTGTTGCATTTCAGGAAGATGTTGTCATCGTTGGTTTATTTTGTACACTGGTGCTGGTTTCATATAGAGGATGAAATTAACAATGCCTATTAAAGTACATATCTTGTTTAGATGATAACTGCATTAGTTTGCTTATTATCCATCAGGTGAGACAGAGCAGACTTCTCTACAGTCCTAACGTACGTCTTCCTTTCCAGTGTTCCATTCCTTAGCATCCTTTATTAAAAAAAATACTGCAACAGTTAAGCTCCATTTATTTATGGCTGCACATAAAAACTAATTTAGATGCTGACTGCTATTGTCTTAAGCTGTTTAACTTTTCAGGATCAAATCCCACCACTGTATTCTATAAAACTATCTTGTTTGTCTCTGTCAGTCCTTTTATGAGCATTTCATGAAGGATGCTTCTAAATGCTTTAGAGTAAAATATAATACTTAAAATAGCTTAAAATTCTTAAAATGCTTAGCCTGTCAGCTGCTTTCCTTTGCCATTTAACTCTTCTTACTCTTTTGTTCTCCTCTTAGCCTCTAGGCCTGTCTCTGTAATCTATATTTTTACTCAGTTCCATTTGAGTCCCGCAGCCCAAGGAAATTCAATTTTAAGCATTTTAGAAGCAATTTCATGTAGGGAAATTGTATACAAACCCATATAAATGCATACAACCTAATGTAAATGTGTTACGTTATTAGAAATGTATAAAAACTGTATAAAAGTCTACTTGTTGTATAGTAACTGTATAGGCACTTTCGTAAAATTGCATCTATGTAAACCAAACAATCTATCATATTTGAAATCTATGAGTTATATTTATTTGAATTGTCTACTGTCTCTGATCCCAGGTCATGACTGAATAGAGTCTCTGGACCAAACCGTAAATAAATTTATATAAGTAAATGTATTTGATCTGTCTGTCCTTCTGTCTATATATAGGTTGCTGCAAAGGACAAGAGGGACACTTTCTCAGTGATGGCATTGATGGCAAACTGCTCAGATTAAGATTCACTCATGTAACAACTTAGTATAGCTTAAATTTATTTATTTATTTAGTTATTTAGAATTTGTTCACTGGGAAAGTCTGACTAGAACAGAGCCTATTTTCATTGGAGACCCGGGGAGAAACGCTCCAGACCCATGTCTTTGTAATGTGGGAGAAAACCTGAGCACTCAGAGGAAACCCACATGAATGCAAGGGTGGACATGCAGACTCCACACAGAAGGCACCCTAGCTGAGAATTGAACCAGAAAACCTTTTGTTGTTAGGTGACAAAGTTAACCACTGTACCACTGAATTTTAAAGATAGTGTTAAAAAAACTATCTTTCCTAAGAACCATCAATGACACCATCGTGAACATTGGCTAAAAGCAGACCTGATTGTAATAAGAAGAAATGTATTACATCTGTGACTATGTAACTGCACTTGTACAACTGTATTCATCTGTAAGCCTAAGAAATGATTTGACTTTTGTTAGGATTGAGGATGGGGAATTTGCTGAGTGGTACTTGTGATAAGAATTGTGGAGCAAGGAACCTGTGCTAGACAATGCCTGATCTCCGCAGACAATTGAGTATGTGGGTACAGCAATACAGCTAGCAGCCCATTCATATGACCTGAGTGTCCTTGTAAATTGCTTGAAGGGGATCATTTGGTGGAGAAACAGCAGTGCAAATGAAAGAGGTGAATAGTGACATCCCGTTCTTTGTCTAGTGAAGCAGCAGTGCTGTCTGCTGTTAGTCCCAGTAACAAAGAACCAGTTTATATTCTAAACTGTCTGAATAGCTGGCTTATTTAGTCATCAAATGCTTACTCACTGGTTGGAGCTCAGTGTTAGATATTTCTCTGAGTTTTGTAGATGTACATAAAGAATGTGAGGGAAGGATCCAAAATATTTCCACTGTACATTTCAAGCCCTTAAAACCTAATTTTACCTACTTAGTCATTCGCATTCCATGAAGTATTGCCTTAGTTTTAATAATGTTGACATTTAGACCCAACTAAACTGCGATCTGTCAAAGGTGAGACAAAGTGCAATTTAGTGACTTGTTGGATTCCAAGATGATCATTCCACCAGTTTGTTTCCCTGGAATATGAAAAGTGAATTGGTGTGAATTGTGAAATAGGGGACATCAAGACTGCTCACTGAGGTAAACCACACATTACTAGCTGAAATAATGATGGACTGTCCTAATAGGTACTATGAAGTACCCATGTAGATAGTTAGAAAACCAGTACAGTGTAGAACAGAAGAGCATGCATTCTGAGCGTTCCTTAACCATAACTCATTCTTTATGTATTGTCTCCCTGTAGCCGACCATAAGTTTCTTCCACTGTCAATTCATTTATAACTGGGTCTAATCAACTGAACTTTCCTCCCTCAGACTAACTCAGTCCATGTTTGCAGACAGTGAAGAGGTCATTGCATCCTGGTGCAGTGCCATACTGATGCTGAGGGAGTAAAACCTAGCTCTCTCCTCCCCTTTTCATACCTATATTGTCCAAGGTTTTGGCAGGCAGTAAGTTGCAGTGCATCATCCGTGCCTCTGTATGTGACTCCACCAAATTTCTGTCCCACATTATATCCCAAGCATTCCATTTCTCACCACAAGGTATCAACAGTACAGCTGGGTTCAAGAACCCACACCTTCCTAATCATTTTAGACGACTTACTACCATCCCCCCAATCTTGTACCTGCAATGTTTATGCTGCTAATGTACCAGAAAAAAATGCAACACAAGATATTAACTTCTACAGCTTCTAGCATGACAATAACCCTCAATTTTCTGTTGTTCAAGAAAGTTTCAACCCATTAAATCTCTCTTGGATTCACTCACCCACATACAAGATAAACTGAGAGAAAATATACAAATTTTTAATGAAGTTGTATTAGATCGGTCAAGAAGGATTCTTTGAATAAGTTTTTATTTCTTTGCATACTTCTCAAAATGGAAAGAAATAATGTTGCACTTCCCTGCTCTTTCATTCAGACTGTGACTTCTCTGAATATTTTGTGCTGAAAGATGTTTGTTCATAAAATCATAATAGTTAAAACATAACACAGGCACATATACCACTGGGCATGAAATATAGTTAAGCAGTGTATCTACGCACTTTAAATGACAAAGAAGATATGTTATACCTGCAGCCTAGTATAAAGATGTGAACAGAGAAGTTGTTTTACAATTGCTGTTTAAACATCAAACGTGCAGTTACACACAGACATGAAAATGGAATTCATTGTGATGTCTTTTTTATTGTAAAACTAGGTTTCCTTTTTTAAAATGTCTTACAAATAATGACACAAAAATCCTGACATGTTTTGACTTTTAATTTCCAGGTTAGGCATGTCAGTTCTGCTATTTCAAATTTACTACCTGTATTCTGTCTTGTGGACATCTTATTTTCAGTAAATACCCCAGACCTCAAGATGAGTATGGTCTTTAATTCATTTTCAAGATATCTGGAACATGCTCCTTTTTAAGTTCATGCAGTTAATTATCTGTTTTGTAATTAACCTTTCAGACTGACTGCGTTTTGTCCCTGGTGGCTATCTACAGAGGCTCCACTAACCACAGAAACGTGATGTAATAGCACTTTCCTTTAAATACAGTCTAAGACCTTAAGGTCTCATACATCATGGGCTATTTCCCCCTCCCTAAGCAGTATAGAATTACACTGGTCTGCCATGCTGGAGGGTGACCTTAACCTAGTAACTTATTATTGTGAAAATGAAGAGCTTAAATTCCAGTTTGATGGCCTCTACAGTTATATTCGTGACAAAATATAAACTGAGATCACATACATGGAGTCATTGCACTGTCTGTACATGATATATAATTTCATACAACCGATTTTGATGACACCACTAATCAGCTGAAGCATCCATCCCTTACAAAAAGAAACCTGAAAAAAATATATGTAGAAAATGTAGTCTTAAGTGGTATGCAGTTATCAAAATGGACGGCATAACACTTTTATTGAGAGAATGATTATAAAACTAAACTGATACCAAAACATCTTTTCGCTTTTTATTTGAAAATTTTTTAATAAAAATTTTTTTGCATTTATCTTTTCATTTTCCATCTTTGTCAGGAATGTCTTTTGGCAGAAGAAATACATTATCGTTGAATTTTATATGCTAATTTGCCAAAGTCTGTAAAAAAAATATATAACTTTTGGTAAATAACCGGATCTTGAAGTATTTGAATAATTAGCTTCTTCAGAGTTCAAATAAGCATAGAAACAAAATAACTAATAGTTTCTGATTTTCCCAATTCCACATAAAGAATCCATTCAAATATGTATCTTTGTGTGTCTGTCTGTCTCCTCTGGGCGTTTTTCAGCCTCAGCCCATTAATACAACAGCAACAGACATGTAATCACATAATAAAACAATATACTTCATATTTCTCAGCACAGTGTATAACAACCTAAAGTATTTGAAAAATACCAAAATAGTAAATACTATAGTGTATATTATTGCTACAAAATTAGATGCAGTAGCTAAGTTATATAGTATGCCATGTCATACTGAGTGCCAGAAAACTCAGCAGATACCAATGTCAGACATCTTGGACATGACAAAATCCACACTATATCACAAATCCTTGAGGTTCCTCTCTTCTTTTTTGTATTTAGGTTGTATACCTGGAAAAGAAATAAAGGGAAAAGCTCCCTATATTTATTTTTTTTGGGGTAAAAATATTAGGGTGGCAGGTAGACTGTAAAGTTTATATCTGTGTGATTACTGTTAAACTGCGGTTTGTAGTAGAGGAAGAACTAGCAACTATGGAAGTAATAAAGGTATATTATCCTGAAAGTAGTTTCATCAAATTCCTAAGTTTGCATATATATATTTTTTCAGTTTATTTTGAAAGAGAAGTGTGTGTGTTGTTGCATTCTAGAGAGGCAGACAGTGGTACCCAGTGTTTGAGCTAGCAAGGAATAGCTCTGGTCATTGCAATTAAGTTTGTTATGAGAGGTACAGACTCAGGATACATTTTTAAGAGTGAATTAAGACTGTCAGCCAATTAAAAATAAATGGAAGTGTGTGTGTGTGTATATATATATATATATATATATATATAGATATATATATATATATATATATGATACAGATATATAGATATATGCACACATACAGAGATACACACACACACACACACACACACACACAGGCTATGCCATTTTGTAAATGCATTCATTTTTTGCAGCTAGATTTTATTATTAAAATGGTTGATGGTGAATCATCAAATTATTTTGTACTTGAAGTGCAGGAGGTCAACTGTAGCATAATTCACTGTATTTCGCATTGTATCTTCAACTATTATGCAGTGTACTGTGTGCTTTATTGATGAGATTTGCTTTTATTACAGCTAGCAGCATAATCTGAGTTGGTGCAGATTAGTCGTGTGAATAATTTAAGCAGAGGTAATATGCAACCCTTAAAATAATCTCTAAGGCACAAAAATTTGTGGTATACAGTTGGGTTGCATGGCATACTTATAAAGGCCCCAAGTGGTAATTGCTATATACCTATGAACCTATAGACGGACAGATGAAAATAAGAGTAAGATGCATGTGTTTTTTGTCAGGTGTCTTGATAGACAAACTCCTGCTTCAGAAGTTAATTAACTGTTTCAGGAGAGGAGCCTGATCTAAAAATAACCCTAACATCTGCTTAGATAAACCTATTTGGAGGATGGGACGGTTGAAGAGAAGTCTGATAATGAATGCAGGGAAAAGTTGTGAAGACAGGCCTATGAGGAGCTCCTTTAAGTGGAATTAGTCTGTGAGGGAAGATCCTACCTTGACCTGTAACTTTCTGTTAGATACAGAGACTGGGTGCATAGTCTTTCATCAAGGAGTGTTTTCATTGATTGCAGGGCAGCACAGCTGACCAAACATTAGCAGTTTGAAAAGTGATGGCATTTTAAGTTAGATTGCAGTACACTGGTGATCGGGGAATATGCATTTTCCCCACTGTATAACAGTCTTGGAGTTGGTATATATAATTCGCAGGTGGTTTGCCCCGTGCAAAATCACCTGTTTTATTTTTTTTTCAGTCCTTAGTGGATCGATGCGTCTTGTTTTCAATATGTGGCTTTTGGTGAGATGTGGATTGATTGATGATTTCTGCTGTTGATCTAAGTTAGAATCCCAGAGATAGAACACACTATCAGGGAAAGGTACTAATATCTACCCCCACTTCTTGCTGCTTCCCGTTAGTAAATTACCCCTTTCTGTCTGTAGCAATGCATATTGGTTCCACGCAAGTCAAGACCCCTAAGTGTTCTGGACTCGGGTCAACCCTGAAGGTAGACAGCAAACTGTTTTCAGTTATAGGGATACTACCCAACAAAGAAAACATAAAAAGGACTCAAACAAGACTAATTAACCCTAGCTATCTGGAGCAAAACTCACTGTTTTCACATTAGTCAAAACATTGCTGAATGCTATGCACCTGAGTTCAACCATGGAATTAGACACCAACTTGCTCTGAGGTACAGGGAAGCTAACCAGAACAGAAAACATAAATGGGCACATAATACATAAAGGGACTGTCAGAGTATATTTAGTTGCTCATGATTTACCTATAGGTGCATGCAAATTCATCTGAAATTCATTCACTGCTATACTATCCATAAAAGACAATATCAATATTACTTGTTATTAAAGAAAATAGTCTCTGAACCTCAAAAGTCTAAAACTGGATTGTATTTAAATAGGGTGCCTACACAGCTAGAATTTAGCATTTAATATACAACCATCCTATTTTCCACAGCTTTACATATGCTAACTCTTTTTTTCAATTCAGCCCTCTTTACTGTGGGTCATTTATCTCGTCTGAAGTAACAAAATATCAATACCCTCTGTATTTTCTGAGCTTAGCAGTATTGCTAACTTTTTATGTTTCAGACTTGCATAGTTTTCTGCAGTGATGCTCCACTTAGTTCAACTTTATTTACTATGCTTGAGGTCACTCCGCACTCCTACCCTACCCCATTTTCCACAAACCCCTCTTATTCCATATTTATCTCTACATAAAGACCCTTCCCCAGTCAAGTAGTACCTTTTCACTCCAATCCAAATACACATTGGTTATACCCAGTAACAAAATTCCCACCATAAACATAACATCATTTTATCAGCAGTAACTCCTCTGCAATCACATCTCACCACCCACTATCTGTACTCTAACAAACTATAGCTACTCAATTCATGTATTTACCCTCATTATACCTTATCACAAGCACCTTATAGCTACCTGTGTATGTCATACTTAAGTATGTTCTCCACCTCTCTCATAATACATTATATCCTCTACTTAAAGGCGCTTAGCTGCACTCCAGTTTTCCTTATGTTGAAGACACCCTTCTCTAGTATTATGTAACAATCCACTTACTAGTACTTTTTCCTCTCAAATTATTTGCACGAGCCATATGTTCTCAACACATCTCCTACACAGCTCACGTTTACTTAACACCACAAACTGCTATTACAGTTTAAGTCTCTCCTTGTACTACACATGACAACAAGCATCTTAATCCATGAACAACACTCCTCCAAACAATCGAGATTATACCTCTACCATATTAATCTTAAGAGTGTAATAAAATACCTGAAGTGTTAGCAACTCACTTTCCTGATATCCTGGTCACTACTGAGATCTTGTTACAAGAAAACATTAAAATAACCCCCTCCCCTGCCCCAGATTATAATAATCTCTGAATCGACAAAATGTATATTAAAAAAACTGATAACGTAGCTATTATCTAAAACAAAACTCTTAACCTCTCTCCATACTATCCCCTTACACCCACCTGAATTTGACATTAGAGAAATACTTATCACACAAATCCAGCTAAATAGCCATAAGAACCTTGCTATCATACTCCAGTTTACTTGCACCCAAAACAACTTTGGTACCACTGAAAACATCCTTTTCTGGATATTATCCAACATCATTCTTGAAACAGACGTACCAGGTGATCTAAGCACTGGTTGGTAATTAATCAGTTGTGACCAACTCTCAACTGCATACATCTGCATGGGTTCATCCAAGTAATAACACCAACATAGGACAATAAAAGCACACAAGAGGTTGTAATTGATAATCGCTTGAAATTTGAATATCATGTCCAATAAAAATAAAAAAAATAAATAAATAAAAAGGATGTCAGTACAAGATAAAATCAGTCTTCTAAGGCAAAGCTAGAAAAACAAATCTCACTACTTCCTCCCAACAATTTTCTCTGCCTGTCCAATATTTACTACTCTACAAATTTCCACAAAGGATTAAAGTAGAACAGAGTTGAAACAAAATTGCTAAATTTGCTTTTATTCACTCTTAAAACACTCATCACTGTCTAGGCTTAAAATAGCTAAACTGGACTGAACTCCCTCACCATTTAACCTACTCACAACTAGCTATATCCCATAATCTGAAAACTGTCCTGCGCTAAAATATATCATTCAGCAATAGGTTCATATGTACTTAGTTTATAGACTTGGATCTCAGATAGCTAGACTTAGGTTCATAGGTTCATACTAGGCTATCTGCCCTAGGGCATTTACAAGCCTAGCCAGAGTGTGTTTGGCTTTCACCACCCATTTTAAAATGAATTTTGCTATGCCCTTTTTCGAGGTTAGTATACTGTGCTTCTGTCTAACAGTGACACAGAAGTGATACTCGGAATAAATCTACGATCTCCCATCCACTCATCAAGATTCCTCTTGAAGAGAGTCAATGAGGGACTCTGCCTAACCTGGACTGGGATTTTATTCCAGAGTGAAGGGAGCCTCTGGGTTATGAATCTGTCCCTCCAGCATGTCCTATTTATTTCAGTGCTGAGGTTCAAGTCTCTCAAGCGCGTAGCTCGATGGGATTTGGATTTTCTGAGGTGCAGCATGTCCATTAATTCTGGGTTGGACATGGCTTTATACGTCAGGCACAGATCACCTCTGAGCAGGCGGTATGCCACTGAGTAGAGCTGGAGTTTCTTTAACCGGGCAGCATATGGCATCTGTTTGAGCCCTTTGATCCTCTTGGTGAGGTACTTTTGGGGTCTTTCCAGTTGCTGCAGGTGTCTGGTAAGGTACTTCCCAAAAGGGGCATTTTACTCAATTATGGGCCTGATGAAGGATGAGTAAAGAGGCACGATGACCTCCCCTGATCTAGATGTGAATCCCTTCATGATTAGGTGGACTATATAAAATTATTTTCTAACCACTTTGGCCACGTGGTTGTCGAATGAGAGATGGCTATCAACTTGGGTCCCCAGGTCCCTAATTACTTCTTCCGTACTTAATGGATTACCATCTATGTGGTAATTTGTGGGCACTTTGTTTTTGCTGAAGGGGATGACTATACACTTTTTGGCGTTTAGCTTGAGGCCATGGCTCTGGCACCAGTTGTCTGTTTCTATGAGGCCATTTTGTAGGATGCTTGTGTCGGCTGGAGAGTCGATTATGGCACCCAGTTTGCAGTCATCTGCGAACTTGGTCAGCCACAGTCCTTCCGTGTTGGCCTGTACCTCCCAGAAATATATACCGAACAAAAGAAGTCCCAGGACTGAACCTTGTGGGATGCCACTTGTAACTGGTTTGGAGTCTGACATGGCTTCAGCAATTCTAACCATGTGGGTTCTGTCCTTGAGCCAGTTTGCAACCAATCTAGTGACATAGGGTTTTTATTTAAGCTGGTGAGCTTATCTATAATGCCCGAGTGGGGTATTGTATCGAAGGCTTTTGCGAGGTCCAGGTAGGCTGTGTGGACCACCTTCCCCTCGACAATGGCCTTGGTGACTGTTTCAAAGAAATTGACCAGGTTTAAGAGGCAGGATCTGCTCTTAAAGCCGAACTGGATAGGATCCAGTGTCTGTAGGTCCCCAATATCTTTATTTATGAGGTCCATGATGATCCTTTCCATAGCTTTGCAGACCAAGCTAGTCAGGCTTATGGGGTGATAGTTTCCAGGATCCGCTGAGGCACCACCTTTGTGGAGAGGGACCACTGTTGCTGTACAACACTCTTTGGGTACATATCCTGTAGTAAGGCTGAGATTGAACAGTAGTTTTATGTTTGGGTTTAGTTCTTCTTGGAGTTCATGTAGGACGCAGCCCGGGACACCGTTTGGTCCTATTGATGCTGTTTTTTGCTTTGGAGAACGCGGCTCTTACCTGAGCATCTGAGATGTCAGGGGGGCAGCACTCTGCTGGGATAGATATTTGCCCTTTTTGTGGGGAAGGGGGGGGGGGAGACATTTGTGCTGAACCTGTCAGCTAGGATGTTGGCAATGTCTGTGGGTTTGGTGTATTTTTTGTAATTTTGGACTAATTCTGAGCATATCTGGGAATTCCCACCCAGGTTTCTAACATAACTAAAGAAAGCCTTGTGATTATCCTTAGTGTCCTGTGCAATTTTTCTTTCGAAGCTGGCCTTAGACAATTTTATGAGTGCCCGTAGTTTTTTGCTACTACTGATCAGAGATGCCTTCCCTTTTTGGGATTTTGCTCTATCATGTAGTAGCTTCCTCCTTCTATTGTATAGTTTGTTTATGGCTGGGGTCCACCAGACAGGACACCTGCCTTTGGAGGATTGGGTCTTGGTTTTGTTTGGGATTGCATGATCCATGCATTCCTGAAGGTGTTCATAGAATGCGTTTATAAAGGATTCTGCGGTCTGGGACGTATTTTCCACAGGCCCGGGGGCTTGAAGGATTCCACCTCGGTTTTGAGGAGTGTGAAATTTGCTTTAGAGAAGTGACTTACATTGTCATACTAGATTTTGCATGCAAATTACCCAAAGATGGGCTGGATATGGATACGTTGGGACATTTACATGTTTCCCCAATCCATGAGGGATAGTGGTGCTAATCCACTGCTGAATTTTCTGTTATCCACCCATTCTCCCAAATTGCAAAATTACATTATTCTATGTGAAGATGAAGGTGGCACCATTGCAGGAGAAATCTCTGATGCAATCCTATCCTTTCACCATGTTCTACTTTTGCAAAAGAGATGAAGATCTCTTGAGCACTATACATGAGGCAGAGGTCAGCTCTTATTAGCCTTTATGATACTAAGATGATAGACAAGACTTTGTTAGGTCTGCATAGTTTTTTATGATTTAAAACCTTGATTTTTTTTTTTAGTGAAAAATCATTGTGGTCATTCCATTTGTGATGAGCGCTTGGACAGTTGCATACTAATATGGGACATTATACTCAAGGACCAGTCTAATGAGAGCCAAATGCATCAGAATGATTACATCCATGGGTCTTGACAGATTACCTTTAGATGTAAGCTGTGCAATAAAAAGGACTTCATTACATCAGTGGATATGTAGATATGAAAGGACAGTTCATTATTAGCAAACATTTGCAGATCCATAACTACAGAATCAATTTTCAGGGGTTTATCAATCTGATAGTCAAAAGGGGAGTCATTCTTGCCGAATGCAATTATACATTTCTTGAGATTTAGCTCCAGTCCATTTTGACACCAGTTATTTGTTTAGAACAAGCCCTGTTGGAGGATCTTGGTGACCTCAGGGGAGTTTACAATGGCACCAAGTTAGCTGTCATCTGCATACAAATAACCATAAGTGGACCTCCTAGAAATAAATTAAAAGTGCAGTGGCCCAAGAACTAAACCCTGGGGTACATCAATAGTGTCAGATCTTAATGTCTTGGATTCTCTTTGTGAGCCAATTTTCTATCCAACAAGTTACAAAAGGATTGACATTTAACTGAAAGTTTATCTGTGTATGGAATGGTGCTGAATGCCTTTGTGAGGTCAAGCTATGCAGTGTTCAGTTTTTTCAATAACTTTGCGTCATTAACTTCATTGCATTTTATGGCTTCAGTAACTTTCAAAGAAGTTGACCAAGTTAAGTAGGCAGGACCTGCCTTTGAATCTGAACTGAGTCAATTCAAGAGTCTGTAGGTCACTTACAGCCCAAGATATTAATTTTGTAATGACCCTATCCTTAGCTCTACAGATGAGACTGGTCAGATCTCTCCTTTTTGCAGTGGAACAACTGCTGCTGTCTTCCTTTCAGCAAGCACAAAGCCCGTTTTAAAGGCTGATGTTTAATAGCTTTTATAGGGGGTAATATAAGGCATGATTCAGGCTCTGACAAGTAGGCAACCTGGTATGTTATATGTGAACCTATAATCTTAGTGTTCTTGACTTTAGAAGGTAACTTTATAACTTGTTTTTGGGTGATTTGAGTGGTAGATGTATGTGTGGGTATCTGAGAATATTGAATGGGAATAGGGTGAAGATTGAGATAAATTTATCCAGTTGTAGACTGACTGTCATCTTGTTCTGAGGATGTGGAGAGTGTTTCTGAAAATGTAAATACATTTAAAGAAGATTTAGGGGTTATCTTTCACCTGCATGGTAATTTTTGCCTTGTATCTGGCTTTGGTTGTTTTTACCAGGCATTGCATTTCATTATTTAGCATAGCAAGAAGTGTTTTAGTATTCTGAGGGTTTGATTTATTTTGGGGCATAAGTTGCTTATTTTATTATAGAAGCTGTTTCTATTGGTTTAGCCACCATAGGGCATTATTTTTGAATTTGGTGGAGTATTTATTTCTGATGGGAGCAGATATGTCTGTGCAGCTATTTACATGTGCAAACATTTTGGCAGTGAGTGATTCCAGATAAGCAGTGGGGTCATCAAGATGGAAGGGGCTTTTGAACTTAGCCAAGTCATCTGTCAGTTTTAGTAAATCAGCCTTCATATGTTCTCTGAAAGTAAAGGTTTTGGAAAATGTTTCAGGCATTAGTCTAAAGGTGAATGTGATTGATTTGTGTTCTGATTTGACCTGGTATTTGTAATTTCCTCCAATGTTCCCAATTTCTCATGTCATCTACCTTGTTTATCACGTGGCAAGGTCCAACCAGATCCTTTGGTAAAGCTACAAGTTGGCCCTCCTGTTCATTGGAAAGCATGATCATGCAGTCTGCTTCACCTAAACTGCCAGACTGATTTCTCTTCCTGTCTACTGCTCTAGGCAAGGAGCCAAATTTTGTGTTAGCTCTGCAGATAGCCTTCCATCCCCAGGAAAACAATGTCTTCTTGAGCATTGTACCTTAAAACTGCCTTAGATGAAGAGAGGTGAAAACCAAGGAGAAGGCATACAATTAGTGTCTCAGAGCAGGCATTTCTGAGTTGGATGGAAAGGGAATCCCTCATTTGGTACAGTGAACATGTTATCATAGGCATCAACACACACTGTGCCAGTTTTCTGAAGCACCTTAAAATATTTGGAGTGGAATTGTGCCAGTAACTTGGGGGAAATATGCATCCATCTGCTAGCAGAAACCCTATTCCCTCATCTTGGGATGTGTCAGGTGACACAAGCCCCTTCATATTCAGTTCCTCCAGCCCTTCATCCCCTTTTCCCATCCTCAAAAATCTTGAGGATGTAAAAGCATACTCTATGTAATTTATTTTGCGTCGTTTTGGCTTTTCCTGGTTAGGGGTCACCACAGTGGAACTCCAGTCCGCTAATGATTGGCAGTTGGTTTTACATGCCGAATTGCCAGCCCTGACTCACAACCTTCAATGAAGGTACGCCCATTCACGCATGACTCCACGCAGAAGACACTCTAGCTGAGAATTGAACCAGACAGTGTCTTACAGTGAGGCGACAATGCTACCGCAGCACCACCACTGCATTACTCTAAGGAGATGGCTATTATCTTTGCGTAGCTGCTAACACAACAGTTTCTGTGCTGTACTTACTTCTGGGGGAATCATCTACAGAAGAACACACTCCAAGATTCAGAAAGGCTTAACATGGTGCAAAAACCTTACCTCAGAAGGTTTCCACACCATAATAAGCCTGTCAAATTTAGGCACTACTTGTCCATTAATGTTTTCTGGCAATGATGGCAATAGTACAGTGTGTGGTCTCACTGGGAAGGCTGCAAGGAAATATCGCATTCAAAAAGAGAAGCTAGTGTTTAATTAGCCATGTGTTCACCTATGGAAGTGCCTATGGCTCCATATTAGCTTGTCAGAGATTCAGAGAATTGTTTTACAAAATCATTTATTTATTTTTCCAGAAAGAAATAGTGCACACCATGTTTGGATTGCATACACCCTTTTCTTCTTATAGCGCTATACTATAGCAGTGCTTAAGTGTGTGCATATTGGTGAATGCATGTGTATGGATATACATGTGTGTGTGTGTGTCTGTCTGCAGGGACAGGAATTCAATTGAATTCACTTGTGCTCATGTGTATGTCTGGATGGTTGCACTAGAGGGGCTATGTTTGGGGAAAGCTGGGTGTGCGTGTGTGTGTGTGATAGAGCCTGAATGCAGTGCTGTGAGTGAGCGAAGACATGAGTGTGAGCATGCCTATATGTGCTTGTTTGTGGGGATATGGCTACTTAATGTTTTAGGGAGGTGCATATGTTATTTCTGTGTATTAATGGTATGGAGAACTTTGCACAATCGGGTTTGATTCAGAGACATGTCAATGCGCAGCTAATGAGGTCTTTCCCTTTGAGTGTTTACCATGCATCTCTGAATCAAAGATTCTGTGCATTGCACTAATTGCACATTTCATGTTGGATAATTATTTGTGCTGAAGAGTGTGTTTCTAAATCCTGCCCCTTGTTGGAATGATATGATCTCACATGAAAAGCACTGCAGTTACTAGCAGAAACATTTTTGGATTGAGAAACAGAAGGATATTGTGTACTCTGGAGAGGCAGATAGAATTATACTATAATGTGCCATTTGGGAAAGTAGAAACCTATTTTTCTGAAAGTTGGAGGATTTTCTTGGGGCTGACATTTTCGTAAGCCATAATGCCCAAAAGGGTGTGTGCTATTGTATATTTAACGCCCACCCAGGGGTGTTAATAGGCCCAACGCTGCAGGCGGAAGGACTCTACACCCCTGGAAGCGTGTTAATTACACATTAACACACACCCTGTCTGGCATTATTGCAGAAGGAAAATGGGATCTCTGTAAAATTGTTGTATTTTTACTTCATTTTTTATGCACTGTATTATTTTATTATATGTATTCTTGATGTAAAACAGCCATTAGCCACGTAAACGCTGAATAGATAAGACTGTGACAACATATATACATGCTTTTTAATTGATACAACTTAACTCAATACTTGTATGCTAGCCCATATCCCTGCTACACTAGAATGCACATGTAAGTTCCTCACTATATTGCATTACTGGTAGAGCATAGCCATTATTTAATAGACTTGTACTTATAAAACTTACTAAGCATAGAAGCGTCTGCATTGCAAGTGTATAGTTTACATCACAAGTACTATTTGTGGGCAATATATTCAAGTAGCCTTCCCTTGTTAACTATATAAGCAACTTTACAATTTAAAGCCTGTTCAGTGTTTGTAGCCTTGTCATACATTTTAAGATGTTGTGCTACTTTTGACTGTTGCAGTAGTTCCAGACCATACTATGGTGATCTTATGCTAATGAACCTGTAATAGATGGATACCCTAGGGGTGCCTACTAGTCAGGCCTTTTTCATACCTAGCATATCTGTCCCTGAGAAGATGTTTGGATAACTTCTACTGCACCTCTGTAGTTTAGTTTTGTATTATTAGAACTTAAAGCATTGTGTACTTGAGTTTGTAGTATTCTGTGAGTTCTTAAGCAGGGTCTTGACTGTGTAAATGTACCAAAGCAAGATACAGGATGAACTACCTTGTAAATTAACTCATGGCTTCTAGCATTGTTGAATGAATGTACAAGTGCTGATTTATTTTTATCGTTCCCTGAACTACATCCAGCATTGCTGGATGAATGTATAAATGCTGTAATTTATGAATATGCTTAGTCAAATTGCCTGTACTAACTTAATAAGGACTTTTTGTTCTTTTTTTTTCTCTCCACTGCTTTTTGTCTTGTTCCCTAACTGTTCTCAGCTCTCCAGCTTGCTTACCCTCCACTAGGAGTTAAGAATCTGACTGCCTGGCAACTAAGGACCCTTTCCAAATTACCTGCTGTCTCATCACTCTGTAGTCTTATCCCTGAGCTCTTCCAAGAAAGGAAGAAATTATTTGTTTTTCTAATACTGGCTGTAAAGCTAACATTTATAGGTTCATAGGTTCATAGTAGGCTATCTGCCCTAGGGCATTTATAAGCCTAGCCAGAGTGTGTTTGGCTTTCGCCACCCATTTTAAATTAATTTTGCTATGCCCTTTTTCGAGGTTAGTATACTGTGCCTCTGTCTAACAGTGACACAGAAGTGATACCCGGGGTAAACCTATGATCTCCCATCCACTCATCAAGACTCCTCTTCAAGAGAGTCAATGAGGGATTCTGCCTAACCTGGACTGGGATTTTATTCCAGAGTGAAGGGAGCCTCTGGGTTATGAATCTGTCCCTCCAGCATGTCCTATGTATTTCAGTGCTGAGGTTCAAGTCTCTCGAGCGTAGCTCGATGGGATTTGGATTTTTTGAGGTGCAGCATGTCCCTTAATTCCGGGTTGGACATGGCCTTACACATCAGGCACAGGTCACGTCTGAGCAGGCGGTATGCCACTGAGTAGAGCTGGAGTTTCTTTAACCGGGCAGCATATGGCATCTGTTTGAGCCCTTTGATCCTCTTGGTGAGGTACTTTTGGGGTCTTTCCAGTTGCTGCAGGTGTTTGGTAAGGTACATCCCAAAAGGGGCATTGTACTCGATTATGGGCCTGATGAGGGATGAGTAAAGAGGCATGATGACCTCCCCTAATCTAGATGTGAATCCCTTCATGATTACGTGGGCTATATAAAATGTTTTTCTAACCACTTTGGCCACGTGGTTATCAAATGAGAGATTGTTTGAACTTGGGTCCCCAGGTCCCTAATTACTTCTTCTGTACTTAATGGATTACCACCTATGTGGTAATTTGTGGGCACTTTTTGCCAAAGGGATGACTATACACTTTTTGGCATTTAGCTTGAGGCCATGGCTCTGGCACCAGTTGTCTGTTTCTATGAGGCCCTTGGAGGATGCTTGTGTCGGCTGGAGAGTCGATTATGGTTTCCAGTTTGTAGTCATCTGCGAACTTGGTCAGCCACAGTCCCACTGTTAGCCTGTACCCCCGAGAAATATATACCAAACAAGAGAGGTCCCAGGACTGAGCCTTGTGGGACGCCACTTGTAACTGGTTTGGAGTCTGACATGGCTCCAGCAATTCTAACCATGTGGGTTCTGTCCTTGGAGCCAGTTTGCAACCCATCTAGTGACATAGGGTTTATATTTAAGCTGGTGAGCTCATCTATAATGCCCGAGTGGGGTATTGTATCTATGCTTTAAGCAGGTCCAGATAGGCTGTGTGGACCACCTTCCTTTCACAATGGCCTTGTTGACTGTTTCAAAGAAGTCAACCAGGTTTTAAGAGGCAGGATCTGCCTCTTAACAAAAAGGGGCCCAAAGTGTCTTGGTCCCAATCCATTTTAAACTTTATAACCCTATGATGTCTCCTTTAAGGCCCCTGAGCCAGTGGTAAACATTACTCAAACCGCTGAATCACTTACAAATGCCTTCTACCAGCACCTACAGGACTGCATGGATCAGGCAATCCCAAACAAAACTAAGACTCTGTGTACCAAAGGCAACCATCCAGTCTGGTGGACCCCAGCCATAAACAAGCTCTACAACAAAAGGAGGAAGCTACTACAAGATAGAGCAAAATCCTTGAAAGGTAAGACACCTTTGATCATTATAAGTAAAAAACTAAGAGCTCTCATAAAATCATCCAAGGCAAATTTTGAGAGAAAAATCGCCAAGGACTCAAAAGACAATCATAAGGCCTTCTTTAGCTATGTTAGAAACCTAGGAGGAAACTCCCAGATATGCTCAGAATTAGTTCAAAATGATGTGAAGATTACTGAACCTACACACATTGCCAACATACTGGCTGACAGGTTCAGTGCAAACTTCTCCCCCCCCCTCCCCCACAAAAGGAGAGATATCTATACCAGAGGACTGTAGCCCCCCAAACATCTCCAATGCCCAGGTAAGAACTGCTCTCTCCAAAGCAAAAAACACAGCATCCATGGGACCGGATGGTGTCCCCGGCTGTGTGCTCCACAAACTCAATGAGGAATTAAACCCGCAGTTAGGACAACTGTTTAATCTTAGCCTCACCTCAGGATACGTACCCAAGGAGTGGCGCACGGCGACTGTGGTCCCACTTCACAAGGGCGGTGCCTCCACCGACCCTGGAAATTACCGTCCCATTAGCTTGACAAGCCTTATCTGCAAAGCCATGGAGAGGATCATAATGGAACTCATAAATAAAGACATAGGGAACTTGCAGACTTTGGATCCAACCCAGCTTGGCTTTGTCAAAGGCAGATCATGCCTTTTAAACTTGGTTGACTTTTTCAAGACAGTCACCAAGGCCATTGATGAGGAAAGGCAGTCCATACAGCCTACCTTGACCTGGCAAAGGCCTTCGACACAATACCCCACTCAGGTATCATCGAAAAACTCATCAGCTTGAATGTAAACCCATACATCACAAGATGGGTTGCAAACTGGCTAAGTGACAGAACCCACAGGGTCAGAGTTGCTGGAGCCATGTCAGACTCAAAGCCTGTCACAAGTGGTGTCCCACAGGGCTCAGTCCAGTCCTGGGTCCACTCTTGTTCGGCATCTATTTTTTGAAGTACAAGCAAACACAGGAGGGTTATGGCTGACAAAGTTTGCAGATGACTGCAAACTGGGCGCCATAGTCGAAAACACATCTGACACAGATATCCTTCAGAAGGGCCTCACAGAAATGGATAACTGGTGCCAGAGCCATGGCCTAAAGTTAAATGCCAAGAAATGCATAGTCATACCCTTCGGGAAAAACAAGGTTACCCCTAGCTACCATATAGGTGGCAATCCACTGAGCACAGAAGAAGTCATCAGGGATCTGGGGACCCAGGTTGACAGTAGAATTTCGTTTGACACTCATGTTGCTAAAGTGGTTAGGAAAACCTTCTACATTGCCCACCTGATCATGAAGGGATTCACATCTAGATCAAGGGAGGTCATCGTCCCCCTGTACTCATCACTCATTAGAACTATGATTGAGTACAATGCCCCATTCGGAATGTATCTGACCCGACACCTGCAGCAGCTGGAAAGGCCCCAAAAGTTCCTCACCAAAAAGATAAAGGGTCTCAAAAATATGTCTTATGCTGCCCGACTGAAAGAACTCCAGCTCTATTCAGTCTCATACCGCTTGCTCAGAGGTGACCTGTGCCTGACATATAAGGCCATGTCAAACCCTGATTTGATGAATATGCTTCACCTCAAAAAATCTAGATCCCTCAGAACCACAAGGGCGGGAGACTTAAACCTTGACATGGTTATTAATAGAACGTGCTGGAGGGACAGATTCATCACCCAGAGACTCCCTATGCTGTGGAACAAAATCCCGGTACACGTGAGGCAGAGCACCTCGCTGGCTTTGTTCAAGAGGAATCTTGACCAATGGATGGGGGATCGCAGATATACCCCAGGGATTACTTCAGTGTCACTGCTTGACAGAGGCACAGCAAAATAATAGGCATAGTTTTATTCAAACTAAAGGGGTGGCGAAAGCCAAATAACTATGGGCTAGGCTTATAAATGCCCTTGGAGAGATAGCCTAGTATGAACCTATGAACCTATATAAGCAACTTTACAATTTAAAGCCTGTTCAGTGTTTGTAGCCTTGTCATATATTTTAAGATGTTGTGCTACTTTTGACGGTTGCAGTAGTTCCAGACCATACTATGGTGATCTTATGCTAATGAACCTGTAATAGATGGATACCCTAGGGGTGCCTACTAGTCAGGCCTTTTTCATACCTAGCATATCTGTCCCGGAGAAGATGTTTGGATAACTTCTACTGCACCTCTGTAGTTTAGTTTTGCATTATTAGAACTTAAAGCATTGTGTACTTGAGTTTGTAGTATTCTGTGAGTTCTTAAGCAGTGTCTTGACTGTGTAAATGTACCAAAGCAAGATACAGGATGAACTAGCTTGTAAATTAACTCATGGCTTCTAGCATTGTTGAATGAATGTACAAGTGCTGATTTATTTTTATTGTTCCCTGAACTACATCCAGCATTGCTGGATGAATGTATAAATGCTGTAATTTATGAATATGCTTAGTCAAATTGCCTTTACTAACTTAATAAGGACTTTTTGTTCTTTTTTTTCTCTCCACTGCTTTTTGTCTTGTTCCCTAACTGTTCTCAGCTCTCCAGCTTGCTTAGCCTCCACTAGGAGTTAAGAATCTGACTGCCTGGCAACTAAGGACCCTTTTCAAATTACCTGCTGTCTCATCGCTCTATAGTCTTATCCCTGAGCTCTTCCAAGAAAGGAAGAAATTATTTGTTTTTCTAATACTGGCTGTAAAGCTAACATTTATAGGTTCATAGGTTCATAGTAGGCTATCTGCCCTAGGGCATTTATAAGCCTAGCCAGAGTGTGTTTGGCTTTCGCCACCCATTTTAAATTAATTTTGCTATGCCCTTTTTCGAGGTTAGTATACTGTGCCTCTGTCTAACAGTGACACAGAAGTGATTCCCGGGGTAAACTTATGATCTCCCATCCACTCATCAAGACTCCTCTTGAAGAGAGTCAATGAGGGACTCTGCCTAACCTGGACTGGGATTTTATTCCATAGTGAAGGGAGCCTCTGGGTTATGAATCTGTCCCTCCAGCATGTCCTATGTATTTCAGTGCTGAGGTTCAAGTCTCGAGCGTGTAGCTCGATGGGATTTGGATTTTTTGAGGTGCAGCATGTCCCTTAATTCCGGGTTGGACATGGCCTTACACATCAGGCACAGGTCACCTCTGAGCAGGCGGTATGCCACTGAGTAGAGCTGGAGTTTCTTTAACCGGGCAGCATATGGCATCTGTTTGAGCCCTTTGATCCTCTTGGTGAGGTACTTTTGGGGTCTTTCCAGTTGCTGCAGGTGTTTGGTAAGGTACATCCCAAAAGGGGCATTGTACTCGATTTTGGGCCTGATAAGGGATGAGTAAAGAGGCATGATGACCTCCCCTAATCTAGATGTGAATCCCTTCATGATTAAGTGGGCTATATAAAATGTTTTTCTAACCACTTTGGCCACGTGGTTATCAAATGAGAGATTGCTCTGAACTTGGGTCCCCAGGTCCCTAATTACTTCTTCTGTACTTAATGGATTACCACCTATGTGGTAATTTGTGGGCACTTTGTTTTTGCCAAAGGGGATGACTATACACTTTTTGGCATTTAGCTTGAGGCCATGGCTCTGGCACCAGTTGTCTGTTTCTATGAGGCCCTTTTGGAGGATGCTTGTGTCGGCTGGAGAGTCGATTATGGCGCCCAGTTTGTAGTCATCTGCGAACTTGGTCAGCCACAGTCCTACCGTGTTGGCCTGTACCTCCGAGAAATATATACCAAACAAGAGAGGTCCCAGGACTGAGCCTTGTGGGACGCCACTTGTAACTGGTTTGGAGTCTGACATGGCTCCAGCAATTCTAACCATGTGGGTTCTGTCCTTGAGCCAGTTTGCAACCCATCTAGTGACATAGGGGTTTATATTTAAGCTGGTGAGCTCATCTATAATGCCCGAGTGGGGTATTGTATCGAAGGCTTTTGCGAGGTCCAGATAGGCTGTGTGGACCACCTTCCCTTCGTCAATGGCCTTGTTGACTGTTTCAAAGAAGTCAACCAGGTTTAAGAGGCAGGATCTGCCCTTAACAAAGCCGAACTGGGTAGGATCCAGTGTCTGTAGGTCCCCAATATCTTTATTTATCAGGTCCATGATGATCCTTTCCATAGCTTTGCAGACCAAGCTAGTCAGGCTTATGGGGCGATAGTTTCCAGGGTCCGTTGAGGCACCACCTTTGTGGAGAGGGACCACTGTTGCTGTACGCCACTCTTTGGGTACATATCCTGTAGTAAGGCTGAGATTGAACAGTAGTTTTATGTTTGGGTTTAGCTCTTCTTGGAGTTCATGTAGGACGCAGCCTGGGACACTGTCTGGTCCCATTGATGCTGTGTTTTTTGCTTTGGAGAGGGCGGCTCCCACCTGAGCATCTGAGATGTCAGGGGGGCAGCACTCTGCTGGGATAGATATTTGCCCTTTGGGGGGGGGGGGAGAAGTTTGCGCTGAACCTGTCAGCTAGGATGTTGGCAATGTCTGTGGGATCAGTGTATTTTTTGTCATTTTGGACTAATTCTGAGCATATCTGGGAATTCCCACCCAGGTTCCTAACATAACTAAAGAAAGCCTTGTGATTATCCTTAGTGTCCTGTGCAATTTTTCTCTCGAAGCTGGCCTTTGACTATTTTATGAGTGCCCTTAGTTTTTTGCTAATACTGATCAGAGATGCCTTCCCTTTTTGGGATTTTGCTCTATCATGTAATAGCTTCCTCCTTCTATTGTATAGTTTGTTTATGGCTGGGGTCCACCAGACAGGTTGTCTGCCTTTGGAGGATTGGGTCTTGGTTTTATTTGGGATTGCATGATCCATGCATTCCTGAAGGTGTTCATAGAATGCATTTATAAAGGATTCTGTGGTCTGGGCCGTATTTTCCACAGGCCCGGGGGCTTTGAAGGATTCCAACTTGGTTTTGAGGAGTGTGAAATTTGCTTTAGAGAAGTTTTTCACTGTGGTTTTCTGGGCAGGTGTTGGGGTCGGGATGTGAATATCCAGTGAGATCAGTTTATGGTCTGATCTTACCAGTGAGGGATACACTTCTGGTCTGGAGCATAGAGTCCCCATGTTGGTGATGATCAAGTCCAGTATGATTTCCCCTCTTGTAGGAGTGGTAACAAGTTGTTCCATAGCATTTGAGTTTATGAATTCTAGGAACCTTTGGGCAAGGGTGTTGGAGCTAGAGTAATGCTCCCAATCTATGTTTGGGTAGTTGAAGTCGCCCAATATAATGGTGTTCAGAGAGACCTTCATAGTTTCCAGTGTTCTCAGGAAGGCTGAGTGGGATTCCTGGGTTTGGGAGGGTGGTCTTTAGCAGGCTATAAACTGGAAGGCAGTTTTACCCACTGTTAGTTGCACATGGATAGTCTCTGATGCTTCGTGCTTTGCCACCAACCTGGAGGTGTGAGTATCTTTGATGAATATCGATACTTCCCCTCCTTTTGTGGTTCGGTCCAAGTTTTGGGGCCAAAAAGCATGGTATGAGGTATAACCTGGTAGTGGTGGGGTGCTCTCGGGAGTCCTGAACCAGGTTTCTGTTACTACACAGATATCGATGTTCTCCATGCTAAGGAGAGTTTTGAGTGTGTGCATCTTGAGGTTTAGACTTCTGGCGTTGAGTAGCATTACTCTTAGTTTCTTATCCCTTGTGATACCTATGGAGGTGGGTTTGGTTTTTGAGCCTTGCCTAAAAAAGGCACTATGGGGGTAGCAAGAGCCTTTGCCAATATCCGAAAGCCCATGGGTGACAGGTGCAAGCCATCCCTAGCAAAGCATCGTGGCTTGTCGTGCATATCATCCCAAGCTGACAGGCATTGGATCCGCTTTGAATGACACCAATACTTAAGCCAATTGTTGAAATTGATCATCTTGTCTTCATATTGTGGCATCATTCTTGGTGAGGGTAAGATGCTACTCAAGGTCAGGGTCATACCAGCCTGGGCTACATGCTCAGAGAGCTCCTCTATGTCTCTTTTCATGTAGTCCAGGGAGGTACATCTCAGGTCATTCACACCAGCATGGACAATGACTGAGTCATATTTGTACTTGCCTTGGAGTGACCTGAGTGCTTGTGTTATGTGGCGGATCCTAGCGCCAGACAGGCTGCTTACCGTGACCTTCTCCTTGTTCAGCCTAGTGAGCGGGACGTCAGTGTGCCTGACGATAGAGTCACCTATTACAAGTGTATCAGGTGTGTTGTTTAGCCTTAAGGGCTGTGACTGTTCGGCACACTGGCTTTGTGAGATATGTGTTGCACGTGTTTTGTTTTGGGGTAGCGGTTGCTTGGGTGTCTGCTTTGGAGGTCTTTATTTAGAGCCTCCGAGTATGTTTTTGTGTGATTATGTGTTTGGTTTGCTGTCGTGGTAGGTCTATGTGAGACTGGAATTATAGTGAGTGTGGTTTCCTTCTCCTCCTGACTGGTTATGCCAGTACTGAGTTGAGAGAGCTTAGCCTCCAGTTTGGCTATATGGTTGCATCTCTCACATGTGTTGGAATTTGTTGGGAGGAGGAGAGGGTTGTCTGTGTACATGAGGCAGTTGTAACATTGCCTCAAGATTCCCATATTCACCAGCTGGACCGGAGAGGAGATTGACAACTGACCTTTGGACATGCTAGAATAATATTGGGAATTCCTTTATAATTGAAAACAAGGGCCAATGGGGAGCGAGGGTGTAGTGCTTTTAATTTTTAGTGCTGACTTATAATTGCTTTAGTGAGCAAGTGCCAGGTAACAAGTGCAATGTGTTACAGGTAACAAATGCAAAAACGACAAACAGTAACTTTCTTTCAAGCGAAGCAAGGAAATAAGTACAGTAAGCAATGCAGATATCACTAGGGATCCACAGAAGCGCTGAGAAGCCTTAGCATTCCAGGGAAATAACAAGCATACAAACAAAGCTAGATTCAGCAGGCCTGGATCTAGTCTATGCTACAGCAAACAAGGTGTACCAATTTCAGTAAGATACAGTTCAAATATTCAGGCACTATAAACCAGAAATTCCCAGCTCAGAAGGGCAGAGTCCAGCCTCTCCTCCCACAAGAGTGCAGACCACGAACCTTCTTAATGTAAAATAACTGGCCTGAAGCCCAAGTGCTTAAACCAGAACTTTAAGAATAACAGACACTGAGCTCTCAATCAGCAGTTCCCAACTTAGAAGGATGATAGCTACCTGTCCTGCCACCACAGTGCATGCCACAAACCTTCCTAATGTAGAACAACTGGTCTGAAGCCCAAGTGCTTAATCCAAAAGACTTAGAATGATAGCTACACTTTAACCAAGTTACTACCAAGCAGTAATAAATACAACTGAATACTTTAAATAATGCCTGGATTAGTGCTCAAGTTATATAAACAAAGCTAGATTCAGCAGGCCTGGATCTAGTCTATGCTACAGCAAACAAGGTGTACCAATTTCAGTAAGAAGAAATTCAGATATACATGCACTATAAGTCTTCAACCAGAAATTCCCAGCTCAGAAGGGCAGAGTCCAGCCTCTCCTCCCACAAGAGTGCAGACCACAAACCCTCTTAATGTAAAATAACTGGCCTGAAAGCCCAAGTGCTTAAACCAGAATTAATATACTTTTAGAATAACAGACACTGAGCCCTCAATCAGCAGTTCCCAACTTAGAAGGATGTAAGCTACCTTTTCTGCCACTACAGTGCAGACCACAAACCCTCTCAATATAAAACAACTGGTCTGAAGCCCAAGTGTTAAACTAAAAGGCTTAGAATGAGTTACACCAAGCAGTAATAAATACAATTGAGAACTTTTAATATGAGGCAAAAGCAAAATAAAGTAGGAAGAAACACAAGTACAGTAAAAGCAGAAGAATTTTTTTTTTTTTTTTTTTTTTTTAAAAGTAGCAAAAGCAGTAGTAAATACAATTCTCATGCAGTGCAAGCTGGCACACTTGAATATGTAGCAATATTAGTCCACACACAGTTTGAAGAAATGTAATTAAATTAAAAAGGACTAAAAGCAAGTGCAGAAAGGGTTTATTAGGTAGAATGCGGTAAAGAGATGTCCTGGGGGAGTGTCTTAGATCAAATCTACAGTGGGGCGGGCACTGCAAAAGCTACCAAATTTAAACTACAACCAAGAATAGGGGGTGGGGAACAGTTTCAACACAGATGTAAGGAATGTGCAAATTATAAAAAAATATATATACTGTTTTTTATATATTTGCAGAACAGTAAGACACAGATATCAAGCAGACAATTTAGCTCTATAATACAGAATAACACAAAAAATATAGATATCAAGCAGACAATTTAGCTCTATAACACAGAAAATATACTCAGCTCTATAAACTTGAAGATAGTTCTGTAAGGCTGTCTCTCAAACTAAGGTTCCAGTTTGAATTTTTAATTCTTGTTGTTTGTAATTGTAAGCTTCCCAGCCTGGACAGTCAGTAGCCATATCCCCTCTGTATCCTGTAGTCAAAATACCGACCCTTAGTTCCTTTATTGCTACCTCCTTTAGCTGAACAGATCTTATTTAGTCCTAGACCAGCCTTTCCCAGAAAGTACTACTGCTGTAATACATGCCCCTGTCCACTAGGTGGCACCCTTATCTGGTTCCCTTTCATTTGTTTATCCCACTATCCTATAGTATACTTCTACTACATTCTGCTGTCTATTCCTTGCTCTTATCATTCTTTCACATACCTCTTGCTTTTCTGTAAACACACACTATCCTCCTCTGAACACTACCACTCTACTTCTTGTCATTCTAGACTTACCTACACTTGAACTTACCTTTAGCAGTCAGCATTCCACTGATTGTTCATCTTCAGCTGTTTCACTCACTTGTCTCTACCCGCTCCGTTTGCCCTACGGGCTCTCTCCGCTCCCCTACCCTGCCCCCAATTATGACCCGCCCCCATTGATCCTACATTTATTCCTCTAAACCACACCCCCATCATGTCTGACCCAATCAAAAGGTCCATCTCATTAGCACTCCCAACCCTCCTTGTTACATCACCCCACCTGTTTGAAACTTTCTTACCTCTCACATTGTTTCTTAAACTAAACCATTATAATGCCTATATTACCTATCCCAATACACATAAAACTATTACTCTTGGCCTCACTCTTACCTCCTCTAACTATAGCCTATCTGCTAACCTCCTAAGAGCATCCAATATGTCCACAATTTCATTACCCCTCCAAATTTACTGCCACACCAATACTTGCTATCTCCCAAAACCACATAAACATCACATCCAGACCCGGCTACCTACAAGCTAAATATCATAGACTGGCCCACATCAGGTATATCGATCTAAATGCTAAGAAATCACTGTACTATTATTGTAAGCCTCAAAACCCTGTAAGTAGAATACATCTCCACTCCTTACTAGATGGGGACATCCATCCAAACCTGGCCCAAAGAATACTCCTACCACTGAACAAAACAGCCCTAACCTCTCTAGTACACAAACCCCCACCAGACCTTCAAACTCTCTCTTTATAGTGCATCTTAACATACGTAGCATTAACAACAAAGTTGCCCACCTCCACTCTTTCCTAGATGTCCACTTATTTGACATCATAGGTCTAAAAGAAACATGGCTAAAACCTGCAATTAAAGATAATGAAGTCATCCCACCTGGTTACAATATCCTGAGACTAGACCACACAGCCAAGAAGGGAGGGGGGGGTAGCAATCCTTTACAAAGCAGAGTTACAAGTTACCTCTGCAGACCTTAAACCACCTCTAGACAAAATTGCTGAAATCCTTATTTCTAAGATTCAGCTTAATACATGTAAATCCATATATATCATCTGTATCTACCTTTCTCCTGGTAATAACATTAATACCCTCGAAAGTATCCTTAACTGGCTTTCTATAAATCTCCCACAAGAAACTATAGTCCTTGGACACTTTAATATCAACTGGAAGTCCTGTAGTACTGAACACCCCACTACCCATATTATAACCTATATGGCTTCTCTCAAACTATTACCTCTTCAACCAGGATTAACAAACCCAATAACAAAGAAAGTACCTTAGATTGGATTCTCACTAACAATCCTCATCAAACATACAAAGTAGGGACCCTCCAAGATGATCTAAGTGACCACTCAGTGACCTATATTATCAGGCATAAAACCACCCTAACTTACCCAAATACTTTCAGGACAATATGGACCAAAAAACATTTTAACCCTGAACTTTTCAAAACAAAACTCAGGATGTGTAATTGGTCACCAATAAAATACCTCCCACTCAATGAAGCTGTACAATACTTTAATTCAGATTCTTAGCCATCCTTGACCACCACACACCAACAGGCTCTGTTAGAAATAAGACTAAATAAACCTGCCCCATGGCTCTCAAAAGAAACCAGGCAAAAAATCCTTCTAAGAAACAAATCCTGGGCTAAATGGCATAATACTAAAAATCCAACAGACCATCAAAAGTTTAGACAACTTAGAAATAATACAAAAAAAGATATCCTCTTAAATAAAAGGCACTTTTAATTCCAACTCCAGCAAACTCACCAAAATAAACCACAAAAGTTTTGGACTAGCATTAACAAACTACTATACCAAGGTCAATCCATTATGCCAAACCCACAAGGCTCTAACCTTGAGAATCCCACACAAATTGCCAATGCCTTCAATTCCTTCTTTACAGAGGCCATCCAAACTCTTGCCAATCAACTATCTCCAGGTAGCTCAAATCTGCCAACTTCTACTACTAGCTCACTTCCTTCATTTCAGTTGCAACCAGTTCCAGCTTCCCTCATTTCCTCCCTTCTGCAAAAATTAAAACCAACCACCCCCTCAGCTGACCAACTACCTGCAGAATATCTGCAAAAAGCAACTAAAGTCATAGCCTATCCCATTTCCATATTGATTAACTGAACCGTAAATTAATGTACCATCTCAACCATCTGGAAAATCTCTCACATTATCCCCTACATAAAGGTGGGAACTCTAATGACTTTTCGAACTATCGTCCGAAATCTTTACTTTCTCCACTGGCAAAAATAATGGAAAAATGCATCCATAGGCAGCTACTTCACCACCTAATCCAAAACAACTTACTTGCCAACTGTCAACATGGATTTAGACCATTCCACAGTACTACCGCTGCCCTGTTATCTTTTACAAACTGCATTAATAAAAACTATAACAACATTCCTTCCTCTGCACTCTTTATCGATCTATCTAAAGCTTTCAATATGGTTAACCATCAGCTACTTATAAATATAGTCAAATCCCTTTCACTTGAAACACTGGCTATAAAATGGTTTGAATCATATTTAGACAATAGACAGCAAGCTGTGCTATGGGATAATAATCTATCTACCCACCTCCCCATTTCCCTCAAGGCTCTATATTAGGCCCACTCCTCTTCGCCATTTTTATTAATGACCTACACTCAACAATTCCTTAAGCTACCTGTATACAATACGCAGACAACTCCACAATAATATGCTCGGCCACTTCTCCATCTGAACTATAGTCCCTAACCTAAAAGGCATTCAGTACAGTAGAACAATGTTTTTTTTACACTGCTGCCTCCTCTTGAAACCCAAAAAAACAAAAACAAAACTTTTGCTTTTTACTCCAACCCGAAGTCCACCCCAGTAGATTTTGCACTCATATCTAATAATGGCACTCTCGTATCTCCTGATCCAACCACCAAAACTCTTAGGAATAACCATAGATAGCAACCTTAACTTTGATACTCATATTAACAACACAATAAAAACAGTCAACAAGAAATTGGGGTCCCTCTATAGAATCAGACCCTTCCTTACACCAATAGCCAGAACTGCTATAGCCCATACTCAATCTCCACACTCCTCTATGCTTCACCTATATATACTAATCTCTCAAAAAATAACCTCAATAAATTGGCAATCTCCTATAATAATAATGCTAGATTTGCCACTGGGACTCCATTTAGAACACATCATTGTCTTAATCTAAAGCAGCTAGGATGGCTAGAGTTACAAAATCAGCTTCAATTTCACCAGCTTGCTATTGTCTATAAGACCTTGTATCAACCTACCAATACTCTCTAGCCTCATTACCCCTTACAACAATCTTAAAAATGTATGTTCCTCAAATAAACTACTTGTTTGTACAAGCAGATCCAACAGCTTGGTAGGAGACTCTGTTCTCTAACACTGTTGGAAAACATCCCATTGAACTTTTATCACAGTCTTCAATAACACTTTTTAAACATAAACTAAAACTATATCTTAGAACACATTGGTTATACCCCTGTACTAACCCTAACTAGCTCATCTTCTTTATATTAATGGGTACTCCTCACCTTTTACTCTTCTGTACTAACTCCAGACTTCTCCTTAAAGAACCAATGAGACCATGACCTTGCAATTTAAATCAATGTATATAGTAACATCTTTTAACATACACATTTTTTTTTTTTTTTTAGTGTTTGTGTTAAGTTTGTTAAAAGTATTGTATTTTTACTAACATCAGCTTTGATATTCTTGTACTGTATCAACAGTTTATATTGTAATTGTGTGTGTTGGAGCTTATCTCCCCGGGCCTCTACTGAAAATGGACATGTATCCAATTAGACTAGCCCGGTCAACAAATATAAAATAAAAATGAATAAAAAATAAGTAGTTCCTTCACCTAATAGGTTCATAGGTTAGTACTAAGCTAACTGCCATTGTGAGCCATTGTAAGCCTAGCCAATTATCCCTTGTGAGACTCAAACCCTGCACCTTGTGTTTGTAAGGCAAACACCTTAACCATTAGGCCACCTTCCCATTATATTTTCAAACTTACTGTAGTATACATTTATGGTGTTGGAAGAAGCGTTTTACATCAAAATATATAAAATAAATATAGTAATTAAAAAAAGTAAAGCACAACAATTTTACAGAGACCCATTCTCTCTCTCATATACAGTCTCTTCTGCAAAATTTTGAAAAGTTGAGAGGTATGCAAACAAGATCACTTTCACTCTCTCTCAGAAAGTCTCCTCTGTTTTCATACATGCATTCACTCACACAAAATCGTTCTCACTCTCTCTCAATCTCTAGCACACAGCCTCTTCTTTCATACACGCTCTCATTGACACACAGACAGAAGCATAAACACACTCATACATACAGATACATATACATTTTTTTCTGTTAAATTTTTTTTTTCTTTTCTTTTTTTTTTTTTTTTTACATTTACTAAACAGCAAAAGTGCTGCTTAGCAAGTGTAAAGTAATGGCAGATGTTAATTTTATTTGTAGTCCAGGCTCCATGGCAACTTAAGCTGCCGTGAAGTGGCATACTCATTTTTGAGTGGACATTACTTGTACATTAATAACTGCTGGAGAACATTCGTTCTCCGGTCAGAGTGCTGATGTACAGTTTGCCCATTCTGTAATGATCGAACACATTTTAGCCTTGCGTAGAAGAATGAAGATATGGTTAAAAAGTGTGCAGAATAAGAATAAATGTATCCTAGATAAAGATGCAAAGTAGCTCTTATTTAAGATAAGCAGAACAGGAAACTGTTTTAATCTTTTGCAGCTGCCACTTACCTGTAGCAACTGATGTTGTGAGACTGTTCCCTTCCCAACCAACAGTTTCTCTATTCTGCAGTTAAATTCAGTAGCTTTTGAGTGGCCTACCCCTTTTGCACATTTAACTTTGGAAGCTCTTCCCAGTCTCATATTAGCTGCTCGTACCAGTGAGCAGTAGAATTTCCAACTAGGAAGGCCCTCCCGTTAGAATGTTAAAACTTCAGTTATTCTCTCTTGTATATCTTCTCACTGTTTAGTGAGTATTCATGTCCTTCCTCCAAATTTTAAAATTGCATACATCCTGGTACAACCACGATCACTTGTAGCCTACAAACCACATCCGAGAAATCAGTTTGGATTAGTGTTTCTGTTTTGCTCAGTGTTAGAAAGGCAAGACAGGGATATTGTTTTCTAGCCCTCCTAGAGACTGCAAATTACTAGAAAACTTTCAAAACAGCTTCTTAGGAGCCAACTTGGGGTTACTGTTTTGATCGGTTTACTATTGATTATTCGAACGGAAAAATATTTTCCGTTCAAATAAATGAATGGTAACACCAAAAGTAAAACAAACTACCGTTCACAATGTCGAACCAAATGCTCGACGCTTTTGACTCAACATTGTTGTCGAAACCACCACGTGATAGCCATTAAGGAGCTGATGTAAATCAAACTCCTATAGAGCTAGTCCATTTTTGCAGGGGGGGCAAGCCCCCCTGCACCCCCACACCCCCCTACTTATATATTCTAACTTCGAGATCGCACTATGGTGGGGATGTGGATGAATTTCCACTCCCCAATGTACTGCGATCTCCATGCAGATAGTCTATTTCCACTTATGTGAATACAGTTGTGCATTTGCTTAAGTGGAGTCGACTATCTGGTGCAAAACTGCATGTGCGTTCGACATTCTGTTTTTTGGCACATTGCAGCCAATAGAATGTCGTTCACACAAACAATAGTAAACCGGTTTGATCTTGGTTAGAGAGAGAGCACAGGGACAGATATTCCTGCCTGTCTCTTATTGAGCAGTGTGCATAGGCTTTCCCTGACTGGACTGATTTTGAAACATTATGCAGTTAGATCTCATGCACTGAGCTTATATACAAGCCACCAAGCATTTTTACCATGTGAATACTATACAGCAAGCCTACATACCCATACAACATTTTGGAAAATAATAATGATCACCAAAGAGCCTGCCCCATGCTTCTTAAAAATCAGCTTAGTACAAGTGCTACTGTTCTTCTGTGAGCAAAGCAGCAAAGATATACTGATTCCTAGCTGAGTGTAGCTGCAGTGATTTCAGCATTAGTATTGACCAGGTGGTAGCCAATAGGCCAATAGGCGAATCACCATGATTCATCATTCTTTGCTAATCTAACTCTGTCATTTCACTGAGACTCCTACATTAACCACAGTCTAACCTAACTTCAGAGTATCCACCTGAAAACTTCATGAATAAATATGCAGGGTCTTCTAAAGAAGTCAACCTCTAACCCATGAGTACTGCAAATGGCCCTTGTCCTCCACTTTCACGCAACATGGCTCAATAGTCTGCTCTCACCCTATCTGGGGTCAAATGATTGTCTTTGGTATTTTATGGCTGTGTAACAACTGCCTTGTATCTTATGCTTACTGACTGTTCACTGCAGCTATACTCTGTGAGAAATGTCAGTATCTGAGAAACATTTAGGCAAGCCTCTAGCATCAGCCCACTATAGAGGAGCATCATACACCCAAATCACCACAGCAGTCGCAACATTCTACTAAGCCTACAACTTATGCTGGGCCTGTAAAGATAAATTTGTCAAATCCTCATTGAACACAGGCTAAAAGATCTCAGCCTTCAGCTCATCGGGCAAAACCTACACCCCCTTCAATCCCAAAGAATGCAACTATACAGAAATCAAGCAAGAGTCACTAAAGGAAGGCCTAAGTCCATAAGGCCTACTTATGTCTGCTGCCCCATATGAAAATATCCGGGACATAGGTGACTCAGTAGTTAGGTATACGCACTTCACACTCACCAGAATGGACAAGAAAAGGAAGATTGTGACTTGCTAGTCTGGAGCCAAGACCCAGGATGTCACATGCACCCAAAGGGCCTTTAACCAGACAAGTATGACTACAGTCTAGTGGTTACCCATGTGTGAATGCATATTCTGAGTTTCTTCACTTAGAGGGACATGAAGAGAAACATTATAGAACTTTACTATACATGTGTTAAGGACAGGAAAGACACTGATCCTGAGTAATATCTTGCATTTACCAAGAATGATACCTAGATACGAACACAAGATAATTGACTTTAAGAAACTAAGTAATTGGTGTAATTCTAAGGAGGTCCACTATATATCAGCATGGCATATGGTGGTAAATAAGATTTTTTTTCATCAGGTAGTATTTAAACCTCTCATTTCAGTGCTTTACATACTAGATAAAGGCTCTGCTGCCCCAACAGTGTGTTTTTAGGCAGTCTGTATCTATTGGACATTCCTACATAAACTCAGTCCTTATGCATGAACACATCATGGTGACACTATTCAGTTCTACGAGTATGTGCAAAATGCTATCAGATCTTGAGGAGCTTGAACAACTTGAAAATATTCAGACCAGTGTAGTAAATGAAACATGGTTTCAGTGTAATGACATCACTCCCTCTACACTATGATTTATGGCCTATCATGCCATTAGGCCCTTGAGTAACTTAAAAGGGAGTATCTCTATTTGTCAGAAGTATGATCACATCAAATTGTTGCTCACAACCATATCTTAAAGCTACCAGAAATCTAAATAATCTTTAACAAATTCAGCTATTACTACATCGCTAGCTACAGACTTATATCAATGTCCACAAAAGATCAAGAAAATTACCTTACTGCCATCAAGGGGTTAAATTATCAGAGTGCCTTCTTACAAGAGGACTTCAGTTACCCAAATATTGACTTTTACACTTGCATCATAAAACTGGATATACTCAGCATTCCATAGACTTCAATACTGACGCACTTGAGAAACCTACTTAGAGAATGTAATGTTATTGACCTTGTACTGACCAACTTAGTCCCTTGCCTGTACCTCTCCGCACATCTGCAGACTCTGGTTAAGTCTGAGCATAAATCAGGTGCCTTCTGTTTTGGGTATAATGGTACCACCACAACAAAAACTGAAATCAATTTTAGAACTTCTCATCAAGCCAGCTTCAGTTTACAGAATACCTATAAAAAATTTTTAACAATCTCTCTGCATATGGACCCAGCTGTAATGGCTGCCACATTCACCTCCATTTACTAACAGCGTCTAAACACTTGCCTATAAAAGTCTGTAACCACCCATCATAAATATAATAGTAAATTCAGGAATAAACCTCTCATGTGGAACTACCATAGTGATGAACTATATTGCAAATTAAGAAAACTAATGAAAAGCTATGAGGAATCTACATTGTCTTACAAGACCACAGTAAAACATGTCAGCAAGGAACTTTAAAAGTGCTGTCATGAAACATAAATCCACAAACAAATTTTAGGTCACTACAGATACCAAAGAAATCTTTCTTCAGTTATTTCAGGAAATTAAGCAGCAGTGTTAAACAATCCGTGGAGTGTGTCCATAATAAGATCATCCATCTTAATCTCAAGAATATATCCAATATATTAACAGACAAATTTAGTACACTTTTATCACACTCACCCACATTACTGTCCACACATTCCCTGAAAATTTTGTTCACCTAAAATCACCTTGCAAACCAGTCTTAAAGTGCTTGTCAAATGGTAAAAATAATGTTTCTTTGTGACCAGGTAACATCCCTGGTTAATTTCTCATCAGTGCCAAGTGTGTGTTACCAGAGTCTCTACTTACGCTGTTGAGTCTCAGCCTATCTGAAGGGTATTTTATGATACCTAGAGAACAGCCACTGTATCTCCACTACACAATGGTGACCCCTCTATAGACTTGGGTAATTATAGACCCATGAGCTTCACCAGCCTTATATGCAAAGCCATGCAAAATATCAGAGGAGAGCTCATTTATGCAGACATAGGCAACTTAACTGATATAGACCCCATTGAGTTTGCTTTTGTCATGGGCAGATCCTGTCTCCTGACCCTAGTAAACATCTTTGAAAATGTTATCAAGATAGTTGACAGTGATCACTTGGTACAAACTACTTATCTTGACATGGTCAAGGCTTTTAACATTATCCCCCGTTATTAGAAAGTTGAACTTAATGCAAAGTCATATGTTCTCTGGATATCAAACTGGCCATCCAACAGATGCCACGTAGTGAAAGCTGCTGGTATCATCAATTGTAGCTAGTGGGATATAATATGGATCAGCACATGGCACTCTCTTTTTGGCATTTATTTTGTAAACATCCCTGCCAAAATGCTTGAAGTGGTTAACTAAGTTTGCTGAAAGCTAGGTGCTGGTATTCTCTCATCCACTAATATTAACTACACCAAGAAGGGCTAGATATGCACATGTATGGTGTATTGAAAATGATCTCAAGCTAAGTAAAAAAAAAAATGCAGCATAGTTGCATATGTTATATTCCTTTTCAAACAGATATTGCAATGAGAGACCTGAAAATAATGATACTTTCACTATGTAGCATTTTGGCGAGCTTTATTCTGAGCATGCAAAGGAGGAAGTACTAAGGAAAAAGAACCTTTCCAAACAAGGGCAAGTGTGGTCTGCAGTGTGTGCATAAAAATTATAATTATTGACTATATGGGCCAGCATGAATTAAACACCTCCACTGCATATTTCGATATCTTTTAGGAATGTCACAAAAAGATAAATGAATCCTTCAGTTTGTGGAGGCATATTACAACTTAACAGAAGAGCAACTGAAGAGAGAGAAACTTCACTGAAAATACTAGAGAAGAAGAGTGCCTTAAGTGTCGGTCTTCCTTTTGTAGCTTTGTGGTTACAGCTGTCTGATTAATATCAAGGTTCTTAATAAACATTCCTTTCTAGCTCTGCTGTTTTGTGATTTGCACAGTTTACAAGTTGTCTTGCATGGGAAATAATAGTGCGTTGTTATGCTGCTGATCTTTAGTAGCTGACCTTTCTTGCATGTTAAAGGAAATCAGATAAATACTTTGTGGCAGCACTTGTTAATTAGTGATTCATGTCTGTTTTATGTCTTATGCTGCAAATTAGAACAAGGTCAAATACCTCTGCTTCGCTTCCCTTAATGCTATGGCAATGAATATTTCCTGCTTTATGCAAGCTGTATGCCCGTTTTTATTACACAAAAATAGCAACACATCAAAACAAATTTATCCATATTGTCTGTCCTTTTGTTCTGGCTCTTTTCTGCTGCATATGCATTTCGTCTATACCCGTTACCATCAAAATATAGATTCTTAATACTTTCACTACCTAATTCAGAACTGAAAATGTTATACGTACTAATAATTCTCATACACGCTTACAAAGGCAACATTTTCTCACCTAGAGATGGATACCTGGGCATATGCAGTTAGTAAGTCAAATTGCCTGTTAAAAGAACCTTGGCTAAATATCATGCCCACACATCACTATTCTGTTAATCCCATGCATTTATGAAATAAAAGAACTGCTGTTATTCCTGTCATTTCTGTAAGAAAGTAGGTGCTATGGCACTATAATTAATCACTGTTGATAGATAACAGACACAACATAACTAAAAAAATTTCTTTTACAAGCTGTATTTTCATATTGTTACTGAATAAAATTTCTGGTTAGAATAGTATTTTGGTTGCAATAATTCTTCAGAAACTGTATTTCACTTCTTCACCTCTGTCCATTAGTTTGCTAGTTTCAAGTGTCTTTAAACATCTTTTCTTGTTTTATTATATTTGCAGAGATTGCTGCTAACAGCCTTAAGTTCTGAAGGCCCCTTTGTTGTAGCCAGATCACACATTTAATAATGTTTCATTGCAAGACCAGCACCTTGTCAGTGTTACTTTTGAGATGTGGGTTTTGGACAAAAAGACAGTTCTGGAGGATGTCTCATTAGGGTTCATTGTAACTGAGACAATCGCTGGCTTTCTCTTAAGGTACTAACCATTTCATATTTGCTTTTCTAGCTATGACAAAATGAAAAAAAAAGTCTTTAAATAGCTTAAAGGGAACTGTAAGTGAATGTTTGAAGTCAGTGGTGATTTTGTAAGAACGTTCAGCATGGACGTTTTCTATGGAAAGAGACCAAACATCACAGCTAAAGCCTAAAAGTAGTATTTAATACAATGGATGTGGAAAACTAATGGCTTACAAATCAGCCACCAGTGTCTCCCTTATTTTTTTCTGTATGTCTGTAACTTAACTAACTGATGCCCTTTAACAGGCCCCCTTTCTCCCTTTATTTTTATTTAGCACCTACTGTGTCCAGTCATCGTAGCAAGATAAAAATAGCTAAACATACCTTGAGCTGCAGTACCCTATCTACTCTGTATCACATCTGCAGTACCCTATCTACCCTGTATCACACCCTGTCTTTGCCCTGTATATAATAATGCATCAAGATCCTAAAATCGGTCTTCCCTTCCACCTATGTCTTTCTTTTGTTTATCTGTTTAAATGCATTCTCCACTGCTATGAGGGTGTTCTTAGCTTCACAGATCATGCATACTACAATTTAATTATCATGTTTGGACATTTTTTAGCGAATTGATTTTTTGTATCATTTTTTTAACACAGTATAACTTTACTTATACAACATTGATTTTCTACTTTCCCATATGTTGGTTGTATCCCCAGTTGATAGCAAATGAATTCTTACTAAACCCCAATGACTTTGCATTCTTCAAGGCAAGATAATTCAGTTAATACATGGATTTTGAGTATGAATTCATATGCCAGGTTCCACCAGCACTATACCCTGCTACTTCACTGATGTTCCTTAGTCCATTTTACAAATCCCATAGCTATGCTTAGGCTAATCTGCGCCTCCCACACCCCCTGCTAACTAAATATATGAACTCCAAGACTGCACTCCACAGAAAAAAATGGCCAACATACCATCACTTGTTTCATAACTGCCTGTTGTAACCTTAGTAATGTTCCCTTTTAACTTGCTATACTACAACATAACTCATAATAGTGCAGTGAAGTGCAATCTTGGAGTTGATATAGCAGGGGGTGGGGGGGTGCTTGCCCCCCTCCTTATATTTGGTGGAATGTCATATGGTTTGTGTTGTCTATGGTCAGTATATGTATCCTGTGTGTTTTCAGTATTTTGGGATTCAGGATTTTGAATTTTCAGGATTTTGGGCTTGCGGATTATGAAGTTCAGGATTGTGATATTTCAGGATTCTGAAGTGAAACCATATATATATATATATATATATATATATATATATATATATATATATATATATATATTGTCTGTCTACGTATTTACATTCATGCTGCATGGCTGTTTAATGCATGGTTCTAAAGCTGCAGATTTATTTTTATTAGACTCTCCTCATACAGTAATACCCTGATGGAGAACCTGTGCTTTCCAGTAAGGTATAATTTCCAGATTTGTCCATTTTATAATGTTGTATTATTATTATTATTATTACACTGCTGATCTTCAGTATTGGACTTTTGTACATATGAATGGAAATCACTTAAATGTATTGTGATGACACCTGTTAATTTCTGACTCTTGTATGTTTTCAGTCCCATGCTGCAGGTTAAAGTCAAGTGTCTGTTCCACTAACTTTATTATAAATGTGTGGGCATTACCTGATTTATGCAGTCTAGGCATGTTTGCTATGTGTGCTTACAATGGGACTTCTAGAGAAGTTTGTCCATTTTGTGTGCTGCTTTATTGTTCTGTGTGCTACTTAGCACCTCTTTCTTCTATTCCTCCTCTTGCCATTGAAGTGCAGTTGCTTCTTACTTGACTCTGTACAAAACTGAAAATGTTGCCATAATTTTGTTTCATGTTACCAAGTGTAATACTTTCTTAGTGAGTTTAGCCTGTACTGTCTCATTGCTTATGACTTTGGCTAAACATCTCAGAGTCCATGCACCACTACTTTATTTATCCCATGTGTGTGTCTATCTAGCTATCTGTGTATCTATCTAAAAAGCATGGAGCTACTTTTGTCAGCTTTGTAAATAGAAGGGTACTAAAATTCGTATTTCTATATGCTGAAGTTATATGATTCCTTTTAAAGCATGTATTTTTATTACTGAATAACAGTTGTAGCTAGAAAAGCCCTGTGTCTGCAATTTCTGTTCTAAACCTTTCTACTAAGTTTGATGGTTTCAAAATTCTGATAAAATGCCTAGTTTTTGTCATTTTTATTATATGTACAGATCCTTACCATTTGAAGGCCTTTTTGTTGTAGCCACATCATACATTTAATAGCTTTTTATTTCAATGAATGCACCTATCTTTGTTAATTCTGAGATGTTCCTTTTGGGAAAAAGACAGTTTTGTAGGGCATCTCATTAATGGATGTTAAAACTGATTCGGCTACTGCTTTAGTTTCACTATACCAGCCATTTCACTAGTTTTCTAGCTGTGTCAAAATGATGAGAAAAAATGTACTGAAATCCCTTAATGAGCTTTATGTGAATGTTCAACACCCATGTTGAGTGCGCAAGATTACTGTTCAAAACGAAAGGTTACTGATGACATGGACTGGACTTTAGAGCTGCTAGTTCTGTTTTCTTGGACACTAGAGTAATATGCCAGCAGTGCTTTAGTGTGAGAACACTGGAAGAATCTGTTGTTAATATTGTGCTTAGTGTATATATTTGCGTGGTTGGGGAATGCAGTCCCCTATGCGGGAGGGTATGGGGGCTTGCCCACCCGAAGAAAACATTTTTATTTTTATTTTTAACAGTACCTTCCATTGATCGTTTGTGATGGATGTATCATGACATTTCCTTGAAATGTCCAAATCTCAAACAATCGCACTTTAAAGTTCAATTAGCAAAACATAAAAAACAACAAAAAAAGTGTTTTTGTATAGGTAATAAACCTCCCCACACCCACTGCTACTTGTATATCTATTTGTCTATATCTGTGTATATATATATATATATATATATATATATATATATATATATATATATGACACACATACTCACACACACACCCCAATCTTGCGAATACACTACAGTGAAGAAATTAGAAAAATATTCCTGTTATCTATTGCATCACAGTCTCTCAATTTTTGAACAGCTGATTTTTGATCAGCAGTACTGACTTCACTTTTCGACAAAAACATTGTCGTTGAAATATGAAACCACATATGTTTTTGTGTGTATGTATGTTTGTATGTGTGTTGTTATATACAGATAGTTTGTGTGCTTTAAGAAAAGCATCTACATGTCTTTACGTGTTTTGATTCACATCCCCTAGTCTTTGCATTATTGCAGTAAGTGTTGTACTCCCCGTACTTTAATGGAGGCGACTGCCATTTCTTACTGGTCGGTTTCTACGTCTGCTGCTTAGGCATTTCTTACTGGTTGGTTTCTATGTCTGCAGCTTATAGTAGTAGTATCTCTTTGACAATGATTGAAATGTATTACTGGAATGTAAATTTGTTTGCTTTTGCAGTCTTGATAATTTAGTGAATAATCCTTAGAGTATGAGTAATACTAGATTGCATGACCATTTATTTTTCCTGGATCATATTATTTCTTTTACGTGTTAAGTAATGTTCTGGATGTGAGTTTAAGCAGCATTCTCATTGTGCAGTATTGTATCGATGTGTGATATTTATATGGGTTGTCATAAATATATCTAATGAAGACATCAACCTTTATTTGAGTTATTGTTTATTGATGGATTTATAAAGTATGTGTTTCAGTCTAACTTTCTTTGGATTTATTAAATAGTTTAGATTGTTCCTCTCAGTTCTTGTTGTTGGTGTAAGCATATTTCATTATGTTCTTACTGCCAGATTGTAGTGTTGCCCTTTTTGCTTAAAATAATGCACTGTATGTAGAGTGGGTGACTGGGTAATCTCTACTTAATAGTGGATCTTTTTTTAACGATGGGTTTAACTTGTCTGACAATTTGCCAGTGTAATATATTGATTCCTTTTTGGAATAAAATATATATTGCAGTGATTTAGATGGCATCCAGTAGTTTTCCCCATCTCTTGCTGGTGTTAGTGTCATCCAGGCAGGCCAAGGCCTCTTCAAGTGCTTGAGCAAACTTGCATATTTTTGAAGGATCATGAGTCTTGCCTATGTCAATGAGTGGCCTCCCTTCCTTTTTAGAGTGAAAGAAGCTTTGGGTCTGGATGTTCACCTTAGTAGATATGAGCAACTGGTCGGTGTCACACGTGATGTGGCAACTGTGTTATCCCTGACACAACCTAAAGTCCTGCTTTTGGTGATGACAAGGTCAAGTTAGTGCCAGTGTTTCGATTGTGGGTGCTGCCATGAAGCTTGGTGATGGGGACTGACATTGAATAAGGTGTTGGCTATGCAGAGGTCATATCAGGAATAAAGTTCAAGGAGACAGTCTGTTTTCATTTATCTTTCCTGTTCCAAACTGTCCCAGACAGGATGGCCAGCTGTGATGGTCATTGCCAAGTCTGGCATTAAAATCGCCAAGAATGAATAATAGTTCATGGGATGGGACCTCACTAAATGCAGCACTAAGTTCATAATAGAACTTGTCTTTGACTTCCTGGGTAGAATTTAAAGTAGACACTGAATATGTTGACCTTGGCCACTGGTCTTTGTAGCTGAATTTTTAACAGTCTCTCATTTCCCATATTTGTTGGTATGACTGAGCCAACAAGGTTGTGTCTGATTGTGAAATCAACAACATGTTCCCTGGTCTCTTATGGTAGCTTCCCAAGCAAGAAGAAAGTAAAGTCTTTCTCCATGAGACATCCAGTGGACATCAGACTTCTTTCTGGAGAGCCACAATGTCCATATGCAATCTGATTAGCTTGTTGTTAATTACCAGTGTCTTCTGAGCATCACTGATGATCTGTAGTCATCGTCCTTACAAAAAAAAAAAAAAAAACTTAAGACAGTCAAGTGTGCTGAATAATTTGAAGCCCACACTGAAGTGCTGGCACCCCTGATTGAAAAGAAGATAGAGGCATACGGGTCCTTGTCCAGTGGGGTGAGCTTGTAGGCATGCCTGTGTGCTCACAGTCATGTGCAACAGGTAGCTCAGTGGTCAGCAAATGATTATTCACTCCAAATTTGCTTCAACATGCAGTAGGCTGTGGGCATTCAAACCATTTGTCCATCACAAATGAAGATTGCCCCACTTAATTCTGCCACAGTTGAGGTCTTGAAGGATGGAGACAAGCAGATGGAATGCTGAGTGGACCACTACTTAAGCTGTATGCCAGGGAGACCATAGTTATGGAGAGAGCTGTGAATGCCATTGAGCCTCTGTCAACTGTGACTGAACTTGATGTTGAGCCCACCTTGGAGGAACTCAGTGATTCACTTAAAGCACTCTATTTGGGGAAAAGCCCCCAGGGATGATAGTATTCCCTCAGAAATCATTAAATGTTCCAATGGTACCCTAATCTCAGAGCTGAATGCAATGCTTTGCCAGTGCTGGAAAGAAGGTAGTGTGTACAGCAAGATATGAGGGATGCAGGCATAATTAATATTTATAAGAATAAGGGTGACAACAGTGATTGTATCAACTACCATGGGGAAGCTGTTAGCACATGTTGTCCTGAAGAGACTCCATGTTCTTGCAGAGGGAGTTCACCCAGAGTCTCAGTGTGGGTTTATAGCTGGACAGTCTACTCTAGACATTGTTTTCTGTGTTAGGCAACTACATGAAAAGTGCGGGGAACAGAACAGACCTCTGTATATTGCATTCATTGATCTGACCAAGGCCTTTGACTTCGTGATTTGGAAAGGTCTGTTTATGATTCTGGCAAAGATGGTCTGTTCTATAATACTGCTTAGTATTATCAGACCCTTCCATGAAGGGGACCATGTTGTATGACCAATCCAAATCCGAACCCTTTGAGAATTTCAGTGGAGTAAAGCAGTAGTGTGTACTGGCTCCTATATTGTTTGGTATCTTTTTTTTTTTTTTTAGTTCTATTGACATTTGCTGTTGGAACTGCTACAGAGGGTATCTTTCTTAGAACCAGAATAGATGGCATCCTCTTCAAACTGTTGAAGCTTAGATCAATGACCAGGGTACTTAGGAAGCATCTAATGGAGTTCCTGTTCATTAATGATATGGAATATCACAAAAGGAGAACCAAACCAGAAAATGGTAGAAAAGAGATCTAGGATAGTTTGAGTACAGCTGGCAATATTATGTAAAAATTGATAGAGAGATGACAGAAGGCATGGAAGGATGGAAAGAGAAATGAGATTTCATAATACTATAAATACAATAGTCGACTTTAAAGGCATCCTGTTTAGCTTGAGATACTGTACCTTGTCATGTTTCTTAAACGTGATTAGCACTGTGTGTCTATATCTGCTTATTGTATTACATTTGTTTTAAGTTTTCTGTTCTGTTGGAGTTTTAAGAGGTCTTGGCTAGGGTCAGTTAGAAAAATTAACAAAGAATTCCTTTACAAACCGTGAGTAACATCAGGTAATTATTGGAAGGAGCTGAGAAATACCATTCCTCATTTAGCCTGAAATTTGTCTATTTAGCTGGAGTGCCTGTTTGGCTTGCTTGCTGTACTCTCCCCGAATATTGCTGATCTCTGCATTTTAGTTTTACAACCCACCTACCCAACTGTTGTATTCTTAAACTTGGTGGCTTTTGAGTTGCCAGAACCTACTATAAATCTGATTTTAAACATTCCTCCCAGTCCCATCTCAACAGCTCTTTTTACTGAGTACAGAGATATCATTTGGGAGGGCCCATCACCTTAGTTTTTTAACCTTGAATTATCTTCTGTTTCTTCCCTTCCCACTTAACTTAAAAATGCACTTTATTCAACTACTTTTATTGTAATTGTGTTTCCTCCTACTTTATTACTTTGTTTTGCTTTTGCTGCATGTGCTTAATAGTGTCCAAATGCATTTATTCTGCTGCATTTATTACTGCTTGTTAGTAGCCAGATTACACTGTAACTGTTATTCTAACCCTCTTACTTTTGGTTTAAGCACTTGGGCTTTAGGCCAGTTGTTTTCCATTAAGAAGGTCTGTAGTCTACACTCTTGTGGCAGGACAGGCAGCTTACATCTGTCTAAGTTGGGAATTACTGGTTAAAGGCTTAGTGTGTCTGTTATTCTGAAAGTGTCTTATTTCTGGTTTAAGCACTTTGGGACAGTTATTTTGCCTTAAGAATGTTTGTGGTGTGGACTCTTGTGGGATGAGAAGGTAACCTCTGCCCTTCTGAGCTGGGATTTGCTGGTCAAAGGCTTATTGTGCCTGTTTATTTGTAGCATTCTTTTTTTCCTGAAATTGCTCCACTTTGCTGTAGCATACATTAGATTCAGACCTGCTGAATCTAGTTCTGTTTGCATAACTTGGGCACCAAACTGGGCCATCTTTTGTTGGAGAAGATTCCCTGCACCTTAGTGGTAGGAGTTTGCAGTTAGAACAAATCTGATTGAAGGCTGCTGGAACAGGGCTCAGCTTTGAGCTTTTTTATTGGTTAATTTTTTAAATCAGTTTGCAGCAATTGTTTGCTGCATAAGCAGCAGGTTTGCACATAGCTCACTCCTGAGCAGCTATGGGCACTGTTGTTGGTTATTAGACACACACACTTCTGCTTGCATATTTTCTGTTAATACTCTGCTAGTGCTCCATTGGTGAATTCTTGCAGTTGTTCCTCACTGCCAGGTGATACATTCAGTGAAACTCCTGAAGTACTAGCACAGAACCTACCCACTCGCCCCTCATATTTTGTCCATTTCTCCTTCCCTCTACTTTACCTGGTCCTTCCTGTCCTTTCCCTGTTTTCTGACCACATCAAACTACCTAGCATCATGGACAGACAATTTCCCACAGTTTATCCAGCCAACATGGGCATCCTCACGCAATGTAGCAGTTACCTTATGTACACCGACAAGCCATGTCTAGTCCACACAAATTTATTATGCGAGAGATGCATCTGCATCAAGAACCTGCAATCCAGGATCTCTCACTCACCAGTCAGTTCTTCTGACACTAAGCAAGTTGTTAACATGCAGATCTCCTCTCCTGCACCTACAAAACTAACAAAACATAAACCTACATATGTGGAGGTCCTTCCCAGAAGCTTACCTAAACATTAGAAACCTCTTAAACACCAGCACAATTAACATAATACATCCTCTGCAGAACATAGTACAAATATATCACACACCAGTGTGTCTCACCAGTCAAGCCCTAAGGCATAACATTAAAACAAACATCTTAGTCATAGGTGACTGTTGTGAGAGAGAGAGGCCACTCTTACAGGTTGAATAAGGAAAACATCTGGGTCAGCTGTTAGGCGCCAGGATCTGCCACACCACGCACACTCACACACACTCATGTCTCTTAAGAACAGGAACTGTTATGACTATGTCATAGTCCATGTTGGTGTGCACAGCGTGAGACGTACTTCACTGGACTACATGAAGAGAAAGATGACTGTGCTCTCTGATTGTCTCTCAGGCAGGTATGTCCCTAGCCTTAAGCAGAATTTTACCTTCACCTAGAATGATACCTCAATACGCACAAAAAATATGATTGGCTTTGACAGTTGGCTTAGTTTCTCATGTTATTCAATGGGTATCCAGTATCTGTCAGCCTGGGATGACATGGTCAACCAACCTCAATGCTTTGCCAGCGATGGTCTTCATCCGTCACCCGTAAATAAGGCAGCCCCTGCAAGTACGGCAACTGCACGGCTCCAAAAAGACCTTGTAGCAGTAAGAAAATGAGAGCCAGCAGACTGTAGCATAAATCATTTATTAGCTCCAAGGCAGAAGAAAGAGAGAAAACAGGCCGGTTTTGGCTGTAAAAATTACAAAGCCTTCTTCAGTGCAGTAAAGACATATTCACTCGTTCTCCTTTTTATAGCTTTCCACTAAATGAGGCTCCAACCTAGTGAATTATTTACTCAATTAACCATACCAATTAAAGGTATTCATTAAGCCCTGGTGAGAACAGTGCCCCCAGTTTGATGATCCATTTCTTCTCTTTGTTTAATATCTGATGCCAACCTGATTTATTTGTTCTCCGTCTAATAATTCTGTCTATTACAGTAAATGTAAAGGATGCATTCTTATGTACCCAGTGTGTTTGTATAAAGAATTCATGAGCTTCCTGTGTCTGATGTCACTTAAATGTTCAGAGATTCTGAATTTTAAAGGCCTTGACGTTTGTCCCACATAAAATGCAGAGGAGCTACAGGTAGCCAAATATATCACCCAGTCAGTCTGACAGTATGCAAAAAAGAAAATCTCAAATACTTGCCCAGGATATTTGCTGCTTAACTGGTATGTCTTCATCACCCTTCTGCAGTGAGTGCAATGGCCACAGGGAAAACATCCCTTGAGTTGGTCCCACACAAGAGTGGTTTGTCTAGTGTCATCTTTACTTCTCCAACCATGTTTATAATGATTTAAGAATGAGCCCAAATTCTTGCCTCTCCTGAAAGAGAAATGACATTTGTCATCCAGAAACTTGCATATTTTGTCATCTGCCAAGAGTATGTTCCAATGTCTATGGACACTATTGAGTAGGACATCAGTGTTCCTTCCATACATAGTGACCAGTCGGATGGTTGAATCTTTATTCATAGTCTTATCCTTATATGTTAAGAGATCCTGCCTGTCACAATTAGCCACCCAATGTCTGGACTGAAAGATGTTTCTCATTTTGTAGCCTCTATTCCTGAATCGAGTGGTAAGGTCATCTTATAATACCAGATAAGTAGCATCACTTGAACAAATACGTTTCAAATACAAAAATTGTGATTTCTGCATAAGTGTGGAGGGTGAAAGCTGGTAGCATGGAGAATGGAGTTATATTGGGGGTATTTGTGATACACTTCGATGTTGGGGTATGATCATGGTTTCTAATAACTACAACATCCAAAAAAGTGATCCTGTTGATATCGTAGGCAACAGTAAAGTGTATACCCCATTTGTTGTCATTTAAGTATCCGACAAACTCCGTAAGATAATCAGGGTCCAATCTCCATACTAACCAGCAGTCATCAAAGTATCTTCTCCAAATATCAATCTCATCTATATAGATATTATGTGAGTTGTCATAGATGAGCTGTTCCTCAATGTGGGCCATGAATAAGTCAGCATATATGGGAGCAAACGAGGCTCCCATGGCAGTGCCTTGTATTTGTAAGTAGCATTTGTTCTAGTAATAGAACACGTTCTTAGTAAGAATGTGTTCGGCTAAGCAAAATAGACAAGCGTTGAAACCTGGTTGGTACAACTCTGACTTGTATAACTGGTATTCTATTGCTTATAGCCCTGCCCAGTGAGGAATGCTGGTGTACAATGCAGAAACATCAAGGGTGCAGAGCAACCGCCATGGCTCAAGCTGCATCTCTGAGATGACATTAAGGAATTCCTTATTGTCTTGAATATGGGCCCTAACCCATTTCAGAAGTGGTTTAAGATACTGTGTCAGAAACTGGGATAATGGTTCTATGAGGGAGCCCCTACCTGAAAGTATAGGTCTACCAGGTTGATTTTCCAGATTCTTGTGTATTTTGGGTAGAAAATATATGTATTGGCTAGATGGGTCGAGCACCTGGTGGTGATGTAATGTGTTGTCCATAATAATTCCCTCATCCTTGGCTGATGCCAAAAACTGGTCGATTTGTTTCCTGAAGCCAGCAGTTGGGTCCAGTGACAGATGAGTATAGTAATGACCATCGGTTAACTGTCTCATAGCTTCTGTGTTGTATTGGGTCCAATCCTGTACCACCACTGCCCCACACTTAACTGCAGACAGTATTGCCAAATCATGGTTAGTTTCAAGTTTATGGTTAGCATCCATTTCAATCTATGAGAGGTTGTTTGATTTGGCATGGAACTCCCTAAAGTTGAAGTGCAGATCTTTGAGAATGCAGTTCTGAAACATTAACACATTAGGATGCATTGGTGGCATAAAATTGGATTTGTGGTATCTGAATCCATCTTGCGATTCAGGATTAGGTGCCATTTGAAAAAGTAATCTCAGATTAAGTAGTCTACAAAATGAGGTAATATCTTGTGCAAATGTATCTTCAGACCCATAAAAGCCAGGTACAAAATTGACCTTTATTCAAAATTTTAACTTGGGTGGGTGACAAAGTAGTGGATGAAATGTTCGATACATTATTATGTTCTATTTCTGTACCATCAGTTTCAACAATCCTTCCATGTTGTCCACTTTTGTGATGTTTCCTGCCCCTAAAGGGATTGGTGTATTGCTTTGTTTAGAGGCTGGAGAATCTGGGGCATGCTGTACATCAGGCTCTAAACCTGATGAACATTCCTCACCAGAAGTATCATAACTGGATGAGGAAGGCTTTTTTAGAATGAACATAGGTCTTTTCCTTTTGGCTACCTTTCTGTGTGTTTGCTCAAACCTGATGTGCCTATTACTGGAAAAAGGATGCCCACCCTTTTAATCAGTTAGATCACTATGAAATGTTTTCATTTTTCTGTCTTTCAATTGCTGCTCCAGGGTTAGCAGATCCTGACTAAGTCTCCTATCCTAAGACAGGTGTTATAAGATTCCCGTCCTTCAAATTTCTAAATGTCAGCACACATTTGTGTGATTTCTAATATATCCTTATCAATTGTTCTCTTGTAATGAGAGGCTAAGATTTCCACAAAGCTCATAGAGGCTCTTTGTTGAGCCACAGCCCATTGTTCTGTAAGGGTGGTACCGATATTTGAAACCAATGGCTGTATATATACCCTCAACCCCTGTGGTGAAATGCCTTTAGTTAAATATGCCTTGAAGAGCTTGGAATGCCATACGTTGGTCCAAAGGGACCTCATATTATTGTTTAATTTCTGAAACTGTCTTCACATGTATTTTCTAGGACCAAATCCTCTGGCCCATTTTCATTAACTGTATTGCCAAGGACAAAAATGGCCAAATAATCCTTATCTGAGGATAAACCCTATAGCAGGTTAGTTAGATCCATTGGTGGCCTGATAATCATCACAAAATAAATTACATCTGTCCCCTATTCCAACACCAGGTGTCAGAAATATGAGTCTCCCAATTGGGGTGATCAGAAAGCCTAAACTTGATCCAGTGGTCAGGATAAAGTCATATACTGTTATTTAATGTCATATAAAATCAATGCTATTTTCATGTACCAATCTAATATGGAATGATCGTGTGTGGACAATATTAGCCCCCTGCTCCTCAATATGTTTATTCAAGCAGTTTCAAGTTTCAAAACTCAGTTAACAGAACCACTCAAACTGATAACTTTACAATTATAAAGTACCCATATCAAGAGACTTAGGACAATATTAGCCCCTGCTGTTGAGTCAGTCTGAAAGTCAGTGACCTTTATTCCTAAGCAGTGCTAAGCCCATAGTCCATATATACATAATCTCCACCATATTCAAAATCATGAACTATAATAGCCTTTGCCATTCATAGGTGATAGTTGCCATTCAAAAGAAATCCAACCATGGATCACGAAATGCTGATGATAATGGTCATATAACCAACATCCAAATGTTAAATAGGTATTAATAATCAAATAAATTTGGCCCCACCAATATGAATGTACTTCCTGCCAAGGATTTTTTGGCCCTTGGTATAGCTCATTTATGGCAAGTAAAAAAGTCCTTATTATATGGTATTTGGAGGCAAGGTCCTAAAGTGGGTCAAAATTCAGTGGGGGAATCCAGTTGTAGTATATATGGATTTTACCAAAATTATGTACAAATGTAATATTGTGCATAGACTCATAGGCATCAACTTTAAAAATAAAGTGCACAGAACAAAGTATAAACCATTAATGCAGGTTCACTAATCCACAGTCCCAAAGGCCAATAATGTTAAGGTCAGAAAATATATGTATGAATCACAGATATTTCTAGGAATATATTTTGAATCATGTCATGAACAGTTAACTACTGCTTGTTATATAAGTATTATAGTCCTGTCACACACACATTCATACAATAACTATTGTCCCTGCGGCTGTTTAGACTATTCCACATTGATCATATAAACTAATACAATCAATTTTAGTGCACCCTTGATGTTTCTGCATTGTACACCAACATTCCTCACTGGGCGGGGCAGGAAGCATTAGAATACTGGTTATACAAGTCAGAGTTGTGCCAACCAGGTTTCAACACTTTTCTACTTTGCTTAGCCGAACACGTTCTTACTAAGAACGTGTTCTATTACCAGAACAAATGCTATTTATAAATACAAGGCACCGCCATGAGAGCCTCATTTGTTCCCATATATGCTGACTTATTCATGGCCCACATTGAGGAACAGCTCATCTATGAGAACTCGCATATCTATCTATCTAGATGAGATTGATATTTGGAGAAGATACTTTGATGACAGCTGGTTAGTATGGAGATTGATCCCTGATTATCTTACAGAGTTTGTCGGATACTTAAATGACAACAAATGGGGGCTATACACTTTACTGTTACCTACGATATTAACAGGATCACTTTTTTGGATATTGTAGTTATTAGGTACAGTGATTACACCCTAACATAAGAAGTGTATCACAAATACCTCTAATAAAACTCCCTTCTCCATTCTACCAGCTTTCATCCTCCACATATCTGCAGAAACATCCCGAAATTACAATTTTTGCATATGAAACATATATGTTCAAGTAATGTTAATTAATCAGGTATATTAAGAAGATCTTACCACTAAATTCAGGAATAGAGCCTATAAAATGGGGAACATCTTTCAAGCCAGACATTGGGTGGCTAATCGTGACAGGCAGAATCTCATAACATATAGGGATAAGACTATGAATAAAGATTCAACCATCTCGACCGGTCACTACCTGTGGAAGGAACACTGATGCCCTACTCAATAGTGTCCATAGACATTGGAGCATACTCTTGGCAGATAGCAAAATATGCGAGTTTCTGGATGACAGATGTAATTTCATTTCAGGAAAGGCAAGAATTTGGGCTCATTCTTAAATCATTATAAACATGGTCGGAGAAGTAAAGGTGACTCTATACAAACCACTTTTGTGAGGGACCAACTCAAGGGATGTTTTCCCTGTGGCCATTGCACTCACTGCAGAAGGGTGATGAAGACATGCCAGTTCAGCAGCAAAAATGCTGGGCAAGTATTTGATATTTTCTTTTTTTGCAAACTGTCAGACTGACTGGGTCATATATTTGGCTACCTGTAGCTGCTCTGCATTTTATGTGGGACAAACGTCAAGGCCTTTAAAATTCAGAGTCTCTGAACATTTAAGTGACATCAGACACAAGAAGCTCACAAATGTTTTATACAAAGACATTGGGGTACATAGGAATGCATCCTTTACTTTTACTGTGATAGACAGAATTATTGGACAGAGAACAAATCAGGTTGGCATCAGATATTGATTAACAAAGAGAAGAAATGGATCACCAAACTGGGGGCACTGTTCTCACCAGGGCTTAATGAATACCTTTAATTGGTATGGTTAACTGAGTAATTAATTCACTAAGCTGGAGGCTTATTTAGTGGTAAGCTATATAAAGGAGAACAATGAATATGTCTCTATTGCACTGAAGAAGACTTTGTAATTTTTACAGCTGAAACTGGTCTGTTTTGTCTCTTTTTATGCCTTGGAGTTAATAAATGGTTTATGCTACAGTCTGCTGGCTCTCATTTTCTTCATCTGTCACCCTGGGATTTTGGTTACTCGCTAAGGCTTTTGCCACCCCCCTATAATGCCTTTTTAGGCAATGTCACAAGAACAAAATTCCCGAAGTAAACATACTCTAAAAACAACCTCAATGTTATGTTGCTAAATGCTAGGAGTCTAAACCAGAAACTGCACTCACTGGAAGCCGTCCATACCTTTGGAAGATTCTGACATTTGTGCAATCACTGAGACCTGGTTTAAGGCTACAGAGAGCACCCCAGCTATAGCAGGTTACATTTACTTCCACACTTTCAGACCACAAAATGAAGGAGTGAGAACTAAAGGAGGGGCGGGTGTATCAATATTCATTAAAGATAAATACACCACTTTGGTTAAACAGCAGGATTCCCTTGAATTATTTCAGATGCAGTTGACTATACATAAGACCTCTCTTCAGGTCATTTCCAGCTATAGAAAAAAAAAGACGTTATAACCCCCTGTACTCTTCTCTCATCAGGCCAATAGTAGAGTACAACGCTCCCTTTGGTATGTTCCTTTCCAAACATCTGCAGCAATTGGAGAGACCACAAAGGTTCCTTAAAGAAAATTCAGGGTCTTCAAGATCTGTCTTATGTGGACAGACTGAAATCATTGTTACTTAACTCTGTCTCATACAGACTGCTCAGAGCTGACCTTTGCCTTGCATATAGAGCAATCTCTGACCCATCTTTATGGAAATACTGTACATTCCCAAGTCAAATGTCACACAGGTCACTTATTCAAGGGATCTTAACCTGGTAAGTGACATCAACAGATCTTACTGGAGAGAGACATGTGTCACAGAGGCTGCTACACCTTTGGAACAAGTTTCCTAAAAAAAGTGGGCCTTATTTAAGCATAATTTGGACAATTGAATGGGTAGCCGGGAATTCACCCTACAGGTTCCACCTGTGTCTCTCTTGCACAGGGTCAATTAGTTCTGATTTTAGTATCTGCTTGAACCAGGCACCCTTGAGAGCATGTTTTGAACTTGGTTAGGCTTATAAGGGCCCTAGGGCCATTAGACTAGAAACCTTTTAAGATCCTGCGATAGAGGCTGTGTTTCCCCAATAATCTTTCTAGTAGGAGAGATTTCTATTTACTTATTTATTTATTTTAACATTTGTTAACTGGGAAAGTCCGACTTGGAACGAAGCCAGTTTTCAGCGGAGGCCCGGGAAGAAAGGCTCCAGATGCAAGACTTTGTAACTTGGGAGGAAACCGGAGCACCCAGAGGAAACCCACACAAACACAGGAAGGACATGCCGACTCCGCACAGAAGGCACCCCAGCCGAGAATCAAAACGGTGAACCTCTTGTTGTGAGGCAACAATGCTACCGCTGCACCACTGTGCTGCTGTTCTGATTAAATGAACTAGGAAAAATGAAGGTCAGTACTTTTATAGGTCAACTAGATAATGTGTCCAGTTTGGTAGTTAATGGTCCAATACTTAATGCAGATAACAATGTTATTGTTCACTAAGGAAAAATGTATACACTCTTCTTTGTTTCTTTCCTTTTTTCCTCTCTCTCCTTTTCCTTTCCAGTTCTAGGAAAATGAGAAACCGCATCGTAACTAAGAATTGCCTTCACTGTCAGAAGATGACAGGGATAGGGGTGAATATGCTGACTTGAGCTTGTGGCATACACTTGAATAGCAAGTTGTGTCCTTCTACAATCAAATGTGTGGCAAAGCTGTGCTCATAGTTTTTTGAAGATCTGTTCAGTATACAAAAGTATTCCATTCAAAAATAAACTAGTGCTATTAAACGGCAAACAACTTTTCCAGATGTATTCGTGATTACTAAGTTAATTAGAGGAATTTGGCACCATAAAGCACAGCAAGTATTGCTCAGACTACCTACTCAGACTAGAAATATTTTTATAAGCATCCCTGTTGTCCAATTAAATGACAAGTAAAACTAATTGGGATCATTTTTGATAGAACTGAAGGCTGAGTAGGTTTGAATCTAGAGTTCTGACTTTGAGATGTTATCGTCATTTTATCTAAAAGAACAATGCCCCTGCAGATATTTTGTGATGTTTAGATGACAGAAGCTATAGTGAGTAGCTTTTAAATGTCTGCTTTTACATCTTTAAGTCATCTTAGCTTACTGTCTAAACAAATAACTTTTTTGTTAAAACAACCTAATGCAGCAAAATATTACTGGCAGTGTCCAGGCTGTCAATTTACTAAACTCAAGTGCTCAGATTTTCTATTATTGCAAAGAGTGATAAAACAGTCCCCAAAAACTGCAGTATTAGTAACACTTATTATTTTCTCTCTAATATATCCCTTCTGGCTGTACACAATTCTAGTATATGAATGTCTAGCGAAAGCCTGCTAGCAATGTTTATATTCTAGTCTTAAATAGTTTGGAAAAACAAAGCAAGTTGATCTCATGAGACCTGGTAGTACTACATGCCTGCTGTCTTTTAAACTCCACTCAATTATACTACCCCAACATTTTTGCATTAATAAAAATGCCATTCAGTTATATAATACAAAAGCAATTACTCACTAAATGCAGAATGGAGAGAAACAAAACTACAAGAATGCAATGAGTTTGCAGCTTTGCCAAGCTAGTACACATATTTATATTACTGAATAAAAATTGTTGAGATTTGGTAGTTGATAAAATCTAAAGGGCAGTCCCAAGTAAATTATGTAAACAGTCTTTTCAGAGGGGTTCTCGTAAATTAGTTGTATTAATTGAAATGCTCCTTGTTAATGAAGCCCTGTTTAATACTAAGCTACTTATGCCTATAGCCAAGCATGTGTAGATGTAACATTTAGGAAATGAAAAGTATGGTTTAGATGTGGGAGGAGGGACGTTGCTAAACACTGTTTAACTAATAATAAAACATGCTGCCCCTAACAAGTGTGATTTGTACCCAGCATACATGTAATGAAATTTACTACTATAAAGTGATAAAGTACCTGTTACAGTAGTAGAGTTAGCATATTCTCTCTGTGCCAGTACCAAGTTATCCAAACAGACAGTACTGACTGATTGATAGAAATGAAGGGGCTTAATACACTTACTATGGCATAATATATCTGTAAATATTAAACAGATGACAAGAGGAAAGTGGAAATAATTTCAGTCCATTCAAATAGGAATGAGTATTCAGTAACACTCATAGAAATTCAAACTATTTGGAGTAAGTTAGTGCATTCTGTAGTGTCTGTGCCTAATTTATCACATGAAGTCATAAATGGCCAAGACTTCCCTTAACTTCAGGATAGTGTCAACATTTTGGGGGAAGGGAGCATAGTTAAGCACTCTGTAAAAATGAGACCCTCCTAATAAAATGGATGGATGGCTGCAGCCCAGTCTACCTTAATGGATGGCTGCAGCCCAATCCACCTTAAAACACTCAGTCCTGATAAGCAGAAAGGGATAAATCCAGAATCTTAAAGGAACAAGAAATGCATCTGTATCTAGGACGGAGGGAGAGAAGTGTGATACCAGAGAACCCACATTGTTAATTTTGTGTAAGAAATCAATGGAAAAACTTAAAAAGGAAAAAAAAATACAGTGTAAAATAAAAAACAGCATCTGGTTATTTCAGCTATTAAAGTAAGGAAGGATGTCTGAGGAGACAGAACTGGATTGACCCACAGCAATAAACCACCAAGAGAAGAAAGATAACCTGAAGATAGTTTTACTTTTCTCTCTACAATTTCACAAGAGAGAGCTCATCTGAACAAAAGAAACTCTAAACAGCTGGTATTTAATGTTATGGAAGTTACTCATGTAGACATAAAGGAAGTTTCCAAAAAATAAATGGGAATAACTAACTAGATCCAGTGTGAATGGGTTAGCCATTTGTAGAGGGGAAGTCACAGTTGTAATACCTATAGATGTATTGATAGTAGAATAGGCTATCCCCTCTACGTCACATCAGTGTATTGAGAGAAGCGTCACTGACTTTGCAAAAGCATAGTGGGAGAATGATATAGTAAGCAAAGACAGAAAAATAATAGGCAGAGAAGAAGGCTTAAAGAGATCAGCCTCATCCCGTACCCTTACCTTGAACTAGAGAAGGACTTGCTGTACAGTGTTAGTAGAGATGGAGAAAAAATCCTGTGCCAGCTGTCATTTCTAAGGCATTTGGAGCACTTGTGTTGATAGCCATATCTTGGGAGGACACATGGGGATGGGCAAAAACAAACTAATAGTTTTATAGTTAACCTCCAGACACTGGACCCGGCCCATACTGGTTTCATCAAGGGCAGATCATGCTTACTCAACTTGGTGGACTTCTTTGAGAAGGTCACCAAAGCAATGGCTGAGAGCACAATTGATCATACTGCCTACCTTGACCTGGCCAAGGCATTTGACACAAAGTACTACACTTGGGCATTGTTGACAAACTCAGGAAGTTAGGTACAAACCCATTTGTCACCCAGTGGATAGGCAACTGGCTCAGAGACAGGACCCAGGAAGTTAGAATTGTGGAGCCACCTCTACAAAGAGGCCAGTCCCTCAGAGTTCGGTCCTTGGACTGCTCCTTTTTAGCATTTACTTCTCAGAAGTCAAGGCCAATGTTGGTAGTCTCTGACTGGCTACATTTGCAGATAATTCAAATTAGGAGCTGTCATTGAATATCACATTGACAAAAATATTCTCCAGGAGGGGCTGTCACACACAAACTACTGGTGTCTGGTGTCAGAGCCTTGGACTAAAACTAAATACCAAGAAATGCATAACAGTATCCTCTGGGAAGTCATCCATCCCTGGTAACAGTCATATTGACAGCACACCCCTTAGAAGTTGACCCAGTAGTCACGGCCTTAGGGACACACACGGGTAGTAATCTAGTTTTCTCCATCATGTGTCTACAATGGTGGGAAAATCATTCTATGTTGCGCAACTTATAAACAAAGGTGTGGCATCTAAGTCCAAGGAAGGCATTGTTCCACTGTGTTTGACATTCATCAGACCTATCATTGAGTACAATGCCCCCTTTGGTATGTACATAAACAGGCATATCCAACAACTGCAATGTCCACAGAGGTTCCTCACTAAAAGAATACAGGGCGCAAGTAAAATGTCCTATGCAGAATGCCTCAAGGCCCTATCCCTGTATTCCGTCTCCGACAGGCTTTTGAGGGGAGATCTATGTCTGGCATACAGGACATTGTCAGACCCCACTCTGATGGACCTCCCACATATCCACAAAACAAACAGCACTAGAATTACTCATTCTAAACACTTAAACTTTGCCTGTGATATAAATATGACCTGCTGGAGAGATGGGTATATATCCCAGATGCTACCGTGTCTATGGAACAGATTCCCCATCCATGTGAAGCAGAGTTCCTCCCTAACCCAATTCAAGTGCAATTTGGATAACTGGATGGGAAACCAGAAATTCATCACTGGTTTGGCACCCATGTCTCTAATGGACACCGGTAATCTGTAAATGGTTCATCTTTCAGGTCCTTACACTTATCAAGTGTATCAGAACTTGTCAGAGATTTGGGATGCATGGCTAGGCTTAAAAAGGCCATTGTGGTTATTAGACTAGTAAACACCTATCAACCTATAAGATAACTATAGACATTGTAGGGTCATTGGTGAATTAGATTTACAATTGCCAATATACTCCATTTATTTTTGACTATCTCTCTAGGTTTCAAGAATTAATACTCCTGGAAAATGTCAATGCTGAGTCAAAAGCTAGAGAGCTAGTGTTACTTTTTGCCAATGTATGGATTCCCCAAGAAATAGATTCCAGAGAATACAGTTTTGCTCAGGTAATGTACCAGATTTACCAGTGCTTTAATATAAAATTGTTAAACTTTTATGCACCACTCTGACCTGTGGAGTAGTGAAACTTTTTTAATAAATGAATTAATGCTAAAGAAGGCAAGGAACAGGATGGTAAGAACTGGGATCAGTTGGTCCCTGTCCTTTTCCTGCTATGAGAGAAATGCCCACGCTTAAACAGGATTTTCACCAATTTACTTATTAAATGGATGACTTCCTCAAGGAATGCTGGATGAAGCAAAGAGGACATGAGAGAAAGAAAAAAGCCCCTTTTAAATGCGTGATAAGACACACTCACAAAAACTCGCAGGACAGCATACAAAATGTTAAGGAATATGCAAAGGGCAAAGGAAATGCAACTTATGTAATAAAACTGTTTATCTTAGAAATGACAAAGTTCTAGAATTACTTCCCTATGCTGCAATATGTTGAATACCCTTTGTGGTGGAAGAAAAATTTATGAAGTGAACTACAAAATAAGACTTACTCGAAAGGAAAAACAGACCATGTGTATCACAGAAATGTGGTAACACATGGCTAGAAGCTGAAGCTTCTGTTGTGTGTCCAGGAGCTGACAGATTACAACAGTATGATATCAATAAATTCGGTACCTGATGTTGAAATAGGTGAAATGTTAAGGCCAAGAAGCATGAAGTAAAAAAGTTTCTGGTGAGCTATCTGATGGAACTGATTTAGTAGATCATTCTAAAGCTGTGTCATGAGAGAAGATAAACCTAAAACCACATATGAGACCCAAGTCCTAAAGAAATGGAATGTGTGATGAAGTAAAAACAATCCTTAAACTGGGGATTATGTATTCCAAAATTGAATGGAAAAGTCTAATTGTGTTGTTCTCATAGCTGTCCTTATGCATAGGCCAACTAAGCAGCTGCCTAGGGAGCGCCGATCTAGCAAGGGTGTTTTACCAGTATTTATTTGTTTATTTTTTGAATACAGGAAAAACTGAAGAGTAAGACAAACCATGCTATGCTTTAGCTTCACTATTCCCTTGCAGAAGGATAATGATATCCAGGATGCGGAATCCTACACCAAGGCACTCTATATGCATCTTCAGGATTGCATGGACCGTGATATCCCAAATAAAACAAAGACTCCTTCCTCAAGCAAGAAGAAACCAGTCTGGTGGACCCCGGCCATAAGCAAACTTTACAATAAAAGGAGGAGACTTTTACAAAAAAAGGTCAAATCTCAAGTAGAAAAATCATCCCTGATCAGCATTAGTAAGAAATTGAGGGCCCTCATCAAGTCAACTAAAGCTACTTTTGAAAAGAAAGTTGCCAAGGGTAGCCATAAGGCCTTCTATGGCTACATCAAAAACCTAAATGGCAACGCTCAGGTCTGTTCTGAGCTAGTACAAAATGGAACAAAATACACTGACCCTTCTGACATTGCCAACATCTTGGCTGACAGGTTCAGTGCAAATCCCCCCCCACCACCACCACCACCACCTACAGGGCCTATTACCATTCTAGGGGATTATGCAAGTCCAATTATTACTGATACGTTGGTTAACAAGGCTCTATCTAAAGCTAAAACCACTGCCTCCATGGGACCAGATGGTGTCCCAGGGTCTGTCATACGTGATCTCCAAAAGGAATTAACCCCGCATCTTAATACCCTGTTCAGTCTCAGCCTCTCCAAAGGATATGTGCCCATAGAATGGGGCACGGCAATGCTGATCCCGCTATACACGGGTGGGGCCACAACTGACCCTGGTTACTACCAACCAATAAGCCTGACCAGTCTGATCTGTAAGGCTATGGAGCGAATCATTATGGAACTCATAAATGGAGAGATTGGGAACCTCCAGTCGCTGGACCCCACACAGTTCGGCTTCGTCAAGGGCAGATCATGCCTCCTGAACCTGGTGGATTTCTTTGAGACAGTTACTCAGGCTATAGATAAGGGAAAGGAGATACACACGGCTTACCTTGACCTTGCTAAAGCATTTGACACCATTCCCCATTCAGGTATTATTGATAAGCTCACCAGCCTGGGCATAAACCTTTATGTCACAAGATGGATCACAAACTGGCTCTCAGACAGATCCCATAAAGTAAGAGTAGCGGGATCTATGTCTGAATCCAGACCAGTAACGAGTGGTATGCCTCAGGGCTCTGTCCTGGGGCCCCTCCTGTTTGGCATATACTTCTCAGAAGTACAGGCAAGCATGGAAGGGCTGTGGCTGACTCAGTTTTCGGATGACTGCAAACTGGGTGCTATAATAGAGTCTCTGGCCAACATGGAGATCCTCCAGAAGGGCCTAAATGAGACTGATGCATGGTGTCAAAGCCATGGTCTCAAGCTAAATGCAAAAAAATGCGTAGTAATCCCCTTTGGAAAAAACAGAGTACCCGCAAACTACAACATAGGAGGTAATCCCCTGAAATCTGAAGAAGAAATAAGGGATCTAGTGACCCAAGTAGATAGTCAGCTTTCCTTTGATAACCATGTTGCCAAAGTGGTTAGAAAATCCTTCTATGTGACCCATCTGATCACGAAAGGTTTCACATCAAGATCTAAGGATGTAATGGTGCCTCTCTACTCTTCCCTCATCAGACCCATTATTGAGTACAATGCACCAATTGGAATGTACCTGGCTAGACATCTCCAGCAGCTGGAGAGACCACAAAGGTACCTAACCAAGAGGATTACTGGCCTCAAACAGTTGCCCTATGCAGCACATTTGAAATAGCTAAGACTGTTCTCTGTTGCATACTGCTTTCTCAGAGGCGATCTCTGTCTAACGTACAGAGCCATGTCCAACCCAGAATTGTTGAACATGCTCCATCTTAGCAAAACCAAATCTACTCAAGCTACACACTCTAGGGATATAAACCTCAACACAACAATGAATAGAACATGCTAGATGGATAGATTCCCTTCGCAGAGACTTCCCTTACTACAGAACAGGGTCCCAATCTACATAAGACAGAGCCCCTCACTATCACTCTTCAAGAGGAACCTTGATGAGTGGATGGGTAACAGAAAGTTCACACCGGGGATCACACCAACAGCACTACTAGATAGGGGCCAAGGGTACTAGCTGCTAGTACAAGGGTCTAGGGAACTAGTAAAGGGGTGGTGAATACCGCACAACGTGGCTGGGCTAATATATGCCTTCAGGCAGATAGCTCAGTACCAACCTATGAGACAAAGGAAGAAAAAAGTAATCTAGTCGGTGGCGACAGACCAGGATGGGGCACCGCATTGTGTGTGGGGGGTATAACTGAATGATATATCCATATTTGAATCCTATCCAATATCCAGAGTGAATGACCTCAGAGATGGTAGACAAGAATGGAATTTAAACATATTATATTTACCCACTGTATACGGACAAATTCAACCCAATGCATCTCAAAAGGAGATTAACGTTCTCCAGCCCTGAACGATATTCGTTATAGAGTCTTAATTGTTAATCTTCCTGAAGCTTCTGTGACTCTGCAAAGGCTCATGGATAAAATTTGGAACCTCATATGAGGTACTCAGCAATTTACTATGATGATATAGTAATGCATTCAGAAAACTAGGAGTCACACTTAATGTCCATACTGTGCTAGATCCTGTGAGAGAGAGAGAACACAATGCTTTCAAAAGAGTAAGCATTCTATGATAGAAACCAGATGCACAGGATACATGATGAGCAGAGCGATAACTAGAACCATACCTCTCAACCCCTTAGTCAAGAATCAAGGACAAAGGTAAAAATAATGGGGGGGGGGGTGGCAAAGGACAAAAACTATGGACAGATTTTAAAATTGATTTTATTAACTTAGAAATTTGTCAGAGTAACATGCTTAGCACTAACGAGCATTCCCTGAAGTATTTGATACCCAAAACTGAAATCCTTGTTATTTATTAACTGAAATCACTTTTTTTCAGAGAACCAGAAACTTTATGAAGGCCAGAATGAAAATATAAGATGAAAAATCTGGACATTCTCCAGAAACATACACAGCCAGGAGGTATGGCTAGATCCCAAACAGAAAAAAATGTCAGTACCCATTACCAAATGACAATGAAAACATTAGAACTAGCCGACTGTAACAGAACATTAGTAGCCAACTTTGCAACCATATTTTTTCTTCTGACAGGCCTCAAAAACACTGTGGTACTCATCCAGATAAGGTGGACCACAGTAGTGATGAGACATTTAATCAACTGAAACATTTTTTTTATGTTCATAGCCACTCTTGGTTGCTTCTAACTTTACTAAACCACTTATGTATACAAATCTATCAAATGTAGGGTTGAAAGCTGTATTTTTCAGAAATAAGGGAATAAGGAACACCCGGTTTGTTACATAAGTAGAAAACTAAGTAAGGCTGAGACATGATACTCTGCCACAGAATGAGAGACTCTTGCTACTAAGCGAGACTAACTTTTTACAATAGTATTTGTTGGAATTTTAGTTTGGTAACTCCACCATGCAGCCCTGCAATGGCTGTGCAAACAACAGGATGCAAACACCAATTCCTGTAGATGGGCTTTGTCTCAACAGCAGTTTCATTTCGTCATTCGGCTTAGACCTGGAAACAGCCACATGAATGCAGATGGGTTATCCCCATCTCATAACCCATCCATTCAAAACAAAACCATGTTTCTGTGTTACTGTAAGGCATCTTGGCAGTCTTGTGTCATAAGTGCTGTTTATTGCATTATATGTACTGTATACATGGAAATTAGAGTCAAATGGACTCAAATCTTTAAGGATTGTGAGAAAGTCATTATTGGGAAGATGTTAACTTTTTCAAAAGTTTGTGGTCAGATAACTGTATACTAGTTATAAGTAACACAATATAAAATGTTTTGGAGTCTTATAGCAGTTGTTAAAAAATCTTTGCTATAAAATGAAAATTTTGATTCAGTACCTTTGTTTAGAGAACTTGAATATGTCTGCAATTCTATATAGCAAAGAAACAGAAACAAGACTGAGATCAGCTAATGAAAGTTAATAGTTAAGTATCAAGAAATTTAAGTTGAAGTTGTATAAAATTAATGCATTTATACACATTATGATAAAAAAGTGTTTATAATTGGACTGGCTTCCTCTCTCTCTGTCTATATATATATATATATATATATATATATATATATATATATATATATATATATATATATATATATCTATATGTAGAATTTCACATTATATATATATATGGTCTTTTAGTTATCACAGGTGTTTGAATCTGACTTGTTATGCAGCTGCTTTGTGCAGTCAAGGGTTTGATTGCCTTAGCCTCCATTTTCCTATACTATGACTCTCTAACCAAGTCACTTACCTAGAATCTGCTCTTGAGGAGTTGGCCTATAAGGCTAGGCTTCTCAGCTGTCTCCTGTACCATATAATAATTGCCTTTGAACATGTGACTGCTTATTGTTCCTTAGCTTGGGAAAGTTTTTTGATACTGTTAAGCACCTCACTACTCCTACAAAGTAGAATATTTACTCTTGGAATACGTACAGATACTATCTAATAGTTAAGCATTTCCCTGGAAGGCAGACATTAGGCTATCATTGGTAATGCCTTAGCCATCAGTTGGCCACTGTGTTTCATATGGCTCTTTGCTAGACAGCTTTTTGTTTTCTATCCCTGAGATGACCGGTAAGCTAATTATTCAGCAGTGCTCTCTTCAGGCTCTTCTGCTTAAGTGGATCAGTCTCACCCTTTGTGTAGATTTATCTGTTTCAGAATGTTTTCCTATTAAGTTCTGGACCTAAACATTCTCAAAAGAAAAACAAATGTTGTTCTGGCATATAGAAGCCCCTTTGACACCTGCCTCAGATTTTCTTCTTTGTTTCATATGTTGCTCAACCAGCTGAAAAATCTTTAATGTTTCTGGGGTTAGGTTAGACATTTCTGTTTGATATCCTTGTTTGAAATTAAAAAAAAGAAAAAAAAAAAACAGTCAACATGTTTTACAAGACCAAAGAAGGCTTTTATGACCAAATTTACAAGAGCAGCTCTACCCATGTCTGCCTGCTTCCCATGTTGTATTTAACCTTCTCACAGCAATCCCACAAATGTCAGACAAACCACAGATTTTTATGTAGGTATATATTCCTCATATCAGCTGTGAGAAGATGTAAGTTATCTTACCTGGCTCGAATTAAATATTTGACTAAAGTGTATTCAGCTAATAATGGAATGACATTATCTGGCATACTCAACTGTATTTGTTTAATTTTATTTACATTTTTTAGTAAAAGGCATTGGGGGGGGGGCTCTAGAGTTGAACTTTTGCATTAGAAAATGTGCATGTATAATTTTTTTTTTTCCCCCTAGGTCAGCATTGTAAGGGAGCTCTGCTCAGCTAGGACTCATATACTGCAAAAATTAATAAAATATACAATCTATCTTAATTTCCCTTACAATTGTTATGAGATGCCTGGGCTAATATCACTGGGAAAGATTAACACAGTATATATTAAGAGTGCAAGATACAGAGTAGCTACAAATAAAACATTAAAAGCACACTGTCTAAATTCAAAAACATAATTAAAATGTCTTAAATTGCATCTTTGTACATCACCTAACGTTCTATAGTAAGATTTTTATTTATTGACATTTGGTGACTTGGAAAGTCCAACTGGGTCAGGAACCCATTTTCAGTGGGGGCCTGGGCAGAAAAGCTCTATCAAAAAAAAAAAAAGTAGCAAACAGTAAAGATTATACACTTTTAACTACACATTCCATTTGTCATTAGAACAGGTACAGACATTTATAAGATTGCAGGGTTAAGTAAATATACTGTCTTTTTCTAGACCTAATACACAGTTAAGTAAACAAACATTCTTTTCTTTTCTTTTCTAGGCCAAACACAGAAGTTAAGTGAACATACTTTCTTTTCAAGGCCTAGTACAAATTATCATAGAGTTGATATGCAACTTAGATAAATTATAGCAGGTAGAAAAGCAAGATCCATGGGAGGTATAGACACAATAGTAAAAGACAGATTAAAAAGTACAGTTGATGGGTTTTATGGTTATTAGGATAAAGACTGGAAAAGGTTGTGAAAGAGGAATCGGAAAGATTCTAATTATGAGTGGTGGTAGTAATGAAGATTGGAAGAGATAGGAGATGAGAAGGTTAATTTGAGAGTGTGATTTATGATGTTTAGTAGGGAAAGTTTGTAAGAGATAAGGTGGGGAGATAGAAGTAGTCTGGAATATTCAGTAAGCTATGGGAGATATCGTGGGGAGAAGGAATTAGTCAAAAAGAAGGGGGATTTGTGTGTGGGATAGGGAGTTGTAACAGTAGTAGTTCAAGAAGTAAGTAATAGGTCTTGGAAGCAAAAATATAAATTGGTTACTAAGATAATGTGATTGAAAGAAGGTAGTAATGTAAGGGAAGGCAGGGATGTAAGTAAAGTCAAAAGACATAACTTTTTGAATAGTAGTCTAAGTTAGGAATGTGCAAACATCAGTGTTGATAGTGATTTTTTTAATGCAAATTTATATTATATTTATATTTTATATTGACCATGTTGAATTAGAACAAAGTGAGGGTCCATTTGATGATGATTAGGAATTTTTGGAAATTAAATGGCAGGTCAGGATGAACGCTAACATTTACCCTGGCCTGAAAGAGAACTTCCATATGTCCTGTTTTAAAACTTAAATCTGCATTCTGTACTTAATGTATTCAGTAAATTCTATGACATATGGTCAGATTTTTAGAAATTAACTGTGGTTTTCTACTTTTGTATTTTTTATGAACATTATGTCCGTAAAACATAATTTAAGAAAAGGGACTGGATCAGTTTACGTACAGCCTATGATCTTATAGGAGTGTATATTTAAGCACGTGTATTTGGTTTTATCATTATTCTGAAGAAGTCTTGTATTTTGGAGACAAAAGTGCTCAATAAATTTTATCTTTTGGCACCTGTGGTTTTGTTTGCGGCTTCTCCAATTCGGGATTTTATTATTATGTGGATGTCTGAAATCACTGCCACTTTATTCTGTTTCATACAGACTAAACAGACTAACTCAGTGGTAATCTCTGCCTAGCACACAAGGCAGTCTCTGGCATTTGGGACAATGATAAAAATGCTTTGAATTTGTTCCTAGAATATATAATTCCTAGAATATATAAATACGACAGTTGATTTTTGAAATTTACTCATCAATTTAGTGAGAATAACATTGCTTATTTGGATGTTAAGCTATCTTATAACAAAGAAACAAATAGCTTAAAAACAAATATTTATAGAAAATCAACATTTTCGAACTCATATCTACATTTTAATAGTTGGCACCCTGACCATCAGAAAAAAGCCATTGTTAAGGGGCAGATGGTCAGGGCGGCCAGGATGGTGAGTGATGATCAGGAATTCATTGAGGAATTGAAGTACATGTCACAATTATTTTTCAATAGGGAATACCCCAAACAATTTTGTCAAAATATTTTTCAGGAAGTACAGGAAAAAAGAAAAAATGGGACATATCAAGCAATACTTGAGTGTGGATTCTCAATACAAAGATGTAAAACAAATGATACCTGCAATGAACCCATGCACAGTAATATTCCTTTATATATAACAACATTTAATGATACCTTTGAAATTATTGAAACCATAATTAAAAGGAATTGGAATATTTTGGTCAGGGATAAAATTTGGGGTAACTTGTTTCAAGGACAAATTAAATTTGTATATAGAAAAAGTTTGTCATTCAAGGATTTGTTTGAACAAAATCATAACAATAGAAACAGATGTAATACAAGACCTAAAGGAAACTATAGATGCGGTAGGTGTTCCGTATGTAAATACATTCATTGTACAAGCAATAATATGGTAGTAAATGCTTGCAATATTAATATCAATGGACACTTTAATTGCTATACATCTAACATTGTTTACCTTGCTTTATGTCAAAAATGTAGGGCATTCTATGTTGGGAAAACTAGCAGGCATTTTAGGGATAGAATAAAAGAACACTTGTTAGATATCCAACACTGTAAAACAACTAATGCCTTGGCTAGACACATTATTAGTAATGCCGGACACAATTTTAAATTTTGTGTTATCAATCAAGTAACGTATGATGAACAGGGTAGGACCACACAATATGACCTGGATGTTAAAGAACTAAAATGGCAGATTCTTCTGGACTCCTATAATACACCTGGGTTAAATGAATATCACACTATTACACCGTTATTAAAACTTAATAGAGTATATGGGAAATAAGTGGACAATTTATTAGGTTTATATAGTTATATACTGTATATAGGTACTCATTTTATAATATTGTATACAATGAATTGTTGCTATTGTGTTCACTAATATAGAATAATATTTTTACATATTTTAATTGTTATATATCTCTATTTATAGATGTCTTAGTATTGTGTTATATATTGATTATATTACATTTATACACATGCATTTTTTAATATATTTAAATATTTATATACATTAATTTTACACTTGCACTACTGTACCATTTGAGTCTTTCATGGGTTGTATTAAACCTATTTATATTAAAACATTTCTGTAAGGAATACATTATGTGCTTGATGCTTCAGTTTAAATATATTCCTTAATACACAATACAGCGTAGGGTTAATATTAGGTATACATTTTTTAATTTTTATTTTTTACATTTTTCGGTAATAAATCAATTAAGCAATAGAATACATTATTTAGGAAATAGATATCAATTAAGTAATTAATAGGGTGGAGTTTCATGTATTTAAAAAAAGTTTAGAGAATGTGTTTTGTAATCTGAAGAAGTTCGTTGGTACGAACGAAACCTAGGTTAATACATGGACAACGTTTTGGTTTAATAAAGGAATTGCAACAAGTTGGTGGCGTGCATTGTGAATAATTATACACCTTGGAACATCCTGGAACAGGGATAATAGTGTTGTGTTGGACTGTATTCACTGGGTTCATTTTCCATTTGGCTTGCCTTGTTTCTTGCTTCAGACGTTATACCTGTTGGTGAGTTTTTGGTTCGCAGTCTCTGGCCTTGCTTTATTGGAAATTTTGCATCTCTGTAAGTCAAATGGTGCACTGGTTACTCACTCTAAAGACCTTAGCCTTGTATGTGGCATTAATAGAGCCTGCTGGAGGGACAGATTTGTCTCCCAGAAGTTACCACAACCTTGGAAAGACTCCCACTTCAGGTCAAACATAGCACCTCATTGGTCCTCTTCAAACAGTCTGGACGATTGGATGGGTAACCATAAATTCACAGCAGGGGGTTCCATCTGTGTCCCTCTTGGGCAGGGACAATAGGTGCTGTTCATGGAAATAAGGGTAGAACTTGGCTAGGCTTGTAAAGGCCCTAGGGCCATTCATCTAGTACCTTCTTATGATCTTATGGACCACTTATTTTCTGTGTTTCCTAATTGTGTAGGCCCACTGGATGCACATTTATCTTTTCAGGGAAGAGACAGGAATACTGCTCAAAGTCCCATAGAAGCCAAATGCAAGCTGAGGGAATCGACTTATGGACTAAGGAAGTAGCTAGTTTAACAATGCATAGGTTTATTGCTCTGGAGTACTTTCCAGACTCTTGTCAGACTGACAGACTAACCAGTTATGTTTCTTTAATAATTCACTCCATCACTCTGAATCAGTGTGGTTACCTTGTATGTTCGCAAGGTGGAGAAGGATGGAATGGTTTGCAGCACTGTAATTATACATCTGCCAACATTTTTCTTTGCTGACCCTTTAAAAAAAGCTGAGGACTTGTAATTCTGATGCCCCCCCACTATATAATTTCACTTGTTCTGTAGGCTGTAAATTTCTATGTACTGTATTATTGTTGTCATCACTGCATCACTGGTGCTAGTTTTATCTATGTTCCCTCTGTTGCGGAAAACGGATGCATTTTAATTTTGTTGGGGCCCTAAAACATCAATACATTCAATACATTTTAGTTTGCAGCTGTTTTAAACAATGACAGTATTTTTATATACAATTTATCTCTTTTGTTCATTTATGTATTTTTCATTGTTCATCAATGTTGTTTACCTGCAGTATTCATGGGGATTCAGGTCTAAGATTTATTTGTTTACAGTGTAAATAAAGGAGAAGTCTATTTAACTAGCAATCTACACACACACACACACACACACACACACACACACACACACACACACACTTATTTTGACTTTTTTTTTAGATATACACTTAAGTACCCTTAACAGCTTTGATATTTTTTTTTAAATATAATTGCAAGAAGGGGTGCATTCCTTATGATGTCCATTCTTTTTGTCTTGCTTTATCCACTGCTTTCTTACCTACTTAGTGTTTCATAAAAGATTTCTGGTTCCAAATGTCACTTTTTCTATCTGCACATCACAAATTTTACCAACTTTTTCCAAACTGATGCATTTTTTAGGGGAGCACATTGCTATGAAATGCTATAGGACATGCCGAATAAGTGCCAGAGGCACCTGACTCTGATATGAGCAGTGAGGGTTTCATAAAATTCATAAGAAAGTAGAAAGGACTAGGCAGTAGCTGTGCCTGTGCTTTACAAAAAGTTTGCAAGGATTATTCATAAACAACAAACTAGAGTCTATTAATAATATGAAGCCAGATAATATAAGATAAGAAGAATTTCTATTCTTGATATTTTTATCTAATTTTTGGCGGTTTCCAGAAGATTTAGGCAAGATAAGTACACCGCATGAAACAGTAATGCTACAGATTAATTTTTATCACGCAGATCTAAAGTAGATATAATTTATTATGGCTTTCAAGCTTAAGACAACATGAATAGCTCTCAACAAAATCAGGGACACTTTTAAAATATTAGTACTATTAACATGAGACATTGACAAAATAAGAGAATGTGAATTAATGCACAGTTTCTGAAGTAAAAGAAGTCTGTAACTCTATTGCTATCATTTATTAAGTGTAATTCACCACCTTTTCTTCAAAAGACACCAGTTTTAGGAGGGATTGGGAGGTATAGAGCTAAAATTCAATTCAAAATCAGGGACGTCCCTGAAACTCAGGGATAGTTAAGAGGCGTGACAACATGTGTCTTTACTTATCTTTAATAGTTTAGATGGAAGAGATTACACCAGTAGATATTGTTCTTTCCAGTAAAGTAACTATTCAAACATTTGCAAAGTCACAATGCAGTCACATTTCTCATGTTCTGCTTGTAAGTTAATTGAATTCATCATATGTTCCACATTTCACTTTCTTAACAGAATCAGCAAAGCTAGGAACAGCATGACTCCATTCCCTTGTTATGTTTCATTATAGTTTTAAATTGATGCAGTAGAAGACACCATTTAAGTTGTATAGCTATCATTTGGCAATTAAAACTTTCTAAATTGTGAAAGTCTGATCGACTAACTTATTTCCTTTCTTCATAAAATGATAGTTCTTCAGAACAATTCATTTTGCAGTTAAAAAAAGCTTAACATTATCCAAGTCTGAAATCACATGTAAAGTGAACTGTGTCCATCTTTACTGTTAAATTCCCCACAATTGTCTCACCCGATAGGTTTTTATATAATTTATGGATTATATTTACTTTTACTCTAATGAAATTCACAATGCATTTAAAACCTGGATCCTTTATTGGAATAAGATAGAAATGGGATTCAGTTATAGTTTAACAGAAGAGGTAAGATTTGCAGAAGTAGCTATCTGAGGTCCAAACAGGACACAGATAGTACAAGATGCATAAGTGTTTACATACTATGATGCAAAAGTCAGACAAACTTAAGAATAAAGAAGATGGGTTGGGTTATTTCACAGTTTATTTGCAACACAATGATAAAAACAGACTTCTGATAGGTTTTCATTATTTCTGTTGTAGGTTGGTGATATTGTTTGACAGTTTCCTTACCATGCAGCCAGGGCTCATAACATTGTAATCAAAATATCAGCTACTGTGTCGGAAACGTATGACAAGATATGGTGCAGATGTGATGTAGCACCCACAAAGCTGGCAGCTGTTTAGCACTGCATATGCAAATTATGTATATTTTATGAGAAACTGCACTAATACTGGGCAACAAAAGTTGTGCACAATAAGTGCATTGCATCAAAGTTAGTGATGCACTTTCAGGAGACAGGCCTCATGCCTGTTTGGAAGCACAGAAATCTGGTCACAGGAGTAAGAATTTATATATGATCAGCACCTGCAATGGTGAACACCTATGTATATATCTGTATAGATACACACACCTGCATACATATAAAACATGTACATGCAGTCAGACATTATACATATTGTATGCCTGAAAAGACACTGGAGGCACAAATCTATAAAATTGCGGGTTTATTACTTCAAAAAGAAAAGAAAAAAGCATAAACATTGCACGATAATAATAATTACAGTATTTCTCTCAGTACCTTCTAACCAGGTTTTTAATAAGAAGTAAAAGGCAAAAACACAAGACTGCCACCAAAGCTTTAGAACTCACTTGTCCTGCAGAAAACAGATCCAGAATAAAAAGAAAAACACCAGGACTTGGAAACAGCTGTAGAATCCAGTATAAAAATCTTTACTCGACACAAGCGCTTTTGTGGGTAACCCCACCTCTTCAGATGTCGAATACATTTTAAAAACAGCTCTTGGTTTAAATATCCTCTTGAAACACATGATTAAAACCAACCAATACATTGTTCTGGTGTGAACAAGCACTTTCAATTTAACATTCTACAAGGTACATGCCATTGACTAAACTAGAAATCTGAATGTATATGTATACACTTCTCAAAGCCTATTTATAAAGTATCTAACTAGGCCTCACCTCATGTGCCAATAGCTATGCCAATGCCGTAATGGCAGTTTGGGAAACCAGGTTTATATTGAAGGGTCCCTATGCAGACATAGTTTATTTACTGAGGAGGTTTGTGGATGACCACTTCATTTTGTGGAGAGGGCACACTGAAGAACTGAAGGAGTTTATACAGTACATTAATCAAACCTCTACATTTCTGAAGTTTACACGTACATACTCCATGAAGTCAGTACATTTCTTAGACGTTAGTGTTGAAAAGAAAAATGATGGCACTGTGGTTACTCTGCACCTGCTATGCTATGCTATGCTGCCTGTGGAAACTACCATCATCTCTCCAGGGTAGAGCCCAAGGATGGGCAGATCATTCCTAACACTACTGCTCAGGGACTCTAGCTCCCCTTGTCCATGCATCTGCAGTTGGTGGTGGTCTGTCCACAAAGTATAGGAACCGATGTTGTGAGCAGCAGTCAGATTATTGTTTATATTGGTGCTGCAATCAGTTTTATACAAAAGATGTGTAGGGAAGTCATCCAGGCACAGTTGGATGTCACCACAGCCACAGCTATGATGATCAGTGTAATGCATGGCCTACCTAGTGGTGTACATGAATGCTATCAATATGTAGCCTAACTCACTGGTGTGTTGGCAGGCACCTGGATGCCACCAATGCCACCCTTGTTCCTTCTGTCTCCAGGCATCAGTGTTTTGATATGTCTAATGACCATTGTCTGACATAAGAGCCAAAGTAGGCATCACCAAAAAGATGTGTAGGGCAGTCATCAGGGTTACCATGCCATTCCATTACCACCACTTATCTGGCTGCAATTTGCATGCAGTCCACAGGGCAAGTAGACCTCATTTACTTATTGTTACCTCTTCCACATCCTCTACAGAGTGTGTGCATAGGAAAGTACAGCCTGGCTACCCACACAAACATTAAGTACATGAGTCAGGAGCATCCCTCAGCTAGGAGGTCATGATCTCTCAAGTTCACTTTCTTTCTTGCTAATCGAGATGGTGCCTGTGACATTCCTCAGATGGGATATACTAATGGCCAGAGATTTTTATGGTTTGCATCATTCCCGCCTGAAGTATACACCTGTCACACACGCCTATACACAATGCAACCATTACTGCAGGATCATGGAACCCATTTGGAACATATGTACAGTAATGTTGGACACTTACCCCTCCTAGGAAGCACTAATCCTACACTGTATCATATAACCAGTGGTCCCAGTTTCCTTACCATGTCACACACACTCCATTCCACATTCTTATATGACCCCCCAGCACTGTGTTCTTTGCTGATTCTTATCATTGTGTCCCTCCCCACCAGTGCATGTGATTACTGGGCCCTGCTATAACAGCTGTGTTGTGTAAATAGGTTATGTCTGATGCACAGCATGGCCAGTGAATGCACTGTATAGCATGGCCTGAGTGTAGTATTGCAAACTTTAATCATTGTCTAAAATTGGCCATAATTGTGTGCCAGATGTTGAATCTTTGCATGTGCTGCACGGAGTTGCACCTGCTTCCACCTTGCATGCTCTTCTCTTGGCAGCTCCCCTGCCAATTGACTCTGGACTGTCTTGTCCTGTTATGAAAATACTCTCATAATGTCTTCATATCACCGCATTCTGCTGTATTGCGCACACAACAACTATTTTGTTGCATTTCTCCAGCACATAGTGCAGCATGTAATTCTTCTGTAACTCTGTAATTCCTCAAGCTACCTGCATTCAATACGCAGATGACTCCACCATCATTTGCTCAGCATCCTCCTCTTCAGATCTCATCTCACTAACTCAAACTATGTTCAACACAGTAGAAACATGGTTCACTAGACGGTACCTACTTCTCAACGCTAAAAAAACCAAACTTCTCCTCTTTACCCCCACCACTCGTACCCCTCCACTAAACTTCACCATCTCTTCAAACAACAACACTGTAATCTCTCCTGACTCTACAACTAAACTGCTAGGAATAACCATTGATAACAATCTCTCTTTTGACCAACACATAAACAATACTATCAAATCAGTTAACAGAAAAATAGGATCATTATACCGCATTAAACCATTTCTCACCCCTTCTACAAGAGCTACTATTGCTCACTCCCATCTAATATCTACTCTCTTTTACGCCTCTCCTATCTTCACCAACCTCAAGAAAACTAACCTAAACAAACTAGCAACCTGCTACAATCACATTGCCCGCTTCGCCACTGGTAAACCTTTTAGAACCCATCACTGCCTTAATTTGAAACACTTAGGCTGGCTGGAACTACAAAACTATCTTATTATCTCACAACTCACAATTGCCCACAAACTACTGTACCAACCTAATAACACCCCTATTCTATCACAACTTATACTCCCTTATAACAATCTCGCCTCTCTTCGTTCCTCCTGTAAACTTATGACCAAACCCATAAAGGCCCATAACGTAGCTGGTGACTCTCTTTTCACCAACACTGTTGGCAGGGCATGGAATTTGCTGCCCAAAGACTTAACTTTAATCTCATCCCTACCTCTCTTCAAACAACAAATCAAACTGTACTTCCACAACCACTGGCTTTGTTCTTGTAGTACTCCAGGGTAACTTCCCTCTCCCCACCCTCTCTGTACCTTTAACCCTTCTGTTTGCTTAATATTTAGCATCTACCCTGCTTCTTCACCCTTGCTGTCCTACTATGCTCTTACCTACTTCTCCCATTCTCTCTCACCTCCTCTTGACTGTCTTCCTTCTTTTCCTCTCTCATTTCCTGACTCCTGTCCCTTCGCTATTATTTATCTCACATTCTCCTTCTACTTCTCTACCCCTCTGAGCTTTAACTGTTATCTCTATGGCAGATGCCATATTGCATATCCTTTATGTACTAGGTAAAATTGTTTTGAAACTGACTGAACTTTATGTATGATCTCTAACTGTTTGAGTTCCTTAATGTATGTTGATTTTATTAACAAGTTGATTTTTATTTCTATTTTATTATATGTTTTTATTAACAAGTCTGTTCATTTATGTTTTGTGTGGAGCTTTTCTCCCCGGGCCTCTACTGAAAATGGACATATATCCAGCTAGACTAGCCCGGTCAACAAATGTAAAATAAAATAAAATAAATAAATAAATGTTGCTAGAAGAATCAAAACAGAAATGGGATCAGTCTGAACAGACACACAAAAGATGATGTTTTACATGTCTCAGCCAGATTCATGAGCCATGGCTCCAGGGAATGTCCAGCCTATAAATGATATGTTCCTTTGAGAAATCAACCAGTAAAAATTGCTGGTATTGGTTGGATATGGGCAAGATGTGGGAATCGTGGAAGATAATTGGATGGTGCACATGGTACAGCATACCATGTGCACTGAACATAACCTGATGGTTAATTGAATGGAAGTCATTATGGCTGATGTATCTTTGTTTTTGTGGATCATGTAGAGCTTTAATGACAGCACTGGTGCAGCCACTGGCCCCTAGGATCTCAAGGAAATGGTCTAGAATGCCTGCATAGTGTTTCGTCTGTGGTCCATGTGAATCTTGTATGGTTTTCCATATACAGGATCATTACACTGATGAACTGGCATATTTGTGAGGCAGAGAAGAAATTAGGGAATGGGGAGGTTGCATTGGCAGATGGACTAAAACATAATGAAGACAGACAGTTAGGGTAAGCATGGCTACAAAAGGGGGCAACAATGGGGGGAGAGCTATAAAAGAGAGTTTATGATTTTCAGGGATCGATTTCCAACAGAGTATGGTGAATGAGACACAAGGAAGGGAACAGCAGGAAGGTGAATAGTGTGAGGTGCAGTTAGCCTGTCAGACCAGGCAAGAGAATGATGCACCCAGAAGTCACTTACTTCCATGGCTGACATTGTGGGAAGGCCCTGCCTGTTTTGGACCAATAGATGTGGCTGGCCAGACAAAAAGCTATGTGACTCTCTCAGCTGCCAGTGTAGGCATCTAGCAACCCATCCACCTCTGCTATCACCAACCACTAATCCTGACACTGTTACTTGGATGGAACTCTCGTCTTCTCTTTCAAGTGAGATATCTTCCTCCTCTGAGAGTTGCTTAGAGAGGTTAACAGAAAGCCATCTAAGTCTCCTTCAGTTTGTGGGGAAGGAGAATCACTGGTGACCCAGCAACAGACATGTTTACTAGTGTTGGCCAAAGGGGCTAGCATCTCAAGTCCACTGGAATTAGATCTGACCCTGTAGAAAGATAAAACACAGAGTGAAAATAGATAGCCCTTTGTACACAAGTTGCTTGTACTTTTATACATAATTTATTCAAATGGTAACCATCTGCTGCACTTAGGTGCAGCATATAGAACCTGCCCTACTTCTTCAGCCGAGCTTTGTGCTTCAGGACCATCTCCTTTGATGCTGTAAGATACCAAAATGACAGTACTCAGCAGTATATATCCCTAACAGCACAAGCCAAACATGGAAAATCATAGGTATGGCATTAAACTCTAAAACAGCTTACAAAGAAAGCTCTTTCTGTTGATATCCTCAGTCTCTCACTGCTGAATATGGTCAGTGTGGTGGTTCTGTACTTGCTGCTTACGAGAGTGGATGAATCATTTGACACGGTACAAGCCGGTGCTGGGAATCAGTCTTATACATTGAACCTTCATAACCTTCCAGCAGTGGTTTCTGTGCAGCAGGTACAGAAAGCCTGATAAAACTAACATCTGAAGAGGCAATCCCCAGTATGCAACTCATAGTAATTTGCAAATGGTATTCCACTGTGTACGGTGGCATGTTAGCATATCACATGGTGTGCAGCATTAGGCATCACTATTGTGCAGTGTTCTTCATCTTTAGTACAGATATGCTTACCCATCAACATTATGTAGCTCAAAATACTACATATGTGCAAGCATGACTTCCTAGTCTGGAAGCAGACATAGATAAGCATGGTAGCAAAGGCTGTGACTGATGATTTTTCACTTCACATCATTGCTTAGATATTATCAAGCTAAATCTCCTAACAGCATAACTAGTATGGTCACCATACCAATGAGAATCTTATGTAACGCAATGCAAGAGCAGGAATATAGAGATGGAGCATAGTTTTGAATCCTACTATTGCCAGACTGACAACAGACAAGATAACTATTAATGGACCATAGTGCTGTACAAAATGCACACAATGGTGCATGAAAGCATCAGGAGCAGATACTAGCATTGGAATATGTGAGAAAACAGAGAGCACAAGGTTATATCATGATACTGCCCTGCTGTCAGGGTAGTGGAACCGGTCAGGGTGCAGAACACAAGGGCATGTTATGTATCTGTCTTGCTTTATTGGGACAAGACTGTACCATCACTGCAGACCATACCACATAGGATATAAGGCCTCTTGTACAGTTGTCTCCCCTCATGTAGTCAGCCCAGTGGGGGTGTAAAATGGTGAGAATTAATAACATGCCTATCGCTGCCTGCAGTGTGGCACAGGGTGTAACTGACAGCATGTTTGATTGTGTGTAAGCTGCTCTTGTTAATATACTAGATGCCATTTGGAGCTGTGAGGCCTTGCCATCAGTGTGAGTATGGTAAATGGCCTCTACACCCTCAGGAAAATGGACTATGTTTAAGAATGCCTTCATAGTAGACTTCCTCTCTTCTTGTGTCAATGGAAACCAAATATTCTCCTCCACATTTTTCAGCATCATGTCAAAAATCTGATATAGGATTTGTGAGGTTGATTCCAGTAAAATTTACTATGTATGCAGGGTTAAAAGCTGAAAGCCCCATAGCAAGGATTGTTAATGCTGCACAGACCTTTAGGTCCACTAGTGGGTATAACATGTCTATTTACTCCTATATGGTGTCTTTGTCCAGATAGCAGGCAAACGGACATGGCGATATGTAAAGTGCTGGTGAAACCATCTGTGATGCAAAGGGTGATAACACGGAACATCATGGACATTGACTGGGAAGGTCGCCATGTAGACATGCTGTCCTACTTCTACTGATGATACTTCTAGCATCGTTATGTGACAAAGGTCTTGTACACAGTCAAATTGTGATAATCAGAATAGCTGACTGCAACTGCACTAAATGTATGCATTTAGGAAACACTGTTCCATCCTTGTTTTAATTTGCATATGTAGCATTTCCCATTATCACGTAACCTTACATTTGCATGTTGCTATGCGCACATTAGCATACCAAATAAAAAAATCAATGTCAAATGTGGGTCCAGAAATGGTCCAAGAATGAATATATTAAAACAACCTGAAAAAATAAAATGAGTGCTTTCGTCTCATACAAGAGACTTCATCAGAGTAAAATGGTCTTTGCACACAGAGCCATTAGTGCATAAAAATATTTCATTGGTAGCTAGATAATTAATAAAAACTGTAGTAGTACTCTTTAAAGGGCTAGACAACAAATGCGCAATGCTACACACAGTCCTTGCCAAATAAAAATCAGAACATCAAAGTGCATCAAAACATTTGATTATTTAAAAATAATGGTGTAAAATATATAACAAATGTAGCAAGATTCATAAAAACTTGGCTATAACTTATTAGACGTCAGTGTTAAAACAGGTGTAATTGAACCACTGTCATTCAGACTAGGGGGAAAGAAAGCCCCCAGTCTATGTTGCCAATGCAGTTCACGTACATTTAAGTAATTCTTCCACTCTCCCCCTGGTAACCAGTGTGGTCTTTTCTAAAACATCAAAGTGAAACTTTAACTGTTACATTGGCTGGAATATCTATACAGGGCATTGTTCTCATTCTTGTTGGCAATATCATGTGTGTGTGTTCTTAAATATGTGTTCTGGGAGCTTGCTTAGTTTTGCCAATATAGAATCCCAAACATCCTGTGCACATCACTAGGTAAAATACCCCTTGAGTGGTACAGTTAACAATCATTTTATTTTATTATTTATTTTATTTTACATTTGTTAACCGGGATGGTCCGACTGGATATATGTCCTTTTACAGCGGAGGCCCGGAGAGAAAAGCTCCAACAGTTACATTGATAATTAGGTACAGTAAATGAGCTGAAAGAACTTAACAAAAACATAGGCTATTTACATACAAGTACAAGACTGCCATTACTATTTCTGAGATTACTACAAATGTAACATTAATAACATATTAGCAAGGACGGTAGGCAGTATAATGACATAGAGTTAGACAGGATACATATTTCTTTATCACAGTATACAAAGTACTTATCTTAGCTAGTTGTTTATGTTTTAGTGGAAAGGTGATGAAAGGTGATCTTTGTTTTCCTTACATTTCCTAGCACCACAACTTGGTTCCCAGTAATATATGTGCATGGCTGCACCGTCTGCATTTAATAGTGCCCTAGGAAAGCTTAGAAAGGGCAGCACATTAGTTTTCCATCTAGCTCTTGAAATTCAGGGCAGTTTTTGAAATGAATACTGGTTCAGGCCCCACTAATGAATATAATTCAAGGCTGGATTTAAAAATGCACCGTTTTTTTAAATCTGTGTATTTCTTTGGAGAATTAATTGTATTCAACTACTAATGCCCTTTCGTATTTATGCTCATCTCATCCTGATGTGATGGTTAGACCAGTACCCAAACGAGGTTTATACCTATTAACCGCATTCATTATGCACATCTGACAACAAATTGTCCAGAAGGTGTTCTGGATACCCCTCCCTAAAAACATTTCTTTTAACTTGGTTAACTCATCCCACACATCCTAGGTGATGTTCAGCTTCTTCCAGTACAATGTCTGCTGAGCCTAATATACAGTATACTTTATATAGTTACACTTTTTGCCACAAACCACTAAGGCTAGAATTCATAAAAATATGTTTCTCAGCAGTGCAGCCCTTGCACCAAATAGTGAGAATACACTGTTGTATGAAGTAGACATGATTTACCAAGCAAGGACATGTTGTGGAGGTAAAAAGTTGTATATACTTTAAGGAATGCCTACAGGACAGGATAGAAGAGTCACATATTCAGGTGAATGGTGCAGAAGAACAAATACATAATACAGAAAGGCAGCAATCTTTCACTATCTTCTGCCAGCTCAAAGCAATGTGTACTATGGCCACAGCAAGTTGTGTACATCTGAGCTTGCTGAGTCAGCTAGTTTCTATGAGAAAATCCTGTCTTCTGTTACCCAGGTAGTTATGAAATCCTTTTGGTTATATTAAATGCGTGGAAAAGAGAACACAGGAAAAGTAAGAAAGATTGTATATATAAGCCGAGGTCCACATAGAAAGAAAATCTACAGAAAAATGCTGGTAGGAGTAAGACAAAGTTTGGAAGTGGGATGAAAATTTGGGAAGTTACAGACCACAGTCACAGGCAAATAGATATAAAGCATTATAGACAAACAGGTATAAACTGACATTCCAGAAGAGGAAGATATGGGATGCAGACAAATGGCTAGAAAAAGGACTATGGCTAGTAGGACAGCATTCCACTGGCCCACAGTGATCTCACTGTTAGAAAGTCGATGGAAGTCCTGGGTCTGTGTGACAGATGGTATGGGTACCACCATGCTTTGCTGGCTCAATGGCAGGGGCCAACTGGGTTAGTTAATCAGCAGTTTGAGTCATTGCTGATATTGGACAACTTGATATGCTAGTGCCCAGTGAATTACAACCTTCATCATCCATTCCAAGTAAGTTGGAGCAGGTTATTTTGGCAGGTTACTTGCCTGGGTTGGGCTGTCCCACCAATGAGACACTACAGCTGTAGCCTCAACAGAGACAGCAGCACACAGTACCTCATGTACCAAAATCAAGATAGTGCCATTCTGACCTGAACGAGAGAGAGACCAGGGTAAAGGTGTCATTAATGATGATATCCCACAAATGGCACAGAACAGAATATATATAAATACTACCATTTATATGAGAGCACCCTGCTACGGTAGTAGCATTTGCTGCTGCTTTACATTAGGCATCAGCAGTATTCTTCTCTCACTCTGCACATGTTGAAATGCGAAAGGAATACACCAGCTATTACACAGAGCTTTGGATAAGATGCAGAGAGCAGTGCAAAGATGCAGCTGCACATGTATGTGCAGTGCATCCACCTTATAAAATGGGGTACACAGGCTTTCAGTGGCTTTTTCCTCAAATGGCTATGCAGGCAAGAGTTCACCATATACAGACCAGCTAGGTGCTTTCCATGGAGCAATAACACTGGCTGCCAACACCATAGATTTGCAGACAAAATGGAAATCTGCCTTATAAATTTGACTTTAGTTTTGTGTAGCATAGTTTAGTGATGCTTTCTAGCTCAATCTGCATACATACCCAGCCTGCATGCTTAGAGGGGCATGCACAGTATAGTGGTGACATGGAATGTAATGCTTCTGATCTGTGTGTCTGTGAAGATATCTCCTTACCTATACAGCCTTGACCTCTGTGTGCAACCTACCCAGGCAGCTTATGTAAACTTGCCTGTTTGTACCACTGATCTTGGTTACTAATGGGGTACACCAGTGTCCATAACCATATCTGTGGCCCCTATTATTTTCCTATTCCTTTAAAACCATGTGCAGTTGTATAACAACGCTATCCTGCTGTTTGTTATTGATAGTTTATTGTTTCTAGACATTACTGTTGTACAACTATTATCTTCTCTTCATATGTGTATTTGTGGCACCTACAGTGGGTAGAAGGCAGAGTTTAGACAACATCAGCTGAGGTAAGAATGATGTCCTGCTTCTGACACTCAGGACTAATAGATGGTACTTGTTGGTTAGAAGGACTGTTACAGACTCTGTAGGACTGTGTGTGAGTGAATATCAGTGCCATGGGTCAGATGAATTGCACAATTCTACAATGTCAGAGATATGATATTGCAATAGTCAAAAAAGGCAAGCAGCATTCCACCAGACTGGCCATCATCTGTAGGGGAGACAACTCCCAGTGAAAGCCTGCTCCTGTGTGTTTAGAGGATGTGCATATGGGTATAGTATATGGAGGTGGAGTACATCCCACGGGGAGAACAGGCAGGCTTGGCTCTATAATATAGATGCTATATGTCAACATGGCTCTCCAGCAGTAATGATAACACAGGTAGCAATGAATATGCTTCCCATAGGTACTTTGGAGGTTCATGCACAGAAAACTACTACCAGGGGTATGCATATCTTTTATACCTGCATGTTGCCACTTGTTGTTTTCATGCACACTACAGGACTAATGTGTTACAGGGGTGGTCAGATTTACTCTGTGTATTGTGTATTTACAGGTCAGACCACTACTTCATTGAAACATGAGGCATTTATGTCAGGACCAACTTTGATGGGGAACTATACGATTTGTTATTATCAATATGATCAACAAATATTAAGCAATTGGATTAGGAGTAGTCCTTTGAGGTAGAAGAGTTATTACGGAATTAAGGGAAGGTTATCAGGGAGAAAGTCATAGCACAATGATTGATTTGAGCGCTAACAGGTTAGCTGATGCAACTGATGGAAATGTATGTGAGGAGAAGGTAATGTAGACAAATGCCTGTGGTGAGTTGTGGAACAATTTGTTTGGCATATACATTGCCCAGAATTATATGGACATATTTGTTCTTAGTATACGCTTGCCAGATAATGTGAGCTTAATGAAAAGTATTTGGTTCGATAGTTAACCTTTCTAACCAGTGAAGGTATTGTGTGTGCTCTGAAGGAGTCCTGGACAGAAATCTATATTTGGATACAATATGATTATCTATCTTATTGAGAGTACCTTCAAAAATGATACTTTTGTGTTTACTAACAAGAGTTATGCAAGAGGAGTGGGAAGGACCTTTGTGGTGAAATTAAAATGAGAGACAGACAAACAGAGAATTAATGGGTTAAATAACACATCATGGTTAGGTTTTCCTAAATAGTTTATTATATGGTAGAACCTGTTCAAGTGAGCTTTGTCATGATATCCTGGAAATGTTTTCCTTAACCCTTGAATAAAAGTACAGGTTTATAACTCTTGCTCCATTTCACAGATACAAACCTCTTGTCTTTTTTTGTAAGTCATAGAAGATACAACTTTGCTTTTCTCTTAATCGTGACTTTTAATATGCAAGGTAAAAAGACTTTAGTTTAGTGCAATAAAAATGCATAATGCATCCAAATGAGGTAACAATATTAGGAATACAAACTCAAGAAATTTGCGTTCCCAGCACAGCAGTCTAATCATGGGCAGTGGCTGTTTTGGTATGCTTCTTTGGGGGGGGGGGGGATTAAAATCACCTGTAGAATGGGAATGCAGATTTAAATAAGGACCTCTTGATCTGCAATCAAAGGTCCTACCAGTGAACTCTACTTTCCTTTAGTAATGTAGGTTCATGCAAATCAAAACCAGGATTGTTGCAGGGTCTAGGTCTAACATAAAACTGTATTAAATCTTTGTCTCAAACTGCACGTAAGACTTGTAATCCTACCACATCTGCCACCCATTTTCCCTTTAGCATGATCACTGGTGCTTCCACCCTTTTCTCATAGGAAATTGTCTGTAGCACAGACATTCCTCTATCCATAAGCCCCATGTATGTGCATCTCTAGACATGTAAACTCTACCAGACTGCATTTCCAGCCTTGTGTCAATGTGATCCTGGGAAACTGTGTAGATTATGACAGTTGTTGACCCCCACTGCTCTTCCTGTAGTACTATGTCAGGAAATATATGTGATGCACAGTGTGACTCTGTCATCAACAGCCCAATATAGTGATTAAAAACACATCATCATCAGTCCCCTCTTCCTGATTTTTTCTACATGTAATCGAGGAGTTTTTTTTTTGTCAATTGTCACCGTGTTTCATCATTCATTGCAACACTTCTACCTCTTTCATTTGTCATGTCTGATTGTCACAGGTCTTCACTTAAGCAATTCAGCCATCTCTTTGGTGGACTCCCTCATTTCCCCTTGTCTTCTTCCTGTCTCCATCAAATCATCTTCACAAAACATCTTTTGCTTTTCTACACATGCCCAGACCACTGTAATCTGTTCTCTTTGACCTCATCTGAAAGTGGAGATACTTTGACTTCTGCTCTGATGTCCTTGTTTCTTCAACTGTCCCAAAATTTGCATCCTGCCACCCATTTCAGATGCTTCATCTGTCTTCATCACCTCTGACTTCCTCAGTTGCTCTGCCTTCATTACCAAGGTTTCTGTACCTTACAGTAGTAGTGGATGCTCGACTGTTTTGTGCATCTTACTTTTCCACTTCTTTGGTATTCTTCTGTTATCCATTACCCTTGACATTCTGAAGCAGTTGGCTGAACTTTTCTCATTCTAGCATTTACGGCCTCATCCAGACTTCCATTCTCCTCAATGACACTCCTCAGATAGTTAAAGCTGCTCACATGTTCTACTATTTTCCCTTCTATTACAATTTTCAGTTTCTTCTGGTTCCCCCATTTGCTGCCATTATAACTGTCTTATCTGTATACAGTTTAATCCCCTGTGCCTTCAGTTATGCATTCCATTCTTCTGTTATTTTTTTGAAGTTCTTGTTCGGTGTGTGCCTGTAATGCCACATCATCTACACACAGCAACTTTGTTGAACTGTCCCTTCTAATCCATTTTCTGATGTAGTCCATAACCAGTATGACCAGCCGTTGGCTCAGAGCTGAATCCTGATGTATACCCACTCCCACTGGGAATCCCTCTGTGAGTCCCTATGAATACTATTCAGACTTGTGTTGTTTTGAACTTGGACATGGCCCACACTCATTCTACCAATGATTCCAGGTCTTAGAACCATCTCAGGATAGCCAAAGTAAACATTCTTGTGCCCTTGTTATATGCATACCCAAATATTGGAATGTCTAATTGGACTCTCTTTGCACCTCTCTTCTTTTCAACTATTTCAGTGTGAACATTGAGTCAGCTGTGCTGCATCCTTACCTGAATCCAAACTCTTAATCTGCTTTCTTACTGTCTACTACTCTTCTTCTTTGTTCATCAGTTACCATGTCCTGTACTTTCATGCAATGTGACAGAGTCTGATACCTCAGTTCTGCTCAAAGTTGAAAATGTCCTCCTTTTGCTCTGGTCCAGTGGCCCTATTGTGCTTATTTTCCAGTCATCTGAGATATTTCTTTATCACCATACTGCTATGGATGGACTTTGGAGTCTATTCTCCTCGGAGTCGCTCAACATCTTGAGATGTGCTGTTCTTATCTGAGCCTGCTCCTTTCCCTGACTACATTTTCTTATTGCTGTTCTTATACCTTCTGCTGTGGATTCCTCTTCCTCCTCCTTTGAATCTGTATCTTGGGCAGTACAGCTTCTGTGGAGTTTACTTCATTCTCCAGCTTCTGCAAGTACTCATTCCTTCTGCTTTTCATGTCCTGTGGACTGGTGAGCAGGTTGTTGGCATCCGTTATGAGGGGTATCTGATTATCTTTCTGTCTTTGACTTGCAATCTGCTAGTTTCTTTGTGCCATGTACTGGGTCAGTTTCCAAAGGATGATAGCATGCCTATAATGACTGGTTCTTTGATGATGTGACTGCTCTCCTAGTTATTTTCTTTAGACAACCAGTATTCCTTCTTATCCTGGGCTGGCTTTTCCATCCCCCACTTTTTCATGCACTCCTTCTTTGTTTTAATACCTTTGTGGACTTCTGCATTTCTACCACCAGTTTTCCTCATTTACATTATTTCTATACCTGGCTCATCCACACACATATTCCGTAGTCCTCACACATGGTGTTTTGTGATGCTGGCATTCCTCTTTCAATCCATGTATTTCATCTTCTTCCTAAAGTGCTACAGACATGAGTATTTCCTTAAACTTGTGCGCTTTTGCTCCAGTCAGCTTCCGTATCTTTATACTAGTCTCTGTAGATGTTAGCACTTTTTCTGACCACTACTTGCAGCCAGTTCTGACTACCAGAAGTTTATGATGTGGGCCAACTGATTCACTGGGGATGACTTTGCAATCTCTTACTCTAATTCAATGCCTATTTTCTTAGAAAAAGGAAGTTTGCATGAGTTGTATTTTGGCTACTGTTCTATGTGACCTTGTGATGTTACCACTTGCCATAGCATGTGTTGGCCACTACCAAGCCATTTGCCAGACAACTCATCAATGGCATCTCATCTTTTATTTCTTTTGCCCCACCCATTTGGACACAAGCAGCTCTCGTATCCTGTTCTGTCTGTCCTGATATGAGCATCCAGGTCTCCCATTATGAACACAAATTCATGTTGCCCTTTTCTATGTAGTAGGCCCTGCAAGTGTAATCTGAATGCAGTCTTTTCCTCACTGTTACAAGCCTGGTATATGGCAAAGACTGAGGTTATGAATACTGCTTGTCATATTGGAGTCTCAGATGCCTTAAGTCTATCAACAGTTCTGACCACATCCCTTATTGTTTTCTGAAGACTCCCCAGTACCACAATTCCCACATATTTTCTAGTCTGTCCTCCCCCTGAGTAGTAGTACTCTCTGGATAGTAAGCCAAGTGACTTTCTACTCTACCATCAAGCTTGTTTCTTGGATATGCATTGTGTCCATCCTCCTCCTTACCATCAGCTCATCCACTTCCAAGATGCATACTGTCATTGAACCTGTACAGAGCATGGCAATCCTTCATTCATGTTTAGCTGGATGATTGTTTTATATCCAGCTTTTGCTAAAGAGAGATTTCCCAGGTAACCCATGCTGGAATACTGGACACTGACAGACAAGTACTTATTTACCCAGCAAACTCCATGCAAGTATTGCCCAGAGGCCAGGTTCGGATGTTATGCATGGGAGATGAAGACCTTAACCTTTATGCCAATTGTGCCATGAAAAATACTGCCAGCATCTTTTTATTCTGTATGACATAGTACTGTCTCTGTATGACATAGTACTGTCACTGTGTATTATCAGGACCCATGGAGGTAGATGAGACAGTGGCACTTTGCCGGTGTTGCCTTATACTGAGCATAATGCTTTCCATGAACAGGTGTATAGTTACCACTAATGTTATCAGTCAGCATCACTGTAATAATTGCTAGTAGGTTTTGCTGTGATGGCCATGGCTGGGACTGAGGATGTGGGTCTGGAAGTGCCCAGGTCTGATGGCTGGGTTGCCAGCTTCCTGCTAATCAGGTCATGTGGCATACAGCATGTACAAGTAGTGTGTATTATGTGGCAGACATCTACTGAAGTGCTCCCATATGTGTTTAGGCAGTGGAACTGGTCTTGCAGCAGGCTGAATACTCGCTTTGAAATATACTTGGAATGTGCATGGGTGGTGCAGCATTACATTACACCCATTCAGTATGGCCTTCTTATGGGCATGCTCAACCAGGGCTCCAGTGGTAACTTGCATCTCTTGAAACATAGAAGGGTACATACTGTCTGTGGCTGTCCATATGTTCCAATGTGCCTAGATTTACTTTTTAAGTGACCCATATGCAGTTTCACTATGGATGACACGATGATAGGTATAACGTGTGTGCTTTATTTGCTGTGCAGAAACATTGTTATAAGCCACTGTGCATTGCACACTCCCTGTCAATTTATGCAATGATTGCCCTTTCTATCAATAAACCTCTCTGTGGCACCAGACAGCTCTTTAAGTGACATGAATGTTCTCCCAGTACGTTGAGCAGGCAGTTATGGAAACACTTATGTTCATCATTACACAGTAGAAATTTACTGTGGAGCACCTTGAATATTCTGTAGGCCAACATCTGCAGTATACACAAGGCTTTCTCTGAAAGGTCCCTTTATCAGAATGGTATCCATGAGTAGAGGACGTCTACACATTTCTAAGTATACACTCAGTAGGCCATACATGTCAGCCAACTTCTGTATGGTCTCTCTCTACATGTAGAGTTGGTCTGTCAACTATTGCTCATTTGGCTGACAGCATTTTATCATCTATCAATAATAATGTTTACTTTTCCTCTGCCTGTAGTCACATTTTGCTCCCAAGATAGAATATAATGGTACTGAGGGATATAAAATGCCGTGTTGCTGCTCCATCTCACATTTTCACCAGTTCCAGCTCCACAACCTTTGGAGTGCCTTTTGCCTTCATACTCAGATGCAACTACTTGCATGTCTTTGTAACTGCTAACTAGAAATCAAAATCTGATTTTGCAAACCATTGGTTAAATTACATTATACAATGACCCTGCCATTAATATTCAAAAACGTGCACGCTGATTGGCAGTGTGCACATTGTAAATCTGAGTTATAGTAATGGAAAAAGGTCTGGTCGTCCGGACTTTTTCCATTACTATAACTCTTTTTTTTTTTACAGCAACAGAGAAAGCAAGATCTCCATTGCTTCACACTGTCTCGCTATGTTAAATGAGTTTAACATAGAGAGACAGCTTTAAAAAAATCAACGGAGAATCTCCATTGCTTTTTTAAAGCTGTCTCGCTATGTTAAACTCCTTTAACATAGCGAGACAGTTTGTAAAAAGCAAGAGATCTTGCTTTCTCCGTTGCTTTTGCCTACAGCTCTGATGTACTGCGTAGGCATACGCATGTGCAGTACTTCAGAACTGCCACAGAATACCAGACAGTTGCAGAACAGCAGCAAGGAGGCATTATACAATGCCATTATTTAAGAAAAGTAATTATTTTTTTTCTTAAATAATGTCATTGTATAATAGCAATAACCCACTTCTGGGTGTGGGTAATTCTGGATTTACCCACAGTTGGCTTTGTTTGGCCACTCGGGCTTTGCCCTCGTGACCAAACCACACCAACCGTGGGTAAATCCAGCATTACCCACACCTAGGCGTGGGTTATTGCTATATTCTGCCATTATTAAATTAGTCCTTTTAATTATCAAGTTAATCTGTGTATACCTCTATCTCTGCACTTTTTCATTTGTCCCCGTGGTGCTAGTTATTTCAATGAATTGATGTATGAACTCAATTTGGATGCTGTGCAGTATGTAGCTTGATTACAACTACTGGCCTAAATGTGATAGGGATACTGCAGCACCAGATAAAATATAGTCTTCATCATAATATCCTACTTACAATAAACCATTATCATTTACATAAAATGTTCAAGAAACTGGTTTAAATTGTAATAACTGATGAATTATACAATTCACAAAAACATGGCAACAAATCTGCTTAGTCATCATTTTCTCATATAGTGTACAATGCTCCACCTGACTGCTATTAGTGCATTAGAATTATTTTCAGTTAAATTAATGGCAAATCAGGCAACTGTGACACAAACTGCATCAGCACCTAAATAAAATAACATAAGTTATCAGATGTATTTTCAACAGATATACCTATTGCTTATCTCCTGATAATCTTTGCAATTATGATACTGTATCTTATTTTCCTGACTCTGTGATAACTTAATTTGTATCCAGTCAACTATTTCAGATCAGTAATGAAGGTTATCTGGCATTTTTTTCAGACTGGAAATGTGTATCAGCTGTAGTCTATCTTTTCCTTATAATCTTTTCCACTGAAGAAATATTTTATTATTCAATGCATAATTTAAACAAACAAGTACTAGATACAGTATGAACACATTGTTGAACATTTTCAGAAATTAAAAAAAAAATCCTGCAATAGCTATTGATAAACTGTTCATGCATTTGTAGTGATAGTTCCCCATGTCTGTGCATTTTATATAGTGTAGAATATAACAGTAAATCCAAGTCACAAAGATGTCACAGTGATGAGCAAAGGATTTGTTTCTAAATGAGCTTTGGGTAGCAGAGCATATCCTAAATGTATTATGGTTTTGTAATGCAATTATTACTGCATATGAATTGCTGTCACAGACCACAGAATATTTTTTGTGAAAATTCACCTTATTACCGAGAAGTTATTTTAAAGTTACTCAAGCTCACCTACAAAGAAAATTCTCATTTTTAATATTAGAAAACATGCACTAACTTAGATCAAACCCAAAGATAATAAGACTTACTAACTCAGCAAGGTGCATGTCCTCTAAGCCTCTTAAGACTGAAACATAATGGAATAATTTAAGTAGCTGTGTAGGGTTTCAGCATGTATAAAAGATGCATGTACACATTCTGAAAAAAAAAACAGCTTTGTTTAGAAACAACTAGCTCTGGAAAGCTGTTTTTTTGAAACAAACTTGCTACAAAACACCCATCCATTTCATCCTGCACGTATGCTTATGTGAAGAGCATTTTTTGTTTATTGTTGATGCAGACTAGCAACTGGCTTATCAGTGCTGTAGCTTATCAAGTTTTGTTACAGGAAGTCAACATAGTATTTATTGTTATTCTGTAATTAAGCAGTACTCTGCAGACTGCAGCAATATATTTATTGCTAACAGTTGTAATATTTTACCAGCAAGACTTCCAGTCTACACTTCCATGAAGTATAGAAGAAAGTTCTTTAACAAATTGATAAACTGCTAGTGAAAATTTGTTGAATTTGCTAAGCTTTCAAAATGGGGATAATTCAAAACATTCCGTATGAAGAAAGAGTTACTTCTGCCTAACCATCTACTGAATCCATCATTCATTGACCAAAATCTTCCCAACACAAATAATAAAACTGTTAGTTTACTTTGCTCATTGTTGGAGAAGACAACAGTGATCACCACAACTGTGAAATATTTTAGATTCTGCTAAAAAGAATCAAACAATATATTTCCAGTATATTTTTTGTCACAAAAGATACTAAACACACAAGCACACATACTCCTTGCTGTTCAAGTTTAAATTTTCAGTATGGACCTTCGATTTACTGAGTCTGTGAGGGGAAAAAGCTGATTGTTGTAATACAGATACTGTTTAGCACTTGAAAATGGTGGAAAGAACTTTCAAGTTTATTACTGACAGGTATGTATGGCTTGGCATCTTATAGTCCCTCTGAATGGTTGCTTAGTATGTTCCTATTGCTTGACTATATTTTCATGTTCCATGGTACAGTTGGTACTTAATATTGGTTCATAGATAAGTGCTAGGGCACCTGATTGCTGAGGTTGGTTTTGCTATGAAATGCTAATTTGCTGAAAGTCACTGTGCCAAAAGGGCAAGAAATACTCACAATGCGACAGAGTGATAAACATATTTTTTTTCTTTTTGTGCAAGAGGGCAAATCCTTTCCCACTGCACCCCCGCCAAGGACTTGTGTATATATATCAACTCCACTGATGCACCAACTCTCAAAGGATAGAGAAATCTCCCAATACAAGTAAATCATTGCTAGTAGAAATTTAAAATATTGCACTGACTGTGATGATTTCCTATGAGAAATCATGTTTGGTGTTATGCTATTCATGCTGGGTTTTTTTTCTTCTTCTTTGTGCTTCTGATGCTCAAGGAATTTTGCCTCAAGCGTATGTATGGAGACATCTACAGACTATTTTAAACCTAGTCAATAACCAGGACAGAATCAAATACAAACTACCTTTTATCTGTGAGGTAATAACCTCAACCATTATACTAACTTGCACCACCCCCTCGCCCAGTTGTATTTTTTTTTTTAACTCTGGGAAAGCATATTCTCTGAAGCAGTAAAAACAGATTTTCTTTAATTCATCAAATCAATAGAGGAATGTTTGCTTTTCTCCTAATTTGTTTTTAGGAATCCAAATTTTTCTTCGAGAAAGACCCATGTCACTTATGTTAACTTCTGCAACAAGGGTACATGGAAAACATAGCTTATTATTATTTTTTAAATAAAACTGAACACAATAGTTTGAGAAGTAGGTAAAAAGCAGATGGCTGAGTAATTATTTAAAAGAAGCAATATGCCAAAGAAATCTCCTTTTCATGAATTGAAAACTGAATGTATTCAGTTTCAAAATATATTCTTCAAGCTGCAGTGTGCACATATATAACAAATATATATTGCATATATGCATGTGTGTGTGTGTGTGTGTGTGTGTGTGTGTATATATATTACATACACACACACATATATATTTATATTTTATATATATATATATATATATATATATATATATATATATATATATATGCATACATGTACTTACACGCAAACGCACGCACAATTTTTTTTTTTTTTACTTGAGTCAGTAAGGTACTGTTTTGGTTAAATTAGCCTCACAATAAGCAAAGGTTGATAGTCTATCACTTTTGCATCCTAAACCCCAGAGAGCTCCTAGATGTAACAAATGCCCTCAGCAGCCCAGAATGCAATCTTTCAAAAGGCTTTAATTACCCCACTGTTAACTGGGAATCCTATGCAACATGAAATGTACAGGCACATAGATTCCTGCGTTGCAATCATAGTGGATCTGATCCTAATATGTGAGAGCACTGCACATCCCCTAGTGTAATGTCCTCCATGGTAAGGTCAGACCACAAAATGGTCTCCTTTGAAATAAAAATAAATCTTGCACCCCCAGCTAACCCTGGAATATTCATGAATTACTCTAAGGCTAACTTCCTGCTATTAAGTGATACTCTGGAAAAATTCCAAGCCTTCATAAACCCTGAGAACACTTCTGCTTATGCAGAACTGTTCACAGAAACCCTGTACATGTATCTTAGTTGCTGCATAAAGGCAGCTGTATCCACCAGGAAGAAGTATAGAACTGACCTAAAAAACAAGCCACCCTAGTGGAATCACAAAATCAGTAGGCTGTATAACTGAAGAAAGCAAATCATGGCAAAATTTAGGATGTGCAGTGCCCAGCAGAATAAAAACACTCTCATCAGACTAAACAAACAGCTCTTGCCAGCTGGATGGTGCACTACCCAATTTTTGCACTGGAAAGGCTCACCCAGATTCTGCCTCAACTTGCTTTGAGGGAAAGGTTAGTTTGCTTTTTATTTCTTGTATTACTTTACTGTCTTTTTTGTTTTGTATACTGTGATTTGTTTTCTTTACACTGTGTTTTACATTTATTCTGCTTTTAACTGCATATTAAAACTTGAAAAGAGGCCACAGCTCTGTATCTTGTGAATTGAACAGAATTTTTTCAACCCTCCCATCATGTTACTGTTGTACATATGTACATACATAAATACAAATGTTTCAAGCATGGGCATTAATGCCCTTCTAGCTTGCCAATATACCAAAACACTTGTTCTCATAATAAATGTCCAGGCTGTTCATAAAAATATCTAAACTAGTACTTGCTTTAATGTAATTTGGTAGTCTGTTCCAAGCATCAGCTACTTTGTCAGAGAACCAATTAGTACACTTCTCATTCCTATAGAATCTTCTACATAGGTTATCTGATGATTCTCTAGTACTTTTTGATAACCCCAAACATTCCTAGAGGTAGTTGTCCCTAAATGCCGTATATACCTGACGAAAATCTCCTCTTAAATATCTGTGAGAGACACTGTACAAGTTCAGATATTTTAGTCTTTCATAATAACTTAGATTTTTCACTTCCATGGATGCCCTTGGTATATTTCCGCTGTACGCTTTCCAGTTTATTCATGCTTGTTTTCTTATAGGGTTTCCATATTTTTATTCCATATTCAAGTTTGGGTCTAATGTAACAAACAATGATTTCATTATGTTTTATTTCCTAGACTTTATAAATCTTTTTTATAAAACCTGTAGTTCTATAACTATCATTAGCCAATTGGTTGATATGATTAGAAAAACTAAATAGCTGAATCTACCCAGATCATTGTGTGCTGTATTAAATATTCACCTTTCAGTTTATATCTCCCAAATCTCATCTGCTTAGTTTTTTATGTATTTATCAACATATTCTGTGCCCAAATGGTCAATTTAGTCAAATTATTTTGCAGACATACCTTATCTGTAACACTTGAAATTTACCCAATTTCAGGTCATCAGCATATAGACTGTAGAACACCTCAGATATAAAATTAAGGTGTGCAATATACAATCTAAACAAGTAAGGGCCTAGGACAGAGCCCTGTGGGACACCTTGACTGTAACCAAGGATTTCACCTGTTTTGTTGGTGTGTGATACTTGCCATGTCCTATTTGTAAGCCATGAAGTTATCCATCTTATCAACAGTACATCAATACCTAGTTGCACTAATTTATTGATCAGTGTTTTGTGTATGACCCTGTCAAATGCTGAAGTTAAAGCTATATAAATCATGTCACAGCACAATTTTTCATTCATAGCCGTTATATTGTTATAGAATATCATATTACAGGTGGTAATAGATCTATTTTCAACATATGCATGCTGATATATGGTTTCAAGTCCCAAACTATCCAGTTCTGACAATAACATATGCAGTATTACCTTCCCTATTATTTTTACACAACATAAAAGTAGACTTAAGGGTCTATATGATTCTGGGTTTGTCCTACTCCCTTTTCCCTAAAAGATGGGTTTAATAAGTGCACGTCTCCAACCTTGAGGAATCTCCCCATATTTATATGACCTAGTGAATAATAGATATAATGCTAGTTTAAGTTCTTGCTGAAGTGCTCTCGGGACATTGTTACTTATTCCGTCTCCTCCCTGCTCTTTGTTTGGATCCAGTTGGCACAGTTTTTTTCAATATAATCTAATTTAATTTTAGTTACCTGGATGTCAGTAGGACAACTTAACACCCCTTTGTGAAGCCAAACTGTTTTGCATAAGATTTTGTAAATATATCTATAATCTATTCATAGTTTCTTAGATTCATAGATAGGTACTAGGCTATCTGCCAGAGGGCATTTATAAGCCTAGCCAGTGTGTGTCAGCTTTCACTGCCCCATTGATTAACTGAGCCTCTGCCAAGAAGAGCCAAAGAAGTAATCCTAGGGGTGTATTTTCTGTTACCCATCCACTCATCAAGGTTTCTCTTGAAGAGTGTTAGTGAGGGGCTCTGTCTAATGTAGTTAGGAATTTTGTTCCAAAGCATGGGGAGTCTCTGTGAAAGGAGTCTATCCCTCCAGCATGTTCTATTTATTGTTGTGGCGAGGTTTAGCTCACTAGAGTGAGTGGCTCACAGTGACTCGGATTTCTTTAGGTGGAGAATGTCCATCAATTCTGAGTTGGACATGGCTTTGTAAGACAGGCAGAGAAGACCTCTGATTAAGCGATATGTGACTGAGTACAGCTGGAGTTTTTCCAGTCGGGCTGCATAGGACATATGCTTGAGGCCAGTAATCCTCTTGGTTAGGTACTTTTGTGGTCTTTCCAGGTGTTGGAAGTGTCTTGCGAGGTACATCCCAAATGGGGCATTGTACTCTGTGATGGGTCTGATGAGTGATGAGTAGAGGGGCACTATAACCTCTTTATTTTTAGATGCAAACCCTTTAGTAATTAGATGGGCTGCATAGAAGGATTTCGTAACTACTTTATTAATATGATTGTCAAAGGAGAGATTACTATCTACCTGGATCCCCAGATCTCTTATTACCTCTTCTGTATTAAGGGGGCTGCCACCTATGTGGTAATTCATGGGTGTTTTGTTTTTCCCAAATGGGATGACTATGCATTTTTTGGCATTTAGCTTGAGACCATGACTTTGACACCAGGTGTCCGTCTCAGTAAGGGCCTTTTGGAGAATGTCCATGTCAGCCGGAGAGTCAGTTATGGCTCCCAGTTTGCAGTCATCAGTGAACTTGGTTAGCCATAGTCCTCCTGTGTTTGCCTGTACTTCTGAGAAGTATATGCCAAACAGTAGGGGTCCCAGGACCAAGCCTTGCGGGACACCACTTGTGACTGATTTAAAGTCGGACCTGGAGGCTGCTAATCTTACCGTGTGAGTTCTGTCTGTAAGCCAGTTGGCAACCCATCTCGTGATGTAGGGGTTTATGCTCAGGCTGGTGAGTTTTTCTTTAATGTCCGAGTGGAGAATGGTGTCAAAAGCCTTGGTGAGGTCAAGGTAGGCTGTGTGAACTACCTTTCCCTCATTTATGCCCTTGGTGACTGTCTTGAAGAAGTCAACCAGGTTTAGTAGGCATGATCTGCCCTTAAAGCCAAACTGGGTCAGGTCAAGTGTTTGGAGGTTTCCAATGTCTTTGTTAATGAATTCCATGATGCACTCCATAGCCTTGCAAACCAGGGTAGTCAGGCTTATGGGGCGATAGTTACCAGGGTCAGTTGTGGTACCTCCTTTGTGGAGTGGAATAACTGTTGCTGTGTACCATTCTCTGGGCACGTAGCCTTTGGAGAGGCTGAGGTTGAACAGTGTGTTTAGTTGGGGGTTAGTTCATTCTGTAGTTCGTGCAAGACGCAGCCTGGGACACCATCTGGCCCCATTGATGCTGTGCTTTTGGCTTTTGACAGGGCTGTTTTCACCTGTGTGTCTGTGATTTCTGGGAGACTACACTTTTCCGGTATTGTTGTGGGCCCTTTTGGGGGTGAGAGGGGGTTGAAGTTTGCACTGAATCTATCTGCCAGGATGTTGGCAATATCAGTGGGTTCAGTATATTTTGTGGTATTTTGCACTAGCTCAGAGCATACCTGTGAGTTGCCGCTTAGATTCTTGACATAGCTAAAGAAGGCTTTGTGGTTATCTTTCGAATACTTGGCTATTTTTCTTTCAAAGTTAGCCTTGGAGGATTTTATGAGGGACCTTAGTTTCTTACTGATACTGATCAGGGATGTCTTCCCTTCTTAGGATTTGCTTTTTTCTGAACTAGTTTCCTCCTCCTATTGTATAGCCTGTTTATGGCAGGGGTCCACCAGACTGGTTTCCTTCTCTTAGGGGAGTGAGTCTTGGTTTTGTTAGGGATGGCACAATCCATGCATCCTTGTAGGTGCTCATAGAGTGCATTTGTAAAGGTTCCTGCATCTTTGACACTGTTATCCTTTAGCATGGGGGCTGTAAAACTTACCACCTCTTTCTTAAGTAAGGTGAAGTTTGCTATAGAAAAGTTTTTCACTCTGGTTTCTTTGGTTGGAGGTGGTGGTGTGGACATCCACAGTGATTAAGTATGGTCTGATCTAACCAGTGACTGGTTGACCTCCAGTGTGGAACACCTGTTGCCCATGTTGGTGATGACCAGGTCCAATATGTTTTCACCTCTGGTAGAGGAGTTTACCCAGCTGATCCAGGGCATTTGAGTTGATAAATTCCAGGATGTGCTGGACCTGGGAGTTTCTACTTGAGTAGTTTTCCCAGTTAATGGTAGGGTAATTGAAATCACCCAATACCAGGGTGTTCAGTAGGATGTTCATGCTTTCCAGTTGCCTCCAGAAAGGCAGAGTGGTGGTCCTGAGTCATGGAGGGTGATCTGTAGCAGGCCACAATTTGCATTGCAGATTTGCCTGATGTTAGTTGCACATGGATGATCTCCGAGGTGGTATACTGCACCACTAATCTGGAGGTGTAGGTATCCTTGATGAATATGGATACACCCCCTCCTTTTGTGTTTCGGTCCATGTTCTGTGGACGGAATGTGTGGTATGAGTTGTAGCCCGGTAGTGCTGGGGTGCTCTGTGGAGCCTTGAACCAGGTTTCAGTTACTGCACAGATGTCGACATTCTCCATACTGAGGAGTGCTTCGAGTGTGTGCATTTTGAGATTTAAACTCCTGGCATTGAGTAGCATAACCCTCATTTTTTTATTTGTGCTGTTTACGGAGGTGGGTTTGACTTTTGAGCCTTGCCTGAAAAAAGCACTATGGGGGCAGGAAAAGCCTTGGCCAGTATTTGAAAGCCTAGGGATGACAGGTGCAAGCCGTCTCTTGTGAAGCAACAAGGCTCATCAAGCATGTCGTACCAGGCTGACAGAAACTGGATCCCCTTTTAATGACACCAGAAGCTTAGCCAGTTGTTGAAACTGATCATTTTTTCTTTGTACTGCAGTGTCATTCTTAGTGAAGGCAGGATGCTACTCAGGGTCATACCCACCTGGGCTACATGATCAGAGAACTTTTCCATGTCTCTCTTCATGTAGTCCTGGGAGGTATGTCTCAGGTTATTCACACCAACATGAACAGTGACAGAGTCATAATTGTACTTGTTCTGGAGTGACCTGAGTGGTTGTGTTATGTGGTGGATTCTGGCTCCTGACAGGCAGCTAACAGTAACCTTCTCCTTGTCCAGCCTAGTGAGTGGGACGTCAGTGTGCCTGACTATAGAGTTGCCTATTACTAGTGTGTTAGGTATGTTATTTTGCCTTGAGGGCTGTGATTGTGCAGCACACTGATTTTGTGTTTTATTTGTTGTCTAATTTGTGACAGGAGGTGCAGGTTTTCTGGGTGTCTGCTTTGGAGGTCTGTGATGCTTTTGCAGGTTTTTATTTAGAGCCTCCAAGTATGATTTTGTGTATTTATGTGTATTTTTTGCTAGTGCTAGTTTAGTATGTCTGTGAGGCTGGAGGTGTGTGGTGCAAGTATTAACCTTCTCCTCATGACTGCCTGTTCCAGCCTCCAATTTAGCTATATAACTGCATCTCTCACATATGTTAATGTGTTGTGGTAGAAAGAGAGGGTTGTCTGTGTACATGAGGCAGTTGTAACATTGCCTCAGGATACCCAGGTTCACCAGCTGGACTGGAGAGTATACCTGAAATTGCCCTTTGGTCTTGCCTGAATAGTAGGGTGAGCTGCTTAGTCACTTGGTTGGTGAAGGGTGAATAATGAGCCTTGCTCTGCTGGGCAATCAAGTGTAGGGGTATATTAGTGCTTGCTATTAGGTCTTAGTAAGTGCTGGACTGTAGAATGCTTTTTAAGTGCTTAGGTTGAAAGTTAGACTATTTTCAAGGAAAAAAAACTGAAGAGGAGACTTGGTGGCGCCAGGATAAATTTAGCCCTAGCTAACTGGCACTGCCCAGACATGCAAAACCATGCAAACGTGGTTTGTATAGCAGGGAAATGAAAGAGATAGAAATTAGCCCAAAATGGCCTATAAACTACTAACTTCTGAGCTGGACCCACTCCTCCAGGGACAGATGGCTGCTCAAAGCTCCCTCTCTCACAGGTGAACAGAGAAACCTCCCTCTATCCAAGGAAGGTATGGGCAACTCAGAAAAGTGTAACAGCCCTGAATTCAGCAGTAGCCTGAAAACTGGACTATACTAGCTTAGAAAGGTGGGAAACAAGGAAACACTTTTTTGTTTAAATGATAAGGCAAAAGCTGTAAGAAATACACTTAAAACAGCTTTAGATGACTACAAGCAATCAGAAAAGGTTTTTAAACAAATTACCCAATTAACCAGTAAAACAATCGCACAACTGAGCCCTGTTCCTGTAGTCTTCAATCAGACAAGTTCTAACTGCACACTCCTGCCACTGGGGTGCAGAGGAACCTTTTCCAAAAATGAAGGCCTGGATTAGTGCTCAAGTTATAGAAACAAAGCTAAATTCAGCAGGCCTGGATTTAGTCTACGCTACAGCAAACAAGTTGCACCAATTTCAGTAAGAAACAGTTCAAATATACAGGCACTATAAGCCTTTAACCAGAAATTCCCAGCTCAGAAGGGCAGAGTCCAGCCTGTCCTCCCACAAGAGTGCAAACCACAAACCTTCTTAATGTAAAATAATTGGCCTGAAGCCCAAGTGCTTAAACCAGAACTAATACACTTTTAGACTAACAGACACTGAGCCTTCAATCAGCAGTTCCTAACTTAAAAGGATGTAAGCTACCTGTCCTACCACAACAGTGCAGACCACAAACCTTCTTAATGTAAAACAACTAGTCTGAAGCCCAACTGCTTAAACCAAAAGGCTTAGAATGATAGTTACACCAAGCAGTAATAAATACAATTGAGTACTTTTAAGATGACGCAAAAGCAAAATAGAGTAGGAAGAAACACAAATACAGTAAAAGCAGATGAAAAAAGTGCAATTTTTTTTTGAGTGAGCAAATGAGATGGGCCCAGGAGGAGTATCCAAATGCAAATTTACAAGAGGGGTGGGCAGTTTCAAAGCCACCAAGATTAACACCAAAACAAAAGCAGGGAGAGTGGGTAGAGAACTAACTGAAAAAACAGAGCCACAACTTCCAGCTAGATAGTGTTCAATGCAACACAAATAAATCAATTTAAATGCTGTATTATTTGAAAAAAGTGCAGATAAAGATATACTTAAATTCACTTATATGTCCATTTTATTGCATTTTGGTCTTAGCTGGCCAAAGCTCAGAGTTTAAAGTTTATTAATGCTCCTAGCATTAACAACCATCAGAGATGGTTCTTAAATGCCACTTTCTTTCTAGTTGCCTGCCCCTTATGTTAATTTGACTATATATCTCATTCCCTCTCTCCATTCACTGGCTGGTGTGAGTAAGCAAAAGACTGTGTCTGAGAATAAATTTTAGAATCTGCACAGTTTATCAATTTGTGTATATTTACTCCTTCCACATCTTGTGTATCTATAAAAAGGTTTCCTATTATGCTCAATATCTTTATATAAATTTTTTAAAAATTTTTCTTGATCTTGTCTAACACTATGCTTAATTTGTTTGTCCAGCTTATTTCAGTTTTCAAAGTTGTACTTCGACCTCTCTTCCATTTCTTATATTTTTTGTCTCTCACCTTAATCAGGTATCTTGTTCTTATGCAAATATACTCCTCCTGATGTTGCATGCCTAGATCCTGATGTTAAACTTTTTTTTTTTTTTTTTACTTTTTGCACTCAATTTCTCTTTCAAAACTTTCCACATTCCATCTGCAGTTTTTCCACTGAACACCTCACTCCAGTTAGTTTTATATAGTAACTGTTTTGCTTCCCTATAATCTGTAATTAACTTTCTGTGCATTAGCTTAGATTTCAGTTTGGCAGAATTATCTAGCAGCAAATTAACATTAATAACCCCATGATCACCGCAAATCAATGGTGGTGAAACATGACTTGAAGTTGCAGTAATTTTTTTCGGGAACACAAACTATATATAGTATATTCCGTCCCCTGGTAGTTTTTTTTTTTTACAATCTGAAGCATTTGCTGTTCCTGAATACACTGTGTGAATAATTTCTTAAATAATGTTGTTGAATCAATATTATTCCAGTTTGTTTCTGGTAAATTTGTCTGCAGCTAATATTATTCTTCTATCCTGTGTTTCATGTAAGAAATGCATCAATTCCTCTAGGTCATCTGCACTTGACTTTGTTGGTCTATACACTCCAACAACTGTTATATGTTCCAGGGTTGTCTTTATTGTCAGTTACAGTCTATACTATTGGTGTTATCACTGAACATGTAATAATCACAGGTCTCATAGCTATCTTTAATCCCTATCATAACACCTCCACCTGATTTTTTTGTTAGAATGTCTGTTACAGTAAAAACATTTATACCCTGACAGAAGTTTTTTCTATCATTGTTCTTTAACCATGTTTCACAAACAATAACATCAATCTTGTGGGAACATAGCAAATTTGCTAATAAAAAATGTATCATTAATGCTCCTATCATTAACAACCATCAGAGATGGTTCTTAAACACCACTGTCTTTCTAGCCGCCTGCCCTTTATGTTAATTTGACTATATATCTCATGCCCTCTCTCCATTCACTGGCTGGTGTGAGTAAGCAAAAGATTATCATTTGCTGAAATCACTCCCCTTCAACTATTTAAACTTATTGGCCATCCTACTATACTCCATATTACCAGAATGCAAAAGTGCCCACCCTCTTTCAATCTATCTTGCTCTTTTAAAAGTAGTGGCTCTTCGTTAAAACTTAGCTTTTTAGACAGCTAAAATGTAAGTTCCCACTTTCATATCAAAATGCGTAGTGCACGCTGCAGTGTTTAGGTCAAACCATTTTTTTTCATCTTACCTTTAAGCATCTGTTTGAAGATCACCAGTTATCAGAGAGCCCACATTCTGGCTCTCAGTAGTCACCTTTGGGTGAGTGCTTCTGTTTTCTCCTGGTGAGAGAAGGATTACAGGGATATTTTTTTCCTTGAGACTACTGATCACAAGAAAGCCTAGTAACTGCTTTATAGGTGACAGCTTGGAATTGATGCTAATATTCTGATCCTGGCAAGAGAGTGCATTGAGTCCTGACTATTTCTGGTTGGAGAGTGACTGTCTGTGCTTAACGTACCTGATTGGTATGGTTGCTATTTGAGGCATCTACCAGAAAAAGCTACATGCATACAAACCCTTGCATCATCTGGGACAAGACTGTGGATCACCAAGCATGATGTGCCCTGCTTCTTTTCTTGGGTTTGGTGTTAACATTTTGCTTCTAGTGAGGGAAGAAGCAAAGGAGCATTGTATCCCAACAAAGTGAAGCTGTGGTGAGACCAGCATTAGTAGTAGCCATTCATGTGACTCCCCTCTTTTCATCATTCTTGACAAGCTAATTCTTTGTTTTCAGTAGTACTGCTTGATTTGTTTCTAACTTCAGAATATCTGCCTAAATACTTCATCCTTAAATTTTCAGGGTCTACGTATTGTTTCCCTTCAAGTGTTTGGCCGTGCTCTGTACAGATTCAGACACCATGAGTGACATTTTTTCTGTGAAAGCACAACTGAAATTTCTCCAATACCTAGTTGCACACAGGACAATTAGTTTGCAGTGACGAGCACTGTCCACATAGTTGCAAACCAGATAACCCTGACAGTGATTGATATTCTCACTCCAACTGTCTAATAAATAATAAAGTGTCTGTTGACATGAATATGAAGTTTCCTACAGTATCTCTTACAGGCTTAGTGGATATGGGCCTCCTGAGGCAATGTAGAAATTGCCTCATATTTACTGATAAGCAGTTAATTCTCAAATCAGTATGGTATGTGAGATATGTATTTACAGAATGTCACTGGAGAAAAGCTCTTGCATAAAAGTACTCCTAATCTCAAAAACGTAGTCAGTAGTACACACACTAGACCCATGATGCACAAATCAAAGCAGACACACAGATCCACATATGCTGAATCATTTGCATGTAATCTTCCTAAATCACAAAGCCCTCCTAGATGAAGTACACATAACAAATTCCCTCAGCAGCCCCAAATGTGCTCTTTCAAAACAACACCCACATCAACACATAGAGCTACATCTCATGGAGCCTCTGCCTACAAGTCCATGAGTAAAGCCACAACACAATCCAACATTCTACTCATTGGAGACTCCATCATGAGACACATTGATGTCCATAACACCAGGCTGAGTAAGGAGAAAGTTACTGTCAGTTGCTTATCAGGGGCTAGGATCTGCCACATTACACATGCACTCGGGTCACTGGGCCACAATTACCAATATGACTCAGTCATAGTCCATGTGGGAGTAAATGACCTGAGATATACCTCCCTAGACTATATGAGGAGAGACATCATGGAGCTCTCAGAATATGCGTCTCAGGCTGGTATGAGGCTAGCATTGAGCAGCATTTTACCTTCTCCAAGGATGATGCCACAATATGAACAAAAGATGACTGGCTTTAATAATTGGCTTAGTTTCTGGTGTCATTCTAAGGGGGTGCAATATTTGTCAGCATGGAAGGAGATGGTCAACAGACCACCCTGCTTTGCCAGGGATGGTCTGCACCTCTCCCCTCTAGGCTTTCAAATATTAGCTAAAACATTGTCTTCCCCCATTGTGCCTTTTTAGGCAATGCCAAACTGAAAGTACTTCCAACATAGCAAATCAAAACCAAGAAAATCTAAAGGTATTACTGCTCAGTGCTAGGAGTTTAAAGAAAAAACTCCACTCCCTAGAAGGTCTCTTTACCCTAGAGAATGCCGATATCTCTGCGGTCACTAAGACATGGTTTAAAGTTGCGGAAAGCATACCAACAGTGCAAGGTTATAATACATTCCACATATTTAGGCCAGCTACTTCACAGGCAGGTACTAAAGGTGGAGGTGTCTCTATTTACATAAAAAATAAATATACTTCAAGGCTGGTCAGAAAGGACAATCCAGTTTGAGCTGCTTCATGTTCAAATCACCATAGGTAAAATCCAATACCACTTCCATGCAAGCTATAGGTCCGCCTCTGTGACCCAGGAAACCCACACCATGTATTAGAAACACTAACCATCCAACTCAATACCATATTCATGGTCGATTTTAATTACTCCAATATTAACTAGGAATTTTATATAACACCAAATGTACATGCACAGAAATTCCTGGATTTTGTAAACACAAACTCCCTGTACCAGATAATCAATACACCAACCAGGGGTGCAACCATACTGGATCTGGTCCTCACTAATATAGGAGACTGCTGCACACCCTCTACTGTAATGCCTTCCCTGGTAAGGTCAGACCACAAAATGGTCTCCTTTGAAGTAAAAATAAAACTTGGACCCCCAACTAAACCTGGAACATTCAGGAACTATTCTAAGGCAAACCTCCTGCTATTAAGTGAGAACCTGGAAAAATTTCAAGCCCTCATAAACCCTGAGAACACTTCTGCCTATACAGAACTGTTCACAGAAACCCTGTATAAGCATGTTAATAGCTGCATAGCAACAATTGTGCCTACCAGGAATAAGTACAGAACAACTAAAAAAACAAGCCACTCTGGCGGTATCACAGAATCAATCAACTGTATAACAGGAGGAAGAAACTTGTGGCAGAAAATAGGAGGTGCATCACCCAGCAGGATAAAAGAACTCTCAACAAACTAAACAAACAACTCCAAGGACAAATAGTCTACCAAAGCCAAATTTGAGGTAAGTTTGGCCTCCCAGGCCAAGGGCAATCACAAGGCATTCTTTAGCTATGTCTGCAACCTCAAAGACAATACACAATTATGTGAAGAGCTCATTGTAAATGGAGCCACCTATACTGAGCCAGAAGATATAGTGAACCACTTGGCTGATAAATTCTGGCTCCAACTTTACTCCTCTCTCACCCTCAACCTTCCCTCAGGAAATATCACCAAATATAACTTCCTCTACCAGGTTCTTAATGGTCTCTCTATGACCAAGAACACTGCATCAATGGGCCCAGCCAATATCCCATAATGCCTTCTAAATATCATGAAATGTGACCTATCAGGGCCTCTGGAATTGCTGTTTAACTGTAGCCTACAAACAGGCTTTGTGCCTCATGAATGGAGAAAGGCAGCAGTCATCTCTCTGCACAAAGGTGGGCCATCTGCAGACCCTGGAAACTACAGACCCATAAGTCTCACTGGTCTAATATGTAAAGCCATGGAAAGAATTATCATGGAGATGAACAATAGAGATATAGTAAACCTCCAGACACTGGAACCAACCCAGTTTGTTTTTTGTCAAGAGCAGATCATGCCTACTCAACCTGGTGGACTTCTTTGAGAAGGTCACCAAAGCAATGGATGAGGGCAAATTCATTCACACTGCCCACCTTAACCTGGCCAAGACATTTGACACACTACCCCACTTGGGCATTAACAAACTCAAGAGATTAGGTACACATCCATATGTCACCCAGTGGATAGACAACTAGCTCACAGACAGGACCCAGGAAGTTAGAATTGGGAAGTCCACCTCTACAAAGAAGCCAGTCACAAGTGCAGTCACTCAGGGATCAGTCCTTGGACTGCTCCTTTTTGGCATTTACTTCTCAGCAGTCAAGGCCAATGTCAGTGGTCTCTGGCTGACTAAATCTGCAGATGACTGCCAAATACTGAGCTATCATTGAATCTCACACAGATGTTCTCCAGGAGGGGCTGACACAGACAAACAGCTGGTGGTGGAGCCATGGACTAAAACTAAATGCCAAGAAATAGATAATAGTATCCTTTGGAAAGTCATCCATCCTTGGTAACTATCATATTGATGACACACCCCTTAGAGTTGACCTAGTAGTCAGGGACTTAGGGGCACACATCGATAGTAATCTAGCCTTTGATTACCATGTGTCTACAATGGTGAGGAAATATTCTATATTGCGCAACATATACACAAATATATGGCATTTAAGTCCAAGGAAGTCATTGTTCCACTGTATTTTGCATTCATCAGCCCTATTGTTGAGTACAATGCCCCTTTTGGTATGTACCTAACCAGCATATCCACAATTTGAATGTCCACAGAGGTTCTTCATTAAAAGAATACAGGACATATGTAATATGTCCTATGCAGACCGCCTCAAGGCCCTATACCTGTATTCTGTCTACTACAGGCTGTTGAGGGGAGATCTATGCTGGCATGCAGGGCATTCTCAGACCCCACTCTGATGGATCTCCCACATATCTGCAAAATAGTACCGCAATTACCCTTTCTAAAGACTTAAACCTTGCCTGTGATATAAATAGGACCTCCCATCTCTGGAACAGGCTCCCCATCCATGTGAAGAAGAATTCCTCCCTAGTCCAATAAAAGTGTAATCTGGAAAATTGGACAAGGAACAGGAAATCCATCCCTTGTATGGCACCTATGTCTCTAGCAGACACAGGTAGTCTTAAAAAAAAAAAAAAGGTTATAACCCCCTCTGTACTCTTCCCTCATCAGGCCATTAATAGAGTACAATGCTCCCCTTGGTAGGTTCCTTTCCAAATGCCTGCAGCAATTGGAGAGACCACAAAGGCTCCTTACAAAGAAAATTCAGGGTATTCAAGATTTGTCTTAAGCGGACAGATTGAAATCATTGTCACTTTACTCTGTCATACAGACTGCTCAGAGGTAAATTGTGCCTTGCAGACAGTGCAGTCTCTGACCCAGTTTTAATGGAAAAGCTGCACATTCGCAGGTCAAATGTTACATGGGTCTCTTGCTCAAAGGACCTTATACTGGTATGTGATATTGATAGAACTTGCTGGAGAGACCGATTTGTCTCTCAGAGGTTGCCCCGCTTTTGGAACAAGCTTCCTATTTGTGTTAAACAAAGCCCCTCATTTCTCTAAGTATAATTTGGATGATTGGATGGTAACTGGAAATTCACCCTGGGGGGATCCACCTTTGTCCCTCTTGGACATCTTTTCATGTCTGCTTGAACCAGACACCCATGGGAACATGGCTTGAACTTGGCTAGGCTTTTAAGGGCTATAGAGCTGTTATGGTATGATCTCCCCAGGCTTCTGCTTGTAAATGTTTCATCGCCCAATCCCCTGCTTACAACACTTATCAATCAAGGGAAATAGAATTTTCAGAAATTTGGGATGAATGGCTAAGCTTAAAAAGGCCCTTGTGGTCGTTAGCCAAGTAAATACTATGAATTGACGATTTAAATTCTTTTTAAGTACAACATTTAGCTGATGTTTTCTGTGGCTAAATATACTTTATTAGAATTAGGTTAAGTGAATAAGCCAAATTCTCTGATTTTGCCAGCCCCTTCAAATAACCCTGTCATCATAATCCTTTTAAACTTAAGCTTACTTTTCTTTTCATTTGTATCACTAGATCTGAGCTGTTATTAACTTTACAACTAACATACACAATACTTCTGAAACTCCGCCCCTAAATATACTACTCTGGTAGCCTACCCTATTCATGACTCAAAAACATTCCTAACTGGATCTCTTCCATAAGTATGTAACAAGATTTATTGAAACCCATTTACTAACTCACTTTTACTCTATGGATAGAAATGCATGTCATATGCCTCTCCACTGTAATATAAATTCCATGCACACAGTATGTATACCAGTTTTTGCTTTTACAGCTGTGCCATGTGTAACTTCCATATATGCATACTTGTATCCTGGATTTTTTTTTGTGTGTTTTTGCTTCTTATGTTACATGTTTGTTTTTCAGATTATTAAGTAATGTAACCAACAAGAGGACCTTGTTTTTACCCCCATAAGACGTTCCAAGTAATCAAATGCAGCAAATAAATAAAACAAATTAGTAAGTTTTATCAAGATACACTGTTCTGCATCACCCTACTCATGCATACATTTAATCAGTAGATTTCTTTCTGACTGTAATTTGCGGTATTTACAGACATTAAAAAGTAATCTGCACTTCTGCAATGAGCTATTGTTAAAGCAGGTTAATTTCTGGCATTATAAAATAAACAAAAATAAATAGTTATATAAGATCACTATAAATTGCTAGTTCATTCCATGAATAAATTATTAAATACACCCTGAAATAGAAAGTTTTATTCTCTGTTTCAAGAATACAGTGTAATTGTTTCCTCATGTTCCGTAGGTTATTATAGCAATAACTGATGATGTCGGTGTGGTATATTGAAGATTTACCCACGGTTGCCGTGGTTTAATCATGAGGGCAAAGCCCAAGTGATTAAATAAAGCCAACCGTGGGTAAATCTTCAATATACCACAACCACAGAGACGGTTATTGCTATTATACAGCGACATTATTTAAGAAAAAAAATACTTTTCTTAAATAATGTCTTTGTATAATGGAGCATTACTGTTCTTCCGCAGCTGGTGGTATTACTGCTTCCTTGTGTTGATGTACTGCACATGTGTATGGGACTTGCGTTCCCATGCATACCCAATACATCACTGCTCGGGAAAGTAAGCAACAGAGAAAAGAAGATCTCAGTTGCTCCGCTTTTCCTTTTTTTATTTTTCAATTAAAAAAATAAAGGTTCAGGAAGTTTACGGTAGGAGAGAGCCAGAATGGAGGAAATACAAGGGAAATCAGGTATGTGTCTTTAGTTTTTAACAACATACCTGATTTCCCTTCTATTTTCTGCATGGTGTCTGTCTCATATGTCCGGACTACAAATTTTGTTTTTATTTTTATTGAAAAAAGTTAAAATTAAAGCATATACCAACGGCAAAAGTCCGGGTGACCTGACCTTTTTCCGTTGGTATATTCTGAGATTTACAACGGGCACGCTGGTTGGGCTGGCCAATCAGCATGCTCGTTTTAGAATGTTAATGGCCAGTCATTGTATAATACAGATTTAAACAGGATGGTTTCATAAAAAAACTGACAAACAAGGGTCTTATTTTGTTGTGAGAACTGTAAAGGATTAAGATCATTTTACAACTACCCACTGTATTGGATCAAGCTAGAAATTGACTACTTCAGGATTTAACAGGATATGCCATTTAAAAACAAAGTCAATAAATAGTGACTTATGTACAGGAGCTAATCATTACTACTAAACAAACTAGAAAAGATAGCCATGTATTTAATACTAATGAAGACTCTTTCTGTTATTTAGAAGTATAATAGTGTTGCCAATACTGAAAAATGGACTGGATGTATTCAATCTGAAAAGACAAGGAGACAAAGAAATAAGTGGACATAAATTATGTTAAATACGATGGGTAGAGGTTTTCTATTGATTTTTAAACTGTAGGAAATGTAATTTAGTAAAACGAAATGGCAGTTGTGACACTGAAATAAAAGTATGTTTAGAAGTAAAAAAAAAATCTAAGTGAAAAGTTATTACTGGTTATTTTATCATCATCATCAGGTAACACAAAATTCAAACACGTTTAATCACAGAGAAGATGGGACAGCATTTGATTTCATCATCCCTCATTTGTCTACTGTGCGATCTTTGACAACTCATTTAACCCAGTATTGCTGCTGGGTCACCTCATGAGGAAGGAACACGTCCCATGGGCCTATGTGGTTAACAAAATGGTTAGTAGTATTAGTTGTAGTAGGAAAACATTTAGTGTAGTAGCACCTTTAATGGAGTAATTTGTATACTTATGCAACATTTGCATTTGCTTTCATTGCAAATTTCTAAAAGAAAGTAACTTAATTGTAGGAAAGTCTGCCGATTTTTCCATTATGGGAGTACATTGTCTTCAGATTTTAAGACTGTTTTGTTTAAATCATGAGATGTGTACATTTTTTTAAACCTCTGTGGCTCTTCAGGCAGTCTTTGTTCATGCAGTATACATCTTCATCCTGGATTCAGGATAATAACAGTATTTCTGTTAACATGAAATGTGCAACTGTTTTTCAAGCTTCTGATGCTCATGATTCAGTCTTTGTCATGCGGGGTGTATATTTATCTTGGATACACAATAATGGCAGTACTTCTGGATGCAGAATGGCTGTGAATGGAGAAGTAACTCTCTGACATCAGACATGAAAATAATATGTTCCTTGTCGGAAAATGGCCATTTTCTAGGAAACAGATTACAAGAAAGACACAAGGGGACAATAAACCTGATAAAATATCAAAAGGAAATTTTCTCTTGACCTGCAGTATATTACCCACAATGGTAAGACAATACTAACTACGCTAAATCATTACAAGGCACAGAAGTGGCATAATAGGTGTAGACTTAGTTTTATATTAGAAGTAATAATACGCTTCATGATACAAAAGGCATAATAATGCTATTTATTAATAAAAGAAACAATGTTTATATACACATAGACATACATATATATATACATATATATATGTACATACACATATTTCACACAGGCTGCCATGAAAAAAAAATTGCGACTCATAATTAACATTACATTGTTATAAGTTGGATATATTGCACTTTAAACTTTGCTTTTTGTATGGGATGTGACTACATCATATTAGCATATAAAAATTAATGACTTAATGGTTTAGAACTGATGTTTAATTGTTATGAAAGTTTGCACTTTTTTATAGGCAGTGACAGTTTTTCTATTTCTGAACCAGAGAAAACTGGCTTTAGTAGTGCAAGATTTGTAAATGTTAGTACTTGAAGAGAAAACAGTTATAAATAGTACAAGTTTAACTTTGGTCACAGTATGTTTTAATATTCATAGCATACTTGCTGTATGTTTTACAACTGTGCATTAGTGCTTTACAGTGAGAATGTGATTGTGTCAATAACATCTATGATTTTTCACTTTCCAGTTCATGTTACTACATACTGTTGCTTGGCTTATTTAAGTCTTCTGGTATTTTGTATAACTGGACAATATTATGTGTGCAGTTAACTTACAGTTGGTTTTACATCTTGTATACTTATCCATTTTATACATTCTCGTTATATATATTTTCTTTGTAATCATTGTGTCCCTCTTTGTTGTCTTTTTTATTATGGTAGATTTGTATTATATTCAACCATATTTCACTCGCTATATTTATATGCTATGGTGAGATCCCCGTTGGGTGTCTACATCTTATTGGGGCGGCTCACGCTGCCACTTTTTATGAGCACCATCTTTATAGTGGCAATTAGTGTTTTGCATTCCGCCAGATCCTCTGATGTTTTATTATATATTTTCATATACTTGTATTAATATTCAGTATTTGATTTATCAGTTGGATCTGGTTGTTGGTTTTTCTGGTTTTACGTAAAGCCGTTGATTAGATGGTTATGATGAAGGCGTGTCCTTCTTTGTTTAGTTGGACAGTTGTTGTTGGTAATAGGATGTTTTTTACTGTCGGACCAGTTTTCGTTGTTTTGACTGTTGTCACATGGCTTTCCATGCATACAGGATGCCACAATGGTTTTATTTCTATTTTCATTGTTGCCGTTACTGGTGAGTTTTATTACTTACCTTTTGTATAAGTCAACTTTGTTATATAGGTCTAGGATTTTGTGCATTAGTAGGTTCTATAGATGTTTTTTATTGAGAAGGCGATAATAAGCTGATTTTATTAACCGGCATGTTTTGCACTATTCATTAATGATACTACACTGCCGTTTCCTGACAATATTTATTACATGGATATTTTTGCTAGGCAGAGTTTGATAATACCATTTGCCCTTACTGATACAACAATATGATCATCTGGTGTTTTGATGCAGTAGCTCTGGTTATCTGCTCTATGGCAAGGGGTTCACGATGAACTCTGTTGAGCGATTTTACTTCTAGGGATATTACATACTTTATTTTTCATTAAAGTATTTTATTAATGTATTTGTGGTTCTTTGCTCATATTTTGTGAATTTTTTGAAATGTGGACTATATTATGTATTTGATCACTGATACTTGCTGCTTTGTTTTATAAGCAATTCTGAGTTTTCAGCAGGCTTGCACTGTCAGCTTACGCCAGAAGCTGCTGTTTTTGGTGTGACAGCAAAATTGTTTTAAGGCGCTTTGGCACATTTTATGCTAACTGTTTTATTCATGCTTTTTATTTATGCTTTCTCATATGTTTTTTATTCTCTTTTTTGTCTATGTTTAACATCTTTGAATTTGTTAATGATACCTCTTTAAACTAGCTTAGCATGAATGCTATAATTATTCAATTAGTGTTCTGATTAGCCAGTTTTGAGCGCCAAGAGCTTTTGTATAAAAGGCTGCTCAATTTCATGTTTCATTACACCTGAAGAAGCATAGTGTTACTATGCGAAAGCGCTTGTGTGTTCCAGTTCTCCATTAAAGAAGTTTTCTACATCGTGGATTCCTCTGTGTGGTGTATCCAGTGGTTTTGGTGTGTTCCTGTTTCTTGTTTTTTCCACTTGGAGCCTCTGTTCTCTTGCTACAGTTGTTGGACTTTTTTCGTTTTGCTGTTGTGCTGTTAGCAAGTGAAACACATGGAGTCTAGCAACATTGAGTTGGATTTCCGCCCAGAGACGAGGATGAATGGCACTTTTACTTGGGATTCTCTCAAGCACTGCAAAGAAAATCCTTTATTGGCTCTGGAGTTGAACAACCAACCGAGTGTGCAACCTACGTCACCGAATGGTGGTAATGTTACTGAATTCAACAGATTGTTTAAGATACTTCAAGATGATTTATATCAGCTGCAGAGGTTAGCCTGGCAGAGGCTGCACCTAGAGGCATGTTTACATTTTAAGATAGTGCCTAGGGGGATGCGCGTATTTTGCATGCCTTCGTATGGCAGCAGTCACCCCCTGTTGTTAAGGAAATGGCAGGACCTTAACATACAGCTAGGTTTCAGCTATATTAATTTACTGCTAGAATATTTTTCACCCCTGGAAGTTGAGCTCAGGAACAAGATTGACTCACAGTATGCAGCAATTACTGAATGCTTTAAGACTGAACATTTCACTAGGAGGCTTGATTCCCTTTGGGTCCAGGTACAATCCTATAGTGAGAGACTCAAAGAAATCAAACATAAGAAACTGACCAGAGATGCCAATGACTTTGCTAATGGACAGATCTTTGTTTGGCCTAGAACTGAGACCACCTCCAACCAGCATAGATTTAATGATGGGTTCATCCACAATGCTGGTCCTTCAGCGATATCTACAGCCAGCTCCAACACTGAACCTTGTTTTGTTCAAGTAGCCCCTCCTTCAGTTACTAACATCATTAATTCTACACCGGTGCCTTCTGTTTTTTCTACCATGACAACTGGTGGGGGTGATATTGACAACAGCACCCCGCCCCCTAACCAGCAGGCAGCCAAGATGTCTTTGACAACAGGTGCTAGACCGAAGGATTCGTCTTCCGTCAGCAACCATTTTTTACCGTTTCCAGTCAAGGAGCAGCTAGCATGGCGGGGCCGGTCAAGCAGCAGAGGCCCAAGGAAAAGAAAGGGGTCAGTAGAAAATTTTCCAAACAACAGGAGACGAAGAAACTGAGCATCATATCGACATGCTCAAATAATCAGAGATCTTCTTCCCTTGTCCACAACATATCTAGTTATACTTTGTCTGTTCCAGACATGTCTATTCTAGAGAAGGGATTGAACTTTATTCCCTCACAGGTCAGTCATTTAAGTGACATCCTAATAGACTTGAGACTGTTTTGTCGTAATGTTGCTCTTAACGTCTTCTTTAAAGACAGCAAGGTGTTGGACACTAATACTGTAAAAAGTTTTTTTAAGACCAAGAGCAGCTTTACACCTATGTTGCCGCATAACGTTGAGAGTTTTCAGAAAATGTGTGAGAATGATTTTTATGATTGGTTTAAGTTAAACAATAGCAAGAAGAGATGCAACTTTTATAATGTTAGTAAAGCTGAGCAGGAGTCTATTGTTTCCCTTAAGAATAATGAAAACATTATTGTCAAACAAGCTGACAAAGGAGGAGCAGTGGTTGTTATGGACTCTTCTGAGTACATTGCCACCATGACTGATATGCTGTCAGATGACAAAGTATATGAGGCCATCACTAGAGACCAGGTCAGTAGAGTTGTGAAGGTAGTACATGATAATCTTTACGATCTCTTAATGTGTGGACAGATCAGCTGTGAACTCTATGAACATTTTGTAATTGAATTTCCTACCCTGCCCATCATTAAGGGTCTACCCAAAATCCATAAGGGGGTTACACCAGTACCTATGCGACCCATTGTTGCTGGTGAACGCTGGATTACTTCCACTATCTCTTCCTTTGTGGAAGGGCTGTTACGCCCCTTAGTGGATGATATTCCTGTCATCTTGAAGGACTCATATCAGCTAGTTGAATTTCTTAAAGGGTTTGAGCTGAATAGAAGTAGAACTAATATGTTGCTAGTTACCATGGATGTCAAGAATCTTTTTACGAGTATTCCCAATGATTTAGGGTTGTTGGCCATCAGAGAGATCATGGTTAGCAATTCTAGTTACAGCAATAGCAGGCAGATTTTGATAAATTGCCTGCTAGAGATGATATTAGAGAACAACATATTTATATTCCAGGATCAGTTGTTCCTTCAAAAATGGGGAGTTGCCATGGGCACTCCCTGTGCAAACAGTTATGCCAACCTTGTGGTCCATCACTGGGAATTGTTACATCTTTTTAATCATCCTGATTACAAAAATGTCAAAATGTATAAAAGGTTCATTGATGACGTCCTTTTTTTATGGGAAGGAACTGAAGCAGACTGCCTTAGCTTCATTTCTGCCCTAGAAGCGACCTCTACGTTCTTGAGGTTCACAGCAGATATTTCCCCTGTTCAAGCACAGTTTTTAGACTTAAAGCTGCAATTCACTGGCAATAAGATAGTTACGTCATTACACAGGAAGTCCACCTGGAGAAACTCTTTGCTCCGGTTCGAAAGTATGCATCCCAGGTTCACCTTTAGAGGCATCATTTTGAGCCAATTATATAGAATATGTAGGATTTGTAATGATGAAAGTGACTTGGCCTCTGAGCTCGATACACTTGTAGGCTTATTTGAAGAAAGAGGTTATCCCTTCAAACTCATAGATGATTGCAAACAGGAGGTCTTTAGGAAACTATTTGGCTTGAGTAACAATGCCGGTGAGGGCAGGCAATGCCTCTGTTTGTGCTTTTGGTAATCATGGGCATTATGATACACTTACTTATGTCACCAGATATACCAGTGATGTAGTTGCACACAATAAAATCATCAGCAGAAATTGGAATGTGCTGGTTGCAGATCCATTTACCAGGAATATTGTGGGTGCTCATCCAACATTTAGCTATAAGACCTGTGATAATTTGAAGCAAACCTTGTGTATAGAGCGGCATCGTCCGACAAATCACTTTCACAATGGTCGCACAGGGACGTTTCCCTGTGGCCACTGTCATATGTGCCAACATATATCAGATGCTATTAGTTTCACCCATCCCGATGGTTCTCTTTTTTGTTTACACCCAGGTTTTACAGCGATTGCAATAGTACTAACAATCTATTTGGCCATATGCGATTCCTGTCAGGCTTTTTATGTAGGGCTTACGAAGAGAAGACTTCGAGATAGGGTGTACAACCATTATTATGATATCAACAAAGGTAATGACAGTAGTGCCTTGGCCAAACACGTTTTGGAATTTAGTACACATAGATTCAAGTTTATGGTTCTGGAATTGATGGCAATCAATTATAGAGAAGGGGACAATATGAACCAGTTGGCTCTTAGGGAGCTTAAGTGGATTTTTACCCTGAAAGCACATTTACTTCCAGGCATTAACCAATATGTCTCAGTTAAACCAGTTCTCAATATGAGGAAGTAAGCATAAGTTTTTTGGTTATCTTGTCTGATACATTATTTAGTGCATCTTGGTCCTGCACTTATACTCTCTGAGATTGTTTAGTGCCCTCCTATAGGTTCACCTTTTCCTGGTGATGCAACATGTATCATGTACTTTTCATTTTTTCTTATACTAAGTTTTAGGTTTGTCCGTAATTTTACATATCTATCTGTTAGTTATGTTTGGTGTGATGCTGCTAAGGCCCCCTTGAGGCATGATTGAACTATGGTTTGACTCCCTATAACTGTACATCATGTTCCAATTTTACTAGTTAGCATATTCTATGTCATAGTGGCTTTAGGTAAGTTTAGGAGTGCCACATTACACTACACCTGTTTATTAACCAGTTGCGTGCACTGCTAAGTTCTCCATATTGTGTCAATAACATCTATGATTTTTCACTTTCCAGTTCATGTTACTACATACTGTTGCTTGGCTTATTTAAGTCTTCTGGTATTTTGTATAACTGGACAATATTATGTGTGCAGTTAACTTACAGTTGGTTTTACATCTTGTATACTTATCCATTTTATACATTCTCGTTATATATATTTTCTTTGTAATCATTGTGTCCCTCTTTGTTGTCTTTTTTATTATGGTAGATTGTATTATATTCAACCATATTTCACTCGCTATATTTATATGCTATGGTGAGATCCCCGTTGGGTGTCTACATCTTATTGGGGCGGCTCACGCTACCACTTTTTATGAGCACCATCTTTATAGTGGCAATTAGTGTTTTGCATTCCGCCAGATCCTCTGATGTTTTATTATATATTTTCATATACTTGTATTAATATTCAGTATTTGATTTATCAGTTGGATCTGGTTGTTGGTTTTTCTGGTTTTACGTAAAGCCGTTGATTAGATGGTTATGATGAAGGCGTGTCCTTCTTTGTTTAGTTGGACAGTTGTTGTTGGTAATAGGATGTTTTTTACTGTCGGACCAGTTTTCGTTGTTTTGACTGTCGTCACATGGCTTTCCGTGCATACAGGATGCCACAATGGTTTTATTTCTATTTTCATTGTTGCCGTTACTGGTGAGTTTTATTACTTACCTTTTGTATAAGTCAACTTTGTTATATAGGTCTAGGATTTTGTGCATTAGTAGGTTCTATAGATGTTTTTTATTGAGAAGGCGATAATAAGCTGATTTTATTAACCGGCATGTTTTGCACTATTCATTAATGATACTACACTGCCGTTTCCTGACAATATTTATTACATGGATATTTTTGCTAGGCAGAGTTTGATAATACCATTTGCCCTTACTGATACAACAATATGATCATCTGGTGTTTTGATGCATTAGCTCTGGTTATCTGCTCTATGGCAAGGGGTTCACGATGAACTCTGTTGAGCGATTTTACTTCTAGGGATATTACATACTTTATTTTTCATTAAAGTATTTTATTAATGTATTTGTGGTTCTTTTGCTCATATTTTGTGAATTTTTTGAAATGTGGACTATATTATGTATTTGATCACTGATACTTGCTGCTTTGTTTTATAAGCAATTCTGAGTTTTCAGCAGGCTTGCACTGTCAGCTTACGCCAGAAGCTGCTGTTTTTTGGTGTGACAGCAAAATTGTTTTAAGGCGCTTTGGCGCATTTTATGCTAACTGTTTTTATTCATGCTTTTTATTTATGCTTTTTCATATGTTTTTTATTCTCTTTTTTTGTCTATGTTTAACATCTTTGAATTTGTTAATGATACCTCTTTAAACTAGCTTAGCATGAATGCTATAATTATTCAATTAGTGTTCTGATTAGCCAGTTTTGAGCGCCAAGAGCTTTTGTATAAAAGGCTGCTCAATTTCATGTTTCATTACACCTGAAGAAGCATAGTGTTACTATGCGAAAGCGCTTGTGTGTTCCAGTTCTCCATTAAAGAAGTTTTCTACATTGTGGATTCCTCTGTGTGGTGTATCCAGTGGTTTTGGTGTGTTCCTGTTTCTTGTTTTTTCCACTTGGAGCCTCTGTTCTCTTGCTACAGTTGTTGGACTTTTTTCCTAACCCTAAGGTCCGTCAATATCGCACACTCACCTGACCCGCGCCCTAACCCTAACTCACTTAAACCGCCCCTAACCCCAATATTTGTCACTATTGCATACATGCCTAACCTGTGCCCTAACCCTAACTCACTTAAACCGCCCCTAACCCTAACATAAAACCAACCGCACACTCACCTGAACCCAACGCATGACCTAACACCACAGGGCTAACAATAGCAAAGCCACAATGATGTCAGTATGTCCATTTTGTGTTTTCAGGATTTTGAGTTTCAGGATTTTGAATTTTCAGGCTTTTGGTTTCAGGATTTTGATTTTCAAGCTTATAGTGTTTCAGGCTTCTGATAGGGAACCATACATATATATATATGTACATACACATATCTCACACAGGCTGCCATGAAAAAATAAAATTGCGACTCATAATTTCTTAACATTCCATTGTTATAAGTTGGATATATTACACTTTAAACTTTGCTTTTTGTATGGGATGTGACTACATCATATTAGCATATAAAAATTAATGACTTAATGGTTTAGAACTGATGTGTAATTGTTTTGAAAGTTTGCACTTTTTTATAGGCAGTGACAGTTTTTGTATTTCTGAACCAGAGAAAACTGGCTTTAGTAGTGCAAGAGTTGTAAATTTTAGTACTTGAAGAGAAAACAGTTATAAATAGTACAAGTTTAACTTTGGTCACTGTTTGTTTTAATATTCATAGCATACTTGCTGTATGTTTTACAACTGTGCATTAGTGCTTTACATTGAGAATGTGATTTATTACTGGATGGATAGAGTAATTCTCTCTGCCCATGCTAACTGGCTAGGATAGGATATTCATTTGGTATGATGAAAGGAATATACAATTCAGAGGCAAGGAAAAGCCACACACACACACAAAGCCAAAAAAAAAAAAAAAAACATCATTAGTGGCTAATTATCATATCTCTGAATCAAATACTGTGGTGTCAGACCTCCCCATGTTAATGTTGTACTCACTAGCCAATGCATCAAATTAGCACAGGCATTCCCTAATGTACACACACACACACATCCATACATCCATGTAACCACAAAGATACTAATGCTTAGTCATCAGACACCTGAAAATAATCATTAGCGCACATGCACACTCACTAACCCCAACATACACACGGAGCTGTTTTCTCTGTACTTATGTACTTTACTGCAACCAGCCAAACATATACACACACACACACACACACACACATATATGCAGACACCCTTAATGGCATGACCCAAAATCAGAAAAAAGGCCAGCACCAAGGAAGCTTCAAAAGTAGTTTAATAAAACTGAAACTAGACCGGTTTCAGCAGCAAGGCTTTCATCAGTAGTGTAGTCAGCAAAAAGCACTTAGTCATCATCTTATATAATGTTCTTTAAGGCATCTAAATGACATCACTTCCTGATAAGTCAAAAATGCAAACAAGGCAAAAGTAATTGAAAAATACAATCAAGGCAAAAGTAATTGAAAAATACATAGTTCAGTAAACAAAAAAGTTTGCCTGAGTTGCATGCATATCTCCAGATTATAATGAAAAAATCCAAAGAGACACAGTATACTGGTATATCAATGATAATAAACAAACTTAATAAAGACATACAATAAAGGGTAAATGCCCAAAAATAAACCCGAAACAAAAGTCAGATTATAAGAATTCTGGTGTTGAATACCAGCCACAGTATCCTAAATTGCGGCACAGTGGTGCAGCGGTTAACGTTGTTGCCTCACAGCAAGAGGTTCTCCGGTTCGATTCTCGGCTGGGGTGCCTTCTGTGTGGAGTTTGCATGTTCTCCCTGTGTTCAAGTGGGTTTCCTCCGGGTACTCCGGTTTCCTCCCACATTCCAAAGACATGCATCTGGAGCATTTCTCCCCGGGCCTCCGCTGAAAACAGGCTCTGTGGAACCTAGTCGGACATTCCCGGTCAACAAATGTTAAATAAATAAATAAATAAATAAATAAATTGAGCTGAAATGCAAAAACCTAAGCAATGCAACCTGATAAGAAATAAGTACATATACGTAATGCAAGTGTTGGTTAATTACAAATTATAATTTATCATTTAATCCAGGAGGGAAAAGCCCCCCAAGTTTAATGATCCACCTTTTTTCTTTGGTATTTAGGATATCATGCCAACCTGTTTTAAAAGATCGATTCCCTATGATATGATCAATGATGGTGAATGTAAATTTGGCAGTGGGATGTTTGATAACATGTCTATATAGTGCATTAGTTAATCTTCTGTTTCTAATGTCACCAAGGTGTTCAGAGATCCTGACACGAAACTGTCTAGACGTTTGGCCAATATAAAATGCATGACATGTACATGTGGCAAGATAAATAATCCAGTCTGAACTGCAGTTGCCAAAAAACTGTATGTCGTATATTTGTCCAGTGTTCCTACTAGTGAAAGAAGTAGTTTTGAAAATATAGTTACAAAAACTGCAATGTCCACATGGATAAATGCCTGAAAGTTTATCTCCAGTAAGTGTTCTTTGAGTTGGAGTGTGATCCATGACCCTGTTTTTTTTATAGTGTGAAAATAAATTCCCTAAAGTTTTGCCTTTCCTATAGGAAAAATAACATCGTTCTCGAGATAATCTTCCAACAATGGATGAGAATTCAATATATTCCAATGAGTATTAATAATATTTACTAAATTGGCACTATTCCTGCCATAAGTGGTGACAAATCTACATACATCTGATTCCTCATTATGAGTTTTAGTATTGTATTGGAGAAGAGAATCCCTGGATTTAGCATTACTAAATTGGACTGCTGACTCAATAGTACGAGTGGAATAACCTCTGGACAAAAATCTCTTGGTTAGATCCATTTGATGACTCTGAAGATCATCCACTGAGGAACAAATCCTTTTCATCCGCACAAACTGTGATTTCAGTATGTTCGAATAATATGTTTGGATGAAAACTATCAGCATGTAGAAGGGTATTATATTGTGAGAATTTTCTGTGTACGGACGTTCTAAGAGTGTTATCCTCCTGTCGAATTAAATTGACATCCAAATAACTGATTGCACTCCTATTATATTCCACAGTGAATTCGATACCCCAGATGTTCCCATTCAAATGTTGAATAAATTCCTGGAGGTATTCCTCACCTCCTTTCCATATAAGCCAACAGTCGTCCAGGTATCTTCTCCATATATCAATCTCAGGTAGATATATGTTGTGCAAAGGGTCATATAAAATCATATCTTCCATGTAGCCCATAAATAGATCAGCATAAATGGGTGCAAAGGATGCACCCATAGCCGTACCCTGTAGTTGCCAGTAGCAGTTTTGTTGGAAATAAAAAACATTTTAGTTAGAATGTGTTCAGCCATACACAACAATAAGGTGTTCATCCCTGGGGGGTATAAATTGGTTTTATTTAGCCAGTATTCCAAGGCATTAATACCCGCCCAATGAGGGATGCTGGTATAAAGCGAGGATACATCAAGGGTACACATAAGCCATTCAGGGTCCAATTGAGACTCGGAGACTATCTGCAAAAATTCAGTTGTGTCCTTGATTCTTGCTCTAACACATGTTAACAGTGGTTTCAATTTTTCAGTTAGAAAAACAGACAAGGGTTCAGTGAGTGACCCAATGCCAGATACAATCGGTCCGCCTGGTGGCTGATCAATGGACTTATGAATCTTAGGAAGTAGATAAAGTTGTTGTTTCGTAGGATCCTTAACCGTCAAATGAGTTTTGGTTTTATCAGAGATAATTCCAGATTCTACAGCCTTTTCCAAAAATTCATTAATTTCCAAGGCAAAACCTGGAGTAGGATCAATCTCCATCTTCATGTAATGATGATGGTTGGAAAGTTGTCTAAGACCTTCATTCACATAATACTCAGTATCCATCACCACCACCGCACCCCTTTTGTCGGCAGAAATAATAACAATATCCATATTATTTCTGAGTTGTGTCAGTGCTATTTGTTCCTTCCTAGACATGTTATGCTTTATAGTGTCAACAGAACCCAAATTGAAGTGTATATCCTTTATAACCGCCTGCTGGAAAACAGCAACATGTTTATCCATGGGAGGGTTAAATGTAGATTTGTGAAATCTAAAATCAGATGATCTTTGAGCATTGTCAGTTTGATCTTGTTGTTGAAAAAATAATTTCAAGTTGATTTTCCTACAAAAATCCATTGTATCAGAAACCAAAATACTTTCATCAGTGAAAAAACAGGTATGAAACCAAGGCCTTTATTAAGAAGGGAATATTGATCATCAGTCAAAATATGACTTGAAATATTTAAAACATTAGTACATGAATGATTTACTTCACTATCGACATGAAGAGCTCTTCTAAGTTTTTGACCTCTGTGTTTCCTTCCTGCCCTGTGTTTTTCCCCTAAAGGGACCTCAGTCCTTGACCCCTTTTAGCATTTGGAGAATCACCAATATTAGGTGTCTCAGTATCAGTAGTCGAAGAATCCTCACCAGAGGTAATAAAGCTAGGCCCAGTCTTTTTTAAAATAGACCTTGGTCTTTTTTGCGTATAAATGAAGCATTCTTGGTACCATGAGCAAACCTCACACCCCTTTGTGAATCAAATTGTTTGCCCCTATCATAATCTTCCTTATCCCGGGCAAATTTATGCAATTTCTTTTTCTTAAGGTTATTTTCCAAAATAGAGATTTCTTTAGATAATTTGCCAAGACAACCCTGAAAACTAGCCTCATGTTCAAACCGTTTCAGGTTGTTACATGTTTTCTACTTCAATAATATTACTCTGTATTGTTCTCTCATAGAAAGAGGCCAAAATATTAACTCTAATCATGGCAGCCTCCTGTTGTGCTTGTTGCCAATCTTTCAACAGAGTTTCATCCGGTGTACCCACTAGTGGTTGGATTTTACATCTCAATCCTCTAGGGGATATATTCTGTATTTGGTAAGCTTTAAACAATTTACTGTGCCAAATGTTTGTTCTAAGCATCTTAATTTGTTTACCTAATTGAAAGAATAAGTTTTCGCAACCGTCAACTGGATCCATGATTACCAAATCCACCTTTTCTGTATGTTCAGTTCCTATGCCAAAAATTTTTTAAGTCATCCTTGTCGGAGCATAAACCAGATAACAATTTACTGAGATCCATGACAATAAGTTGCAATGAACCGGAGGAAGAAGATATAAAAATAAAAATAAAATGAACCCTGAAAAGATTCTTTTATTCTTAAGGGTTGAATTGGCAAATCACGAATAAGTCCAAAACAGAAAATCACAATCAGAGTCACAAAGAAGTTGAAGCCAGAATAAATGGCAAATGTAACCCTATATATAGGGGAATAATTGACCCTAGCACCTAGGCAAAAATGCTATACAGACCAAAAAGTCAAAGGCCTGTAATGTCTAAAATGCAATGTTCTGAGTAATGCACAACCTACAGTTGTTCAGAGGTGGCTAAATCCATATGGAGTATGCCAATATGTAGTGAATTTAAGCCAGACACACTTATGCACCTTATTTAAATCAGATAACAATATTAAGAAATCAATAATTGTTCAATACAGTCCTCAGATGAAATTGTTATCAAAGGTATAAATGTACAGATGATTATTGTCAGCACTGTATGCCCAGCAATTATTCTAAAAGAAGACCTGAGTGCAACACTGGGCAAACAAAACAAAAGCCCTCAAAATATGTGACCAATATTGACTCAAATGTGAAACAAAACATGAATCAGTAGGAACATAGGAATGAACAGATATAAGCAATAATATTGTATCAACCTAGTGTATATAACAATGGCTAGTTCATCATAATCAAATGAAATAAAATAAAATTATGCACATATTACAAACTGAGCACCCATACATGAAATGTCCTTGAAAAAATAGCAATGTTGTATTGTGCTACAACAGTACTCAGAAATCCAGTATAAAAAGAAACGACTAGGCAAAATAATATGAAATATACACGTGTTATAAACTAAGAACACATACATGAAAAGTCCTGAAAAAATGGCACTGTTATATTGTGCTGCAACAGTTCTCTAAAGTCCAGTTTTCAAGAATAAATGACTTAACACCATCCAGACAGTTAAATGATTGTCACAGAAAAATTCTTCATTATGGTAAAACAATTACCAATGAAAATTAATCCAAAAATAGATGTCAAGAACAGTACCTGGAAAGATGAAGTTTGAAATGTATTAGGACCCTTAAAAAGTTGTTCCAAACAATGTCCCAAAAGGCCAAATCGATCCTCGAAGTCCTGTTATATCCAAAAACAGTATGGAAACCACAACGACCTTGAAAAACAAATCCCAATCCGAAAGATGGTGGAAAAACACTTGCAACCACGTGTAAATGCAAACGATAAACTCAACAGTGTTAATGCATCCAATATACTCACTTATTAACTTAGATAAACATGATAATCCAACAAAACCAAAAAGGATGACCAAAAGTCAATCCTTTAAAAGAAAGCGATGTAGATGGCATGCATCCGAAAATAACGATGTCCAGGATGAAAAATCCTAAGCAATCCACAAAAAGATGACTACCTGAATGGTAGAACTCCCAAGCCAACAGCCAGCACAAGCGAAAATCAATGTAGTGTATAGGAGCTAGCAAGTTAGGCTGGTGCAGCAAGAGCACTTGTTAGACCCAAAATCAGAAAAAGGCCAGCACCAAGGAAGCTTCAAAAGTAGTTTAATAAAACTGAAACTAGACCGGTTTCAGCAGCAAGGCTTTCATCAGTAGTGTAGTCAGCAAAAGCACTTAGTCATCATCCTATATAATGTTCTTTAAGGCATCTAAATGACATCACTTCCTGATAAGTCAAAAATGCAAACAAGGCAAAAGTAATTGAAAAATACAATCAAGGCAAAAGTAATTGAAAAATACATAGTTCAGTAAACAAAAAAGTTTGCCTGAGTTGCATGCATATCTCCAGATTATAATGAAAAAATCCAAAGAGACACAGTATACTGGTATATCAATGATAATAAACAAACTTAATAAAGACATACAATAAAGGGTAAATGCCCAAAAATAAACCGAAACAAAAGTCAGGTTATAAGAATTCTGGTGTTGAATACCAGCCACAGTATCCTAAATTGAGCTGAAATGCAAAACCTAAGCAATGCAACCTGATAAGAAATAAGTACATATACGTAATGCAAGTGTTGGTTAATTACAAATTATAATTTATCATTTAATCCAGGAGGAAAAAGCCCCCCAAGTTTAATGATCCACCTTTTTTCTTTGGTATTTAGGATATCATGCCAACCTGTTTTAAAAGATCGATTCCCTATGATATGATCAATGATGGTGAATGTAAATTTGGCAGTGGGATGTTTGATAACATGTCTATATAGTGCATTAGTTAATCTTCTGTTTCTAATGTCACCAAGGTGTTCAGAGATCCTGACACGAAACTGTCTAGACGTTTGGCCAATATAAAATGCATGACATGTACATGTGGCAAGATAAATAATCCAGTCTGAACTGCAGTTGCCAAAAAACTGTATGTCGTATATTTGTCCAGTGTTCCTACTAGTGAAAGAAGTAGTTTTGAAAATATAGTTACAACAACTGCAATGTCCACATGGATAAATGCCTGAAAGTTTATCTCCAGTAAGTGTTCTTTGAGTTGGAGTGTGATCCATGACCCTGGTTTTTATAGTGTGAAAATAAATTCCTAAAGTTTTGCCTTTCCTATAGGAAAAATAACATTGTTCTCGAGATAATCTTCCAACAATGGATGAGAATTCAATATATTCCAATGAGTATTAATAATATTTACTAAATTGGCACTATTCCTGCCATAAGTGGTGACAAATCTACATACATCTGATTCCTCATTATGAGTTTTAGTATTGTATTGGAGAAGAGAATCCCTGGATTTAGCATTACTAAATTGGACTGCTGACTCAATAGTACGAGTGGAATAACCTCTGGACAAAAATCTCTTGGTTAGATCCATTTGATGACTCTGAAGATCATCCACTGAGGAACAAATCCTTTTCATCCGCACAAACTGTGATTTGGTATGTTCGAATAATATGTTTCGGATGAAAACTATCAGCATGTAGAAGGGTATTATATTGTGAGAATTTTCTGTGTACGGACGTTCTAAGAGTGTTATCCTCCTGTCGAATTAAATTGACATCCAAATAACTGATTGCACTCCTATTATATTCCACAGTGAATTCGATACCCCAGATGTTCCCATTCAAATGTTGAATAAATTCCTGGAGGTATTCCTCACCTCCTTTCCATATAAGCCAACAGTCGTCCAGGTATCTTCTCCATATATCAATCTCAGGTAGATATATGTTGTGCAAAGGGTCATATAAAATCATATCTTCCATGTAGCCCATAAAAAGATCAGCATAAATGGACTTATGTACAGGAGCTAATCATTACTACTAAACAAACTAGAAATGATAGTCATGTATTTAATACTAATGAAGACTCTTTCTGTTATTTATAAGTATAATAGTGTTGCCAGTACTGAAAAATGGACTGGATGTATTCAATCTGAAAAGACAAGGAGAAAAAGAAATAAGTGGACATAAATTATGTTAAATACGATGGGTAGAGGTTTTCTATTGATTTTTAAGCTGTAGGAAATGTAATTTAGTAAAACAAAATGGCAGTTGTGACACAAATAAAAGTATGTTTAGAAGTAAAAAAAATCTAAGTGAAAATATATTACTGGTTATTTTATCATCATCATCAAGTAACACAAAATTCAAACACGTTTAATCACAGAGAAGATGGGACAGCATTTGATTTCATCATCCCTCATTTGTCTACTGTGCGATCTTTGACAACTCATTTAACCCAGTATTGCTGCAGGGTCACCTCATGAGGAAGGAACACGTCCTATGGGCCTATGTGGTTAACAAAATGGTTAGTAGTATTAGTTGTAGTAGGAAAACATTTAGAGTAGTAGCACCTTTAATGGAGTAATTTGTATACTTATGCAACATTTGCATTTGCTTTCATTGCAAATTTCTAAAAGAAAGTAACTTAATTGTAGGAAAGTCTGCCGATTTTTCCATTATGGGAATACATTGTCTTCAGATTTTAAGACTGTTTTGTTTAAATCATGAGATGTGTACATTTTTTTAAACCTCTGTGGCTCTTCAGGCAGTCTTTGTTCATGCAGTATACATCTTCATCCTGGATTCAGGATAATAACAGTATTTCTGTTAACATGAAATGTGCAACTGTTTTTCAAGCTTCTGATGCTCATGATTCAGTCTTTGTCATGCGGGGTGTATATTTATCTTGGATACACAATAATGGCAGTACTTCTGGATGCAGAATGGCTGTGAATGGAGAAGTAACTCTCTGACATCAGAAATGAAAATAATATGTTCCTTGTCGGAAAATGGCTATTTTCTAGGAAATAGATTACAAGAAAGACACAAGGGGACAATAAACCTGATAAAATATCAGAAGGAAATTTTCTCTTGACCTGCAGTATATTACCCACAATGGTAAGACAATACTAACTACGCTAAATCATTACAAGGCACAGAAGTGGCACAATAGGTGTAGTTTTATATTCGAATTAATAATATGCTTCATGATACAAAAGGCATAATAAAAGAAACAATGTTTATATACACACACACACACATATATATATATATATATATATATGGTTCCCTATCAGAAGCCTGAAACACTATAAGCTTGAAAATCAAAATCCTGAAACCAAAAGCCTGAAAATTCAAAATCCCGAAAACCCAAAATCCTGAAACTCAAAATCCTGAAAACACAAATAATGCTAATATGTCACTATAAAGACACTAATATCTACCAACTGACCCTGACCCTTAACCCTAACCCTAAGGTCCGTCAATATCGCACACTCACCTGACCCGCGCCCTAACCCTAACTCACTTAAACCTCCCCTAACCCCAATATTTGTCACTATTGCATACATGCCTAACCTGCGCCCTAACCCTAACTCACTTAAACCGCCCCTAACCCTAACATAAAACCAACCGCACACTCACCTGAACCCAACGCATGACCTAACACCACAGGGCTAACAATAGCAAAGCCACAATGATGTCAGTATGTCCATTTTGTGTTTTCAGGATTTTGAGTTTCAGGATTTTGAATTTTCAGGCTTTTGGTTTCAGGATTTTGATTTTCAAGCTTATAGTGTTTCAGGCTTCTGATAGGGAACCATACATATATATATATGTACATACACATATCTCACACAGGCTGCCATGAAAAAATAAAATTGCGACTCATAATTTCTTAACATTCCATTGTTATAAGTTGGATATATTACACTTTAAACTTTGCTTTTTGTATTGGATGTGACTACATCATATTAGCATATAAAAATTAATGACTTAATGGTTTAGAACTGATGTGTAATTGTTTTGAAAGTTTGCACTTTTTTATAGGCAGTGACAGTTTTTGTATTTCTGAACCAGAGAAAACTGGCTTTAGTAGTGCAAGAGTTGTAAATTTTAGTACTTGAAGAGAAAACAGTTATAAATAGTACAAGTTTAACTTTGGTCACTGTTTGTTTTAATATTCATAGCATACTTGCTGTATGTTTTACAACTGTGCATTAGTGCTTTACATTGAGAATGTGATTTATTACTGGATGGATAGAGTAATTCTCTCTGCCCATGCTAACTGGCTAGGATAGGATATTCATTTGGTATGATGAAAGGAATATACAATTCAGAGGCAAGGAAAAGCCACACACACACACACACAAAGCCAAAAAAAAAAAAAAAAACATCATTAGTGGCTAATTATCATATCTCTGAATCAAATACTGTGGTGTCAGACCTCCCCATGTTAATGTTGTACTCACTAGCCAATGCATCAAATTAGCACAGGCATTCCCTAATGTACACACACACACACACATCCATACATCCATGTAACCACAAAGATACTAATGCTTAGTCATCAGACACCTGAAAATAATCATTAGCGCACATGCACACTCACTAACCCCAACATACACACGGAGCTGTTTTCTCTGTACTTATGTACTTTACTGCAACCAGCCAAACATATATACACACACACACACACATATATGCAGACACCCTTAATGGCATCACTGTACTTACCTGTAGTTGTCATATGATCATCATTCCCATATAATAAATGGTGTACACTTTCTCTTCCTTGTGGGGGAAAAAATTAACCTGTTAAAACATAAAGAAATTAGTCCAGTGCCACTGACATTTACGGGAGAGAGCACATGTTAAATTAACACTACTTTTTCACTGGCCTGCCACATTTGGATGTAACAACTCTCCATAATCTGGTAATTAATGGGAGAAAGCTTTAGTCTCTGAGTAATTCTTACTACAATGAGGTAACCTTCCCAGCTCTGAATCCCATGGAATTTCTGCTATATATTTAGTTTTCAACTCTGTCATATAGTCTGTATTACTAGGAACTGTATATGTATGAGGGTAGTGCAAGCCCTCATGCTTAAATTGTCATCAGCTTTGAATATCCAATTGACTGCTGAATATCTGGGTACAGGTGCACATATGCTGCTCTCGCCATTGCTGACAGAAGTGGAAGCTTCATGGAGCTGTCATTAGGGTCTAGATAGAAGGGGGAAATATGTGCTAAATGCAGGATCACATAAAGGCTGTGTTACTATATAACATCCACGAAATAAACAAACAGCACTATGATAAACCACTTCAGAGAACAAACAATAATTTAAAAACAAAAAAAACTCTGAAAATGCGGACACGCTGAATGTAAAATAACTTTTATTCCATGGTCAGCATGCCCACATTTTCAGAGTTTTTTGTTTTAGTTTACTATATAACATCCATATGTAGTAAGTCACATTTTTTGGGAAGAGTTGTTGTATTGCAAGAAGAAGTAAATAAAAATAGACTGTATAGTTGTAAAGTCCCTTTCACTTTTAAGTTAAGTACCTAAAACCTGAAGGTCTAGGATTCCAGGTGGGTTGGGATACATTTAACATTGCATAAAGGAAACTGATGAATTATACTTTTGAAGAATGTTTAATTTCAATGTTTTCAGGGAATGGTGGTGGAACTTCATTGACATACACGTATCATTTGGGAGTATTAATTTGACAGTAGTAAGTCAAAAGTCTTTAGAACTTTTATATATTTTATATATATATATATATATATATATATATATATATATATATATATATATATATTTGTTTATGCATGTGTGTGTGTTTAAGTATATAAGGCACTTTTAACAGGGATTTACCCCACCTCCCCAATGTTGTGTGACTCTAAAGTTGATATATATAGTTAGGGGGGTGTGGGGGGCACATCCTCCCACCTATTTTAATTTAAAATGTGTAGTTTTTCTTGTATTTTCATGCTTTTAAACAAAAATAGGCGGGGGCTTTGCCCACCACACCCCCCCAATGTAGGGGGCTCTGCCCCCCCACACCCCCCCTTAACTATATATATTAACTCCAGCGTCGCACAACATTGGGGAGGGGGGCAAATCCCTGTTAAGTGCCTTGAATACTGGTTGTTGAGCAAATGAGCTCTAGGATTTTTAGGTTCAATCAATTAAACATGCATTTTAAACATAGACATGTTTTTACATATGTGTTTTAGATACATTTTTTGTTGTATATATATATATATATATATACATATATATATATATATATTTTTTTATATATATTGCTTATGTGTTTATATTTTTTATGTACACACATATGTATATATATATGTATTATTTATATGTTTATATTGGACTGTTTTGTTGGTAGCATGGGTAGAATATTTCTGCTATATATCTCCAATAATATAAAATATATATATAGAGGAATATATAATAAGATGCCTCTAAATGTCTTAATTTATTAATTGATAGTGATAGCTGATTGGAGTTCTGTGATTTGAATATGTTATTTAAATGAACTTTAGATGAATTTGACTTGTGTTGATCTGAAGAAGCTATTTTAGCGAAAGCGCTTATCAAGTCTATTAAAACGTTTTATTTTGTGATACATTTTGTATTATTTATGAATGATCAAACCATTTCTGTGGAAGAATTGCCTTGTTGATATGAGGAGAAATACCTGCTTTGCCTCGTTGCTTACTTTACTTCACTGAGTTTTTTAATTGACATTTTAGCAACGGAGCATTTATCTGACTGGCTGGCAGAAAAGTTCCTTATCGTTGTTCTCATATATAATATATAGCTGATAGTACACAAATAATTAGAAATTTTAGATGTGTAATAATTGTTGCACCTTATATAATCAGGCACTTAAAATGAGATGAGTGGAGCCATAGTTTCCAAAATAACAGAATAATATTACTAAATGGGGATTTGAACTAGTCCATTGCAATTTACTATGCAAGGCATGTAAATTTCAGCATTACAAATTGGGGAAATTAATATATAGGGTTCACTTGTTATAAACAAAAACTACAGATGAAGCCTAGTTGCCATATTTAGGATTTATTCCATTAAAAACATCACTGATCAGAATTTCCTTTCTGACTGTATAAGAGTTTATTCTTTAGTATGTTATTAGTAAAATGACATTGATAATATACAGGACAGTATACACAAGTAATAATGCCCTCCAGGGTGGGAGTTACTGGGGCAGTAAAATACCCCACCCCTGAACGCTCATCATTCACCATATCTCTCACCCTGAAGGGCCGTATTTTGCTTAGATAAATGGATATCTGTTAATAGTTTTGTACATTTTATTACTATATTTTTGTTGTAAACTGGTTAAAAGTTTCACACTTGCTCTAGTAAATGTAATTGTTGGAGGAAGTATTTTTACATCCAGAATACAAGAACTGAAAGACAAACTCACACACACATCCAGAGAAACGTATACAAATTCAGAAACTCGGACAGACAGATTATAGAGATATACACACACACAACGCACTTAACAGATACTTTGTTGAATGAACACATCCTCTGATGTCTTTGTGTGATCAAATGAATGAAAAAAAAAAGAATGTAAGGCATTGCAACCCCCCCCCCCCCCCCATTTTATTGTTCTTGATTTTACTGCTCAGTACTGTCCATTGATTTCCTGGTAATTTTCTGAGGTTTGTCAGTCAGCAATGCCTAAGAGTTTCCTACTTCTTAATGTTTAACAAGTCCATTTTGATGGACTGCCTGTTGCAGTCACCTCTCTCTTTCATTCTCTTTGCCTCCCCCTCACATGCACACAGGCATGCACACATACAGATCTATATAGTCTTAATAGCAAAACCATGTTTAGCAAATGAAAGAATATTCAGTAGTTTGCTTGCTTTTTATGTTTATTTTTTTTTCTGTACTGTTTGAGCTTCATGTCAGTTTAATGTACTCCCATGCAATGGTGTACTTATTTTGGTGGGAATTAGTTGTACATTACAATCCTGCTGGAGAAGATTCTTTTTCCAGTTTATTTGGCAATGTCACCCATTCTCTCACTCAGTTTAATAAATGTATATAAATCTTTTCAGTAAACAGTCACAAGTACTAGAAACTTGTGAACGCATTATTTCTGTATGGCTATAATTATGCTAGAAATATAGGAAGGACTCTGAATGAATATTATCTTAAAGGCTTGTAGGAAAATGTCATATTTTGTTATAGATCTACTTTACAGTCGGTATTCTGATACAAATTTTTAGAAAGTTGAAATGGTTTTAGTGTAACAAAAATTAACTTGCTTATAATTCAATTGACTGGAAATAATTCCGTGATAATCAATTACAAATACAAGTATTTGTTCATAATATGCTATAAATAGAACAATGTGAATTGTTACATTGAAGAGGATACTGCTGCTGTGCAACAGCCTTCCAATCCACATCAAACTTCCTTCTATGGAAGGGAAACAGAAAATGTACTCCCAGATTATCCCCCTGTAATACTAATGGATGGAGGCAGCTCCTAAATGCTGTGTTCCATGCATGGGTCTCTTCAAGTTATCTGTAGTATGATCCCAGTTATACTCATTATGGCAAATATATAATTATCAACCATGGGATGTGTAAGGCTAATCTATAACAAATGGGATAGGTTATTTCTAGCACAAAAAGAAGTTGGTAGGCTTAAAATGGCCAAAAAGGCAACTAGCCTAGTACTTACCTATGAGACTGTGAAGTGGGTATTGTTGTTGAGAATACTATTACTTGCCCTAATAGTGAATGTAATGTTTAATGAGAAAACATGGGTTAGTAAACAGCATAATGAAGGTCAAAGGTAGGATAAACCATCATCCTAATGTGGTGTTCCTGACTAAAGGCATATAAGGTAAACGCTTAATTTTGTTTTCTGCTTCAGCATTGTGGTGCTGTGACTGGGATCTGTACTTTGGTATTGCTGTAAGGCTGTTGATATAGAGCCGATCACAGATTTTCCATGAATTCTACACTGCTGTGTATGGATTAGTCAGAAACTCAGATGTGAAGCTATTCAGGGTGTACAAACATACTAGCCTTGGCCGGGAAATTGTTTTGTAAGGGAAAAAGGTTGGTTTGTATTATTCTGTTTTAGTCAATTTTAGCAAAATGTAGAATAAGTAAATGACTGTATTTTTGCTTGACTGACTTTTTGTAAGGTATATAAAGTAATAGTGGGAGGACCCCACAGCAAATGAGAATAGTAAACGTATGTGCACATACAGTAATGGACAAATGAGCACAAAGAGGCACCTTGTGTCTAGGGAGCTACCCTCAGGATTGAAAGGTAAGAGGCAGGAGATATGTTTTATTCTGTCAATGTATGAATATGAGAAAAAAAGGAGAGAAAAAAGTCAGTTAAAACAAGTTCATGAGCCCACAGCATGTTTGGTATGTAAACTATAAACTGTTAAAACAAGTTCATAAGCCTACAGCATGATGGGATTGTGCATCCTTATGCATTGTTAAAATAAATTTGTGAGACCATAGCATGCTAGGACATAAATGTGATTGCGTGGTAGTACTCGAAGGTGGTCTGAAAGAGTGGTCAGTTCTGGACACATTACCTATCCATCCTGTTATCCTGATCGCAATGCTGGAGCTGTAACTTTTGCGATCACACCAGGACAAAAGCAAGGGGGTGCTGTGGGTAAAGGCTGATCGAAACCTCTCCTCTGTTGTTGCACAGCGATAGATTTCCTACCCTTCCCTCCCTGTATTGTGTGTGGATTACTACAGTTGTTTTCTGTCCTCGGAACTGCCAGGCTGCAGGACTTGTAAACTTAACATTTTTTATTTATCATATTTATTTATAAATCAAAAAACATGGTAGCAAAGATAAGCACACAAGAACAAATCCCTAAAATGGGAACACCTGCATATTTTATGTATTTTAACTATGGGAAAGAAAGTTGTAAGTATTTGTATGACTGGTTTCAGCTTACTAAGAATTCTTTTGGAGGGGTATTTCCATTAAATGGAACTTATAAGTCTAAATTGATGACATTGAAAGGTATTTTGGAAGAAAAGGAAAGCAAAGTAAATAGTGAGCAAATGACAGCATTTTATTCTTGGTACAGTGAAGCACTTAAAAGGGAAAAATAGTCAGCATTAGAAGGGCTGCAGGATGCTAATAAGAAATTGTTGCAACAGGTAAAAGCGGTTAAAAAGGCAGTACAGACCAGTAAAACAGGATCACTTTATCCTGTCTTAGCAGGTTTGGAACAAACTGAGGATGACCAAAAGGCAGAAACATCTGAAGAGGATAATAATCCTCCAGCAGCTACTGCACCCCCACCCCCATATGCGCAGGTACAGGTACCTCCTGTACAGGTCTCTTGTTTTTCAGACCCCCTACCTTTCGGTCCACTTGTCCATTGGAAACGCAATCCGCGTGATACTGGTACATCTCAAACTAGTTCCCCTGTTCAATCTTCAGTTTCTAAACCGGTATCTGCAGTCAAGGGGGGGGGTTCTTCCTATCCATCTCAGATAGCTTCTACTTCCCCAACAGGCACATTAGTCTTTAATACTCCTGTATCTTATCATACGTGCTGCCATGACAGGGTACAATGGGAAATTGCGACCTCTGGAGGGGATCTTTTGGCAATTCTCAGAGAAATTCTAAGGGCTAATAATAGAGAACTTGTTCATCGTCTCTGTGCCCCTGCTAATTTGCATACTATGTCTAAAAATTTTCAAAATATTAGGGAAGATCCATTAAAATTTAGAGAAGAATTAAAAACTATAATAGAATATTACAATCCTACTTTGACAGATTTAAATCAGCTGCTTAGGGTGGTTACTTCAGATGAAATAAGGAAGCAGATATTTGAGAAGGCTGAAATAATGGACTTAACTCTCACAGGGAATGCATTAACAGATAGACAACATTGTTAAACAAAATTACAGACGTGTCAAGTTAGGACTGACTGATCTAAAATACAGGCATGCAAACAAAATAAAGGGGAAGCCCCTGCAGACTATTTGAGTCCCCTTAAAACAGTATTTGCTTTGACATTCCAGACCCAGAAGTGCAAGCTAAGCCAGCTATTGCAGCAGCTTTTGTGCAGGGTCTGCAAGCCCCTGTACAAAATCAAATAAAGCAAGTGCTCATAGACTGACAAGAAAAGGACTTAAGAGTCTTTTAGTGCTGCAAATCGCTGTACAGAGCATCAGGAAAAAGGAGAAAGGAGAAAGGATACTGAGGATAAGCTGTTAATTTTATAAATCAACCAGCTGCAAAACCCGAGGAGTTGAGGCAGAAGCAGGGGAAGGGGTAGAGGAATTGCTAGAGGCTTTAGTAAAAGTGCTGGCCGAGGGGAACAATGTGCAGCTGGTTGGCAACAATGAGCTGGCAATGCCCCTCTGGCTTCATCTAACACATTTTGCTTCAATTGTGGATAGGCAGGACATTAGAGAGGAGGATGCCCAAACAGACAAATGCAGTCTCTCCATGATACTTGGACTGAATGGCAACCAAATTGTAATAATGCAGTTTTTTCCCCACCACCCCCTCACATTGGAAGGGGTCAGGAAGCCCCATACTGACTAGGTCAAGGAAATAGTGTAGAAGTAAATCTCAGTCCTCTACTGCTAATAGAGCAAAATGGACCCTACATTAAGATGGAAATCAATTCAAAGAAAATCCCATTTCTAGTGGACACTGGAGTCACTAAGTCAGTGTTAAAATTACTTCAGATAGTCAAATACCAGTATCAAAACATAAAGTAAAGGCAGTCAGAGTGACAAATGCTACTGTTGCGTATCCTGTTTCAGAACCTATGCCTATTTCTTTAGGTCTGATCAAAGAAAGGCATTCTTTCCTTTTGAGTACTACTGCACCAGTAAATCTGCTAGGAAGAGATGAAAGCTGGGTTGTATTATTTACTGTACCCCAGAACGGGTATATCTAAATGTTCTGACAGAATCAGAGGTGGAGGTATTGGCAGTTTTAGCAGAAGCTGAGGAACAGCCTGTTCAAACCATTCAGGCAGATGAAAAGTTACTACAGCAGGTACCTGCCAACTGATGGGTTAAACATGCAAATAAAGTAGGTATACTAAAATCAGCAGAACCAGTAAAAATGAAATTAAATCCATGAAAACCTCTCCCTAGAGTTCCACAATATCCACTAAAGCCAAAAGCAGAGCAGGGAATCAAACCAGCAATTCAGTCTCTGATACAACAAGGAATAATAATATCAGGTAGAAGCCCTTGTAATACTCCTGTTTTTCCAGTAGAAAAGCCAGGAAAGGATACCTACAGATTTGTACAAGATTTAAGGACTGTAAATAATGTAGTATTGCCTACTTTTTCTGTTGCTCCAAATCCAGCAACAATACTGAGTTCCATACCTCCTACAGCTAGGTACTTTTCCATGATAGAGTTATATTCAGCATTATTTTCTGTACCTATTCACCCTGATAGTCAGTTTCTGTTTGGTTTTACTTATCTGGGACATCAGTATACCTGGACACTTACCACAAGGATACACCGAATCTCCTTCATTATTTTCTCAAATTCTAAAAATAAATTTGGAAAATGTAATATTTTTGGGAGAGTCTGTGTTAGTACAGTACATAGATAATTTAGTAATAGCATCAAATTCCTTTCAGCAATGTCAACAAGACATCCTGCATCTTCTGACTTTCCTTGCAAAAAAGGGGCATAAGGTGTCTAGGAAAAAAATTATAATTGTGGTTACCTCAGGTACGTTATCTTGGTCATTTGATGTGTCACGGTAGCAGGCAGTTGTTACCATCTTGTACTGATACAATATCTAAGGCTGTACATCCAACTACTCAGTGACAGCTTAGATCTTTCCTGTGTATGACAGGACACTGCAGAGAGTGGATCCCTAACTACGCAGAAATTGCCAAACCCTTGACAAATCTCTTAAAGCAGGATACACCAGAACCTCTCCTTTAAAACAGTAAAGAACATTTATTTCAGAATTTGAAACAAGCTTTAGCTACTGCCCCAACTTTAGGGTTACCTAACTATGATAAAACGTTTATTCTGTCATAAAAGAAATGGATTTGCTCAAGGTGTACTTGCACAGAAACATGGGGACAGCTATCATCCATTAGTTTATTACAGAATGGCACTTGATTATGTTGCAAAGGATTTTACACCCTGTTTAAGGGTAGTTGCCACTGCTGCCATTCTTAGACCCCACCATTGCCAGGCTCTAAGGGAACTGCAATGGCTGTAACTTCCCCAGCTACTAACCTATCACCAATTAGTCATCGCCTACAATGTGGTAACACATCCAGAAAAAAACCCTTCACTAGGCCAACTTCTCACCCACTATAAAACAAATCGTCCTCTCCGATCTTCCATAAAACCCCTCTCTATCTTTAGGGCTAACAATACTGCAGGAAAAGCACTGTTCTCCTACTCCATAGCTAGAACCTGGAATAATCTCCTTCCTGCTCTGATTTCTGCCCCTACCTCTTCTCACTTTAGTAACTCACTTAGAGCACACTTAAAGAATAATTGGCTATGCCCATGTATTACATAAGTCCTCAGATTATTCCACTTATATACCTCACCTCCTAATATACCTACTGTAATATTAATTACAGTCCAGGTCTTCTCCTAATGCTGATTGAATTTGCATACTTATTCTGTTATTAACCATTTGTTACTATTTTACTTGTATATATAGGTCTTATGTCTTCTTCTGTATACTGTATTTTAACATATTGTTTGAAAATTCTCTGTATACTGTATTTGAACATATTGGGTAAAATTTTACTTACTGTGGAGCTTTTCTCCTCGGACCGCTGCTGAAAATGGACCTGTGTCCAGTTGGGCCATCCCGGTTAACAAATGTAAAATAAAATAAAATAAATAAATAAAAGCACTACTGCTGAGGATGGCAAAGAGCATGATTGTGAGTAACTAACAATTTACTTTCCCCTAGGAAGGACTTAAAGGACACTCCTATACCCAATGCTGACCTAAACTTGTTGGTGGACTGCTCCTGTGAAAGAAGTCAAAGGGTGAAACTGAGTGCAGGAATAGCCATCTGCACCAAAGAGACAATATTGTTGCAACAAAGATTAGAGGGTTTTCACTCTGCTCAAATAGCTAAATTTGTGGCTCGTCAAAAAGCATGCAAGTTAGCCAAAGACAAAGTGGCCAGTATTTTTACAAACAGTCGTTATGCTTTTGGGGTGGTACATGATTTTGGGCAACTTTGGAAAAATAGAGAGAGTTTTTGAGCTCTTCAGGAAATCAAATTAAAAATTCCGGGTACATAAAATTATTGTTAGGTGCACTTTTGCTACCTAAGAGGCTGTCTGTAATCAAATGTTGTGTACATTAAAAATGCATAAATGTTGTAACAAAGGGCAACAATGTAACAGACCAAGCTGCTAAACAAGCATTAGTAGATTGTTGTAAACATCTGTGCACGTTAACAATAACAAACTACAACAGTAATGTCTGATTTTGACAAGTTGTCAGCCTTTCAAGCTGAAGCATCACAGGGAGACGTTCTGAGGTGGATCAAGGATGGATGTATTAAATCCTCTGACAGCATGTGCTGACATCCAGACAGCCAACTGGTGGCACCTGCCTCTTTGCTACCTTACCTATGAAGGGCATATCATCCACTGGCCCATGCAGGTAAGATAGCTTTATCTAATCAAATTACCCAAGGTTGGTATGCCCCTCATGTCTCCTCTTTGATACTTCAGTATGTACATAATTGTGCTATTTGTCAAGAGTATAATGTTAATAAAAGTTCCAACATCAAGACTGCATATTTACCACCACCCTGGGGACCTTTTGTTAATGTGAAGCTGGACTTTATCCTGATGCCTAGGACTAATAATCTACAATCTATTTTGGTGTTGGTGGTAGTATATGTTCTCAACATGTGTGGAAGCTTACCCATGTCGCAAAGCAAATGCAGTCACAGTTATAAAAAAAATGTATGTATGAACATATTCCATGATTTGGTATACCATGTACTATCAATTATGATCAGGAAACACATTTTAATGATTCCTTAGTAAAGGAATTGTGTACAATTTTTAATACTAAGTTTAGTCTTCTCTGTCCCAACTATCCACAGTCATCTGGATTAGTGGAAAGGGTAAATAGGACCCTTAAAAATAAAGTTTCGAAGATTTGTGCTGAAACCCAGTTAAAGTGGCCCAAAGCCCTCCCCTTAGCATTAATGAGTATGAGGGCTTCACTAAATGCCACCAGGAAATTGAGTCCATATGAACTATTAATGGGGAGACCCAAGGCCCTTCCAGTTACCCCTCCCGTGGAAAATGCTGATTAAACCTTGTCAGATAATGCCATGATTACATACGGTCAGACCTTGATTCGTATTTTACAGCAATATCATCGAACAGTAAGAGCAGCATTACCAAAACTTCTTGAACACCTCTGTCATCAACTATAACCAGCTGAATGGGTTTACGTAAAAGTTTTCCAGAGGAAAAATGGCCTCAGCCCGAGGTGGAACAATCCTTTTCAAATACTGTTAATGACCCTGACTGCTGTTCACTGTGCAGGACTACCAACATGGATCCATTTGCCTCTTTACAAGACGACTTGCCATGTGGGGACCCAAACCAATCATTGCAGCAAACAGAGGGAGACTGAGGTGCGAAAAATAAATCATCTGCCCAGTGAGGAAGTCAACTCCAGTAGTAGTTCATAAATCCAGTGCCAACAGGTACACTTGCTTTGTTTTTGCTGCTGTTTTCTACTATAAACTGGTAGAGAAAAAACAGTTTCTTGCTGGTTCTTCGGCAATATGCCAGAGATTTAAATAAAACACACTGTTGTATATGTTCACATTATACCTCATCATTCTAAGGCAGGGATTCCTATGATTCCCATCCCTGCATCACAGGTGTCATTTAAAAAGGGCTTTAATAATGTCAGTCTAACCTGGTGCAATGTAACTGATTTTTCAAAGGTTGTCTCTCTTCATCTTGGAACCACACATCATGGGGGCACATGTTATGCCAGAAATGGGACTATACCAGTAGGAAAAAAACAAATGTAATGACACCAGGAATGAAAGTGTATTAGACTGTATGCACTTAAAAAGCTATGACTAGGAGTGTGGCATGGGCATAAGTGACCATTATTATATCTGTGGTGATCGTGCCTACCCCTGGTTACCTACGAACTGGTGTGGATGTTGCTTTGTGGGCCATATTACTGCTGCTATTCAACATTTCAAAAACCCACCAACAGGTAGAGTGAGAAATAAGCAAGGAATACACTGGGCAGAGCAAGTATTTTTGTTCTTTAATCCTGGGGGTATGGAGTGCAAAGGACAATACTTGAAATTGCCATGCTTGCTCAAATTCTACAGGAGGCAGTCAACAAAACTTTGCATCACATCAGGATGGCAAATTGAAACAATGACTAAAATGCGAGCTGTGGTGTTAGAAAATCGATTGGCACTTGATATAATGCCTGCTGCAAAAGGGGGGTCATGTGTCATCATAGGGAGTCATTGCTGTTCCTGTATTAGTGACTATCATGATGAACAGGAGAAACTGGCAAATTTAATGGCGCAAAGGGCCAAATATTTGGACATCGCATCAAAACAATCAACACTTTTTAGATGGTTGGGCAGTATTTTTGGTACCGTGTGAACTAACATAATCCAGGGTAATGTCATTGTATTTTTGATTAAATCTGTGATCATTTTAGTATTTTGAAGCCTGTAATTATAAGATGTTTAACCTCACCTGCATATACCACTCAATGACAGTTCTAGTTTTACAAATAATTATTATGATGCTGAAGCTTATTTCATTGTTAAAAAAAAATAAAAATATAATTACATAAATTGTATGACACTGATAGTTTCCCCCCTTTGACTCTGTTATGGGACAAGATCAGCTTATTAAAATGTATATTAATTTCAGTTTCATTAATGATTCTATAATATTAATATGATTGTTAAAAGTAAATATAATTTGTATGCAGGTTTGTGGAAAAATACAGCTTCATAAACTGAAGTTACTGCTGTGTTTTAACTGCATTATTTTAATATGTAACCAGGAAAATTAAGTGTTGTAGGAGCAGAGGCACGGTAACTACTGTAAAAGGAATTTGTTAGCCTGACTCCTCCAGGGTAGGAGTGTGTTGTTGTTAAGGAAGGTTTGAAACATCAAATGTAGGGTTGCCATCCCTCCGTTTTTTTTCTTGACTATCCGGAAATCAAACTGATTCTCTGGTAGTCTGGAAAACACTGTACAAACTCCGGTATTCTGTTTCAGAAAAGTAAACAGACTATCGGAGTTTGTAAATCAGCTGATTTACTATGCTTTACAGGTCATGTAATTGTGACATCACAAAATGGGCAGAATATGATCAGGAGAGTTGGTGGGATGGGCAGTGTTGCTGGTGATGTGAGGGGTGTGGCTTTACTCCAGTTTTAGCCACAACGAAAGGTGGGAACCCTAATCCTAGTTCAGAAAACAAGACCCCTTGAAGCAGGCATGTCATGTAAAGGAAGGTGTTCACGTGAAGTCAGAGGTGAAAATCACGAGGGATGAAAACATTTTTAAAGTCATTGATTTGCTAAAATTATTGTAAATGTAAAAGTTTGAATGGATGATTTGATAAGAAAGTGTACAAAAGAAGCAGTTTTTCTTTGTTCAGAGAGACTGATTTTCCAACTGTTATGACGATGGTCTCCCAGCGCTGTAAATAAAAAAATTCTGTTTGCACATCCTAATGTGTTGCTCCTGACTAAAGGCATACAAGGTAAATTCTTAATGTTATTTATTTTCTACTTTAGCACTATATAACAATATATATCTGGCAACAAATAAGTTGTCAAATATTTTATATAGCTGGAATTCAGAAAGGGCTACACCCATTTGTAAAACCTAACACAGGTAGAAAACCACTGAGAGATGCCCTTTTTAATTCAGAAACAGGCCCACTACAGGGATTATACATGGTCAGTCCTTGATAATTAAGCATTTTTTGGAGTAGTGGTCTATGCTACTTAGCCATATGCTTTCTCCTAGAAATTCTGTGGTAAGGGATTATGAACCTAAACTACACAGAGAATCCCTTAGGTGAGTAAATCAGTACAGCCATTTGTACTAACATGACCAAAATACCATGTTCACTGATTGCTTCTAAAGGAAGAGACTACATTGCTGTGTTGTGAATTTAGCACAGAGGTAAATGTGGAGGGTGAGATTGTGTGTGCATGTACGTTTGCATGAGTACAGAAGTATGAGTGGTTTCATAAGTGTGAGTTTCTGTATATATATTTGTCTGTGTCTGCCTGGGTGATCACAGCACACACTAGGTCTGTTAGGGGATATGTAGAGTAGGTGTGCGTGCGTGTGTGTGTGTGTGTGTGTGTGTGTGTGTGTGTGTGTGTATGTATGTATGAGTGGGTCTATGAGAGAGAGAGAATAAGGATGTTATTGGCTCTCAGATACTTCTCAACTTATTTGTGAAAGATGCAAGGAAAAGCCAAAAATAATGGAGGAATGAAGGCTACAACTCAAGGGCAAATGGTAAATATCAAAATAGTTCACATAGAAAGTTAACAGAATGACAGGTTTAGCATAACAAATCATTTGTGAACAATAAAAAATACTGAACCCTAATATGTGATGTTACTGAATGACTGTAATCTTCTGTGATTTGTTATGCAAGGGTCAGAGCAGATATAAAAGGAAAGTCCCGGAAGTTCTATAAAACCAGGGGTGACTCAGAGGTGTGATGATGTGTCAATGTATGTGTGTGTGGTACAATGTTTAGCCACCAGTGGTGATTAACACAGGAACATGTGATTTTGGAGGCATGCTAGTTATCCAGTAATGAGGTCTTTTTCTTATTGCAGCTAAAGAAGACTGTGAATGACATTTCTAAAGTTCACATAAACTGTGGTATTGATATTTAACAGTTTACATGAGTACAGGGAAAGTTCTCTGATTCCTAGATTATGAAAGGGAAAGGCGAAGAGATTAGATGGAAAGCAGTAAGAAGTAAAAGAGAAGATAATTTGTGTATGTACGATATAAAAATCATGCACATGTGTGTGCTCGTAGACACACAGACGGATATGGGTGTAAGGCTTATGTGTAGGGTTACCACCTGTTCCACTTTGGGAGGGACAGTCCCTCTTTGAGCAGTTGTGTCCTGGCAAAAAATTGTAAAAATGGCAAATGTCCTGAGATTTTAGGACAAAATAATTTCCTATATTTTATGTAATAGTTGCATAAAACAGTTATTTTGTATCTAAAATACCTAAATGTTATAAGAAACAGAATAAGCAACTAAAATGCTACAAGAATAAGTTTTTATTTAGGCAAAAAAGTTAAGTTCTATCCTTTGTACTGACCGTGGCTATGTTGGCCTGTAAAATCTGATGTTTGTACCAAAAATGTCCCACTTTGGCCATTTGAAAAGGTGGCAACCTTACTTATGTGCACAGAGAGTGAATTGCTTTGTGTTAGTGGCAAATGAGTGAATGAAAATTTGAATGAATTAGTTTTAATGTCAAATGTATGTAGTGAGAACATCCTTTATCACTTAGGTGGATCCAACTCTCTCTAAGTATATTCAGAATAAATGTGGTGATGTGTGTTACTGATACATGGAAATGTGAGCTAGGGAAGGTGAATAGGAACAATGTACCTCAGCAAGGATGGAGCCATGCTGTGTGTCTTTGTAAGATTTGGGGTTGGAGTATGTGTCTGAGTATCAGTATTTTAGGTTAAAACTAGGGCTAGGGAAGAGGATAGAAATAATGGTGTGTATTTCTGATTTAGGATTAGAGTAAGGGCTGTGTAATAAGTAGATGCATTGTGGGATATATATGAATTCCATGTGTATTTCTGATTTAGGATTAGAGTAAGGGCTGTGTAATAAGTAGATGCATTGTGGGATATATATGAATTCCATGTGTATTTCTGATTTAGGATTAGAGTAAGGGCTGTGTAATAAGTAGATGCATTGTGGGATATATATGAATTCCATGCGTATTTCTGATTTAGGATTAGAGTAAGGGCTGTGTAATAAGTAGATGCATTGTGCGATATATATGAATTCCATGCGTATTTCTGATTTAGGATTAGAGTAAGGGCTGTGTAATAAGTAGATGCATTGTGGGATATATATGAATTCCATGTGTATTTCTGATTTAGGATTAGAGTAAGGGCTGTGTAATAAGTAGATGCATTGTGGAATATATATGAATTCCATGTGTATTTCTGATTTAGGATTAGAGTAAGGGCTGTGTAATAAGTAGATGCATTGTGGGATATATATGAATTCCATGTGTATTTCTGATTTAGGATTAGAGTAAGGGCTGTGTAATAAGTAGATGCATTGTGGGATATATATGAATTCCATGTGTATTTCTGATTTAGGATTAGAGTAAGGGCTGTGTAATAAGTAGATGCATTGTGGGATATATATGAATTCCATGTGAATTTCTGATTTAGGATTAGAGTAAGGGCTGTGTAATAAGTAGATGCATTGTGGGATATATATGAATTCCATGTGTATTTCTGATTTAGGATTAGAGTAAGGGCTGTGTAATAAGTAGATGCATTGTGGGATATATATGAATTCCATGTGTATTTCTGATTTAGGATTAGAGTAAGGGCTGTGTAATAAGTAGATGCATTGTGGGATATATATGAATTCCATGTGTATTTCTGATTCAGGATTAGAGTAAGGGCTGTGTAATAAGTAGATGCATTGTGGGATATATATGAATTCCATGTGTATTTCTGATTTAGGATTAGAGTAAGGGCTGTGTAATAAGTAGATGCATTGTGGGATATATATGAATTCCATGTGTATTTCTGATTTAGGATTAGAGTAAGGGCTGTGTAATAAGTAGATGCATTGTGGGATATATATGAATTCCATGTGTATTTCTGATTTAGGATTAGAGTAAGGGCTGTGTAATAAGTAGATGCATTGTGGAATATATATGAATTCCATGTGTATTTCTGATTTAGGATTAGAGTAAGGGCTGTGTAATAAGTAGATGCATTGTGGGATATATATGAATTCCATGTGTATTTCTGATTTAGGATTAGAGTAAGGGCTGTGTAATAAGTAGATGCATTGTGGGATATATATGAATTCCATGTGTATTTCTGATTTAGGATTAGAGTAAGGGCTGTGTAATAAGTAGATGCATTGTGGGATATATATGAATTCCATGTGTATTTCTGATTTAGGATTAGAGTAAGGGCTGTGTAATAAGTAGATGCATTGTGGGATGTATATGAATTCCATGTGTATTTCTGATTTAGGATTAGAGTAAGGGCTGTGTAATAAGTAGATGCATTGTGGGATATATATGAATTCCATGTGTATTTCTGATTTAGGATTAGAGTAAGGGCTGTGTAATAAGTAGATGCATTGTGGGATATATATGAATTCCATGTGTATTTCTGATTTAGGATTAGAGTAAGGGCTGTGTAATAAGTAGATGCATTGTGGGATATATATGAATTCCATGTGCATTTCTGATTTAGGATTAGAGTAAGGGCTGTGTAATAAGTAGATGCATTGTGGAATATATATGAATTCCATGTGTATTTCTGATTTAGGATTAGAGTAAGGGCTGTGTAATAAGTAGATGCATTGTGGAATATATATGAATTCCATGTTTGTGTGCATTTTGTGTAGTAGTACTGTTATAGAAAGAGTTTTTGTTAAGTTGCAGTGTTTGGGCTTGAGCTAGTGGCAGGGTTAGTACACATGAGTAAGGTGGTAAAGCTCCTGCTCCTCTCCTTACTCATGCATGCTTTGCCTAACTCTTAGCCTGCCATTCGTTCAGTCCCCAGCCCTACCCTTACAAAAACCCTTCCCCATAAAATTATCACGAGGCCTAAAGTTATTTTAATGTATTTTTTAAGTCAATAGATTGCAAAATGAAGGCATTCCTTTTCCTTTTGTCTGTTGTAGTTTTAGACATTTTATAGTTTTGACATACAGAAGTCAATGCAATGTACATTGATGAGTCTGCTTTTAATAATGCTCAGTGTTACTGCTGTTAATGTTTAACTGCTGCTTATTTTTTTCTTTTTAATTTTTATGAGATTCTTGCTGAGAGCTATCCTATCATGGGTAATATAATCTTGTATATACATGTGTGTGTGTGTGTGTGTGTGTATATATATATATATATATATATATATATATATATATATATATATATATATATATATATTTACATAATATTAAAACAAATGGCAAGCCTTGGAGTGAATTAGGAAGGTGCAAAAGGAAATTTTGAATTCTCATGTCCTAAGGGATTACAACTTAGTCTAAAGAAAATATACCACAATGAATACAGCTGTACAAGCTCATACATGAGAAGTTCTGCAACCTACCCTCCTTGGACATCTTGCATTATAATGCTTGATGAATTAAGGATCATGTCTTAAGATGTTTAGAAAATGTAATTCAGTTTGTGTCCCTATGTCTTAATCAAATGTAATACGGTACCGAGTGAGGTGTTCTATGAGAAGCAAGACAGTCGGATAGTCTTAGATTACTTATGGAAAATATTATATGTATGTGTGTGTGTGTGTTTATATATATATATATATATATATATCAAACATTTTTTATTTTTATTGCATTTGTTTACTGGGAAGTCCACTGGGCCTAAAAGAGCCCATTTTCAGTGGAGGCCCCGGGGAGAAAAGCTCTAACGAAATACAGAAAAAATATAAACATTAATTGGTACAGAAGTAGAAACAGTGTTACAGATAGTAAATATAGTAACATATACAGAATATATACATAATATTGCAGTAATATATACAGAAGATATACATTAAAGCAGAATTCAATCAAAGTGGTATAAACAGAGATATACTAATCAGTATTGTACCAGTATCAACAAGTGAAGATAAAAATAAATATGGGGAAGTATCAGTTACTAGTAACAAAAGACATTGGAGTTTAGTAATCATATAAGGAGAGTGAAGAGGTTAGGTAATAGAGCAGGAACATAGCCAGGAAGAGTTCAAATGATTTTTCAGTATTTGTTTGAAGGTGGTGGTGCTGCCTGTGTTTCTTATAGAAGGTGGAAGTGAGTTCCATAGTTTGGCGACAGTGAAGGAATACAACAGTTGACCATCAGGTAACGTGGGCTTATCTACTTTTAGAAGTAGATCATTTTCAGATCTTAGATGCCTGCTGGGATGATATTTGGCAAGTAGAGTTGTGAGAGCAGGACAGTCTGTGGGTCTGTAGATTCTTTTGTGCACAGTAGTTAGTTGGGTGAATGAGAGATGGTAGGGGAGTTCCAGCCACCCTAATTGTTTCAGTGACTTACAGTGGTGGGATGAGAATTTGGCCTTGATGGCAAATTTTTTTATTCTGTTGTAACACATAGCAAGTTTGGATTTTGTAGAATTGTGAATATTAGTGAGGAGAGGGGCACCATAAAGGAGAGAGGGTAATAAAAAGGTAGTTTCAAGGGTCTGTCTAGTAGAGAGGCTAAGAAAGTGTTGATGCCTGCAGAGCATACCAAGCTTTCGGTGTGATTTTTTGATGTTATGTGTAGGTCAAAGTTATGGTTTTCATCTATAATAATGCCTAGTAATTTAGTGTGTGGGACAACTTCTATAGTGGTATTGTCTTGGGCTTGTATAGTGCAGAGTTTTTTTTATCAAATGGAGTGGTTTTCCTAGGAGTAAAAATTACTAGTTTAGTTTTTTTTTTTGGATTTAGGGCAAGATGATTGTTATGCATCCAAGATTCAGTAGAGGTGAGGGCATTCTGGCTAAATCTGGCTAAATAAAAACATAGCTAACTCAGAAGTTCTCCCTACCGGCTACAATATCATTAGACAAGACAGACCACTTTGCAAAGGGGATGGAACTGCCTTACTGTACAAGTCAAACTTAACTGTCCGTCAATTACCAAAGTCCTACCCCTCCCCCAATAATTGGGACATACTTATCTCACAACTTTAACTTCACCCTGAAAAGGTTATCACCACAATTGTGATCTATATTCCACCTGGTAATATACCTGCTAACCTTGAAAACTTCTTATCCTGGTGTTCTTCCACATACTCACAAGAAACCCTTATTCAGGGGGACTTCAACCTAGATTGGTTCACCTGTATATCAGAACCACCAAGTAATCTAATAAATCTCCATGGCTACCAGCAGCTAGACCAAATTCCAACTAGATGTGATAAAAAATCTAAAAGGGAATCCATCCTTGACTGGGTCCTAACTAACAACCCCACACTGTACCCTCACACAGGCAGTCTCCCAGACACCTTAATTGACCACAACATAATATACTTTATACGTAGTATAACAAGCATATGCAAAACCACTAACTATATATCCACTAGAAACACAAAAAAAATTCTCTCCTGAGGTCCTCAACACTTTACTCTGTAACTGTGACTGGACCCCCCCTAAAAACCCTCCCACTTGACCAGGCTGTAGCATATTTCAAAAAAAACATTTCTACAACACCTACACACTGTCACTCCATTGCGCAAAATCAAGGTTACAACCTCTACAAACCCCTGGCTCAGTAAAGAAACCAAACAAATCCTCAAGTCCAGACACGCTGTCTGGCTTTACTATCAAAAAAACAAAGAAACACAAAGCCTAACTAAGTACCAAGAACTACGCAACCGTGCAAAAAATGCATTAGGCTGGACAAAAAAATCCTACTACACAACATTACAAACTAAATGCCAACACAACCCACAAAAATTTTGGAAAAATGTAAACCAGCTACTAAAATCCACCCAAAAGGCTACCCCCAAACCATCCACCCCTGACACTAAAGTTCCCATCCAAACACAATTCAACTCCCACTTTGTGAACTCAATACTATCCTTAGTATCACAGGACAGTTCCTTCCTCACTATCCCCCCCAACACAAACAACACTAATACAAGCTTTACACTCAAAACAATTCCACCACTTCAATCAAAAGCATGCTCTCCAAACTAAAAACCTCATCAACAGCAGCCGACCTACTCCCCAGCTATTTCTTGAAACTCACAGCAGATGCTATTGCTATCCCAGTCTCCACTCTCATAAACAGATAAATTGTTGAAAACTATGTGCCCAAACTCTGGAAAATATCCTATGTTACACCCATACATAAAGGCGGGACCTCCACTGAACTTAACTACAGACCCATTGCTTTACTCTCCCCCTTTGCCAAAATCCTAAAAAAATGCATCCATACCCAGATGCTAAACTATCTCCTAGACAGCAACATCCTGTCACCTACTCAGCATGGTTTCAGACCTACCCATAGTACCACTACAGCCCTCCTCTGCTTCAGACACAGTAAACCATCTCAAAAATGAAGGCCTACGAGTGTCAACTCTTTTTTTGGATATGTCCAAAGCATTTGACACAGTCTCACACCAAATCCTGCTAAACAAACTAAACCAATATCATCTATCAAATTCCACTCCTACCTGGTTCCAAAGCTACTTAACTGACAGGTACCAAGCTGTGAAATGGGAAAATTCTCTCTCTCTCCTCAGCTGCCCATAACTATAGGAGTCCCACAGGGTTCTATCTTAGGACCACTACTATTCACAGTCTTCACAAATGACCTCCATACCTCCACACACCATGCATCTATAATTCAGTATGCGGATGACACTACCATAATCTGTACTGCACAAATCATTCCCACCCTCCTGCAGACAACTCAGCTAGCATTCTCTGACGTTGAAAACTACCTTACCAAAGCCCAATTTATCCTCAATCCAAAGAAAACTCAGCTTATGATTATAACCAGTTCTAACAAAAACACTCACAGTCAATTCACTATATACTCCATTAATGCTACTCCAATTGCTCCAGTGGCACTGGCTACGCTATTGGGAATAGCCATAGACTCCCACTTAAAATTTGATAGTCATCTCAACTTAACTATTAAAAAAGTACATGCCAGACTGGGGTCGCTCTACCGTATCAAACCATTTCTTACCAACAACACAAGATCAGCCATTGCTCGCTCCCAACTTCTATCCACCCTACTCTATGCATCTCCCATTCTGACTAATCTCAACAAAACTGAACTAAGCAAAATGGAAGCCTGCTATAACAGAACTGCCTGCTTTGCTGCAAATTGCTCATATATAACTCATCACTGTACTGCTTTGAGACAGCTCCACTGGCTTGAACTGCCCAACCTCCTAACCTACAATCAGCTCTGCCTCTGTCATTCTATCTATTACCTCCCCAATAAGTGTCCTGCCTTCAAAAACCTAGTACAACGTCACTCAGCCAAAAGGCCTCTTAGATCATCAAGCAAACTACTACTAGAAGTCACCAACAGCTACAATATCTTTGGAGATGCACTATATAGTAGTTCCGTGGCTAGAAAATGGAACTCTGTCCCTACAAGCATTCAAAACACATCATCCAAAGCCTCCTTTAAAGACCTCATCAGGCAACATCTCAAGGAAAGTTGGCAGTGCCATGATTGCTTCCCAGGCTAGTGAAAGCGGATAACACATACATATCTAGAGCACTTGATAATAGTTTTCAATCTTACTCACAAACACTGGCTAATCTACAATGTATGTACTGTACCTGTGTACTATATGTATGTATTCTACCTATGTTTCAAATTTCAGCTGTACACCACAAATCTATTAATTACCTTTATTTTTAACATTAACATTTTTTGTTTGTTCTGTCCAATGTAACTGTTTATGTGCCGCATACCACTGTAAAAACATGTCTCCTGTAATTTGTGTGTATACTGATCATGTCTAAATAACTAAATGTGTCTGTAATTTTTCTTTGTGGAGCTTTTCTCCCCAGGCCTCTGCTGAAAAAGGGCCTTTTCGGTTCAGTCAGACACCCCAGGTTAACAAATGTAAAATAAAAATAAAAATAAATTCTGGGTAATATGCTGGACTTCAGAGCTGGAATTTGCAGTGCATATTATTGTAGAGTCATCAGCATACTGGATTACTGAGCATTGTGGGAGAGTGGTGTGAAAGTTGTTAATAAAGATGCTAAATAACAGAAAACCAAGTATGGGGCCTTGGGGTACCCCTGTGGAAGTATTAAGGAAGGAAGAGTAAGATTATTGCCATTTGGTGGATTGCTGCCTGTTGGAGAGAGAGCTGTTGAACCATTGTAGGGTAGGGGGAGAAATGTGGAGGGTGGATAGTTTAGAGAGGAGGATAGTGTGGGAAACGGTATCAAAAGCTTTGGAGGGGTCAAGTATAAGTGAAGCAATTATTTTACCAGAATCCCGTGCCCGGTTAACTGTGTCAAGGAAGGATGGGAGTGGGGTAGTGGTGCTGTATCCTGGTCTGAAACCATGCTGAGTGGGTGATACAATTGATTTTCATGCAGGTGGTTGAGGAGTTGGGCATGGATGCATGTTGCCAGTATTTTAGACAGGGGCAAGAGAATTGCTATGGGTCAAAAGTTTGTGGTGTCTGTGTTGGTGCCACCTTTGTGTAAGGGGAGAATGAATGCTTTTTTCCAGATGTCTGGTACAAGGGATTCTTTAATTGATCTGTTAATGAGCATACTGATGGGATAAGCTATAGAGTTTGCTGCTAGCTGCAGAAAGTGTGGGGGTAGATTGTCAGGGGCCAGAGCATAGGGCTTTAGCTTAAGTAAAAGTTTTTTTTTATTGTGGTGGTGGGTATGGGGGAGAATTGTAGTTTAGGGTTAAGGGTAGACTTGTTTTCTGAGATGATTTGGCCATCAGCTGTCTTACTGGTGGTGCTGTTAACTGTAGGAAAGGTGGCGGTTAGTTTAGATATGGTGTCAGTGAAGCAGGAATTGAAGAGGGTAGCAAGTTCAATGGGTTTTTTTGTGGTTCAGGGAATGGATTGCTTTGAGAGCCTGGGTGTAATAGTTGGCTGATGGAGGACCAGAATTTTTGGGGATTATTTTTATGTTGGCTTTGTAGGTGGAAGTAGTAGTGGTCTTTTTATCAGTGATTATTAGACATTTTGCCTGGTTACGGAGTTGCTTGTAATGTAGTAGAGTTGAGGGGGTCTTTGTTTTTCTGCCATGATTTCCAGATTTTATCCCTTGTGGACATTACTTCCTTGGTGGATTTTGAGATCCAGCATGAATGGTTATGTTTTATTCATTTTTGGCGGGTGGGTGTTTGCCTATTTAGGATGTCTAGAAATGGTAGATATTTGAGGGGTTTCCAGCTTACTTTGGCTAAGGTTTTATATATATATATATATATATATATATATATATATATACACACACACACACACATGGTTGGTTTGGTGAATTAGTATGTTGAGGTCTTGACTGCCCTACATTTACTTTGATTTTTCCTTTCTCCTTTTAAGTCAGCTTTTCCAGTTACATTAAATTGTTACAAAATAAGTAACTTAATATATTATGTTAATAGTTCAACAGCATTTAAGAACTTGGAACCAATATGCTGATATATGCTTTAATTCTTTCAGTTTTTATTTATTTTTGATCACCATGGAATAGTCATGTCTAAAATACGTTTAACTAGGTAGGCTTACATTGATTTTGTAGTAATGTTATTTGCTTAGGGATGACAGACCTAGATAGGAGCTATTTTTTTTCATAATGCATCACATGTTTTTGTAGATTTGTCTGCAAAATGCCTATTATACTTAACAGTTTGTAAATGTCTGAAAGGAGATAGAACTGACAGCAGCCATTTCTAATTGCCACATTTATTCACATTATCTATCAAGCTATAAAAGTAAAGTCACAACATATTCCTGTCTTATCCTATAATGAAATGGTTTGAATTTAAATACATCAGTATTATAAGGTTGATTGATATATATTTTTCACATTTTATTATTAAGGCTGACGTAGTTTCAGGAATAAGTCCATCTCTGCTGATGCAAGACATATTGATATTTATTCATAAAGTACACAATTGTAGGGAATTTCTCTTCTATGTGAAAAGGAGGTTTATTCACAGTGCTATGGAGGAATAACTCTGGTACGACTAGTATTGTGTTCTCATATAAAGGTAACATGGGTATGTTTACCAAAGTACTTAATCAATGCCAAAACAGGCATAGTAACTTATCAGACATACTGGATAGGCCTGGGAGTAAAAATTCAAAATAATCCTTTAAATGACACTTTGATTCTTGAAAGTATTTTAATTGCATTCTAATTACAGATGACTCTAGTGCAGATGGTCTTGATTATCATCCTCTGCAAGGGATTTGATTTTTTTATTTCATTTTTTCTTAGATATGATGAGAAAACTAAACCTTTTTCATTTTTATGCTTTGTGCACCCATCCACATACTAATTTATATATATATTTTTTTAGTGCATTTTTATCAGCAACCACAGTATATCAAAGCAAAACAATTATTAAAACATTAAAAACTATTTACAGTCATCCAAATCAAGTTTTTTTGGTTAAAAATTAATACAAATATTAGTATTTTTCAGGTAAATCACTCAACTTGTTCCATGCACTATACTGATGTGTTTTTTTATACACTTTTTGCTAAATTTATAAATTCAGAGAATAATATAGTATTTTTACATTTCCAATTTATGTGATAACTTTCCTTGCAGTCACTAAAATTGACCATAAAAGAGACACTTGTGTTCTTGGAATAATGCCTGTAACTGGAGCATTAAACAATATTAATGAATTCATTGTTAAACATTTATCTGACCACGACTCTTACAAAAAATGTTTAAATTCCTTCCAAAGCAGAGATATTTTACATTCTATCATCATATGTAGGCAGTTTCTGCTATATTATGACCACATATGCAAAAATTAACATTTACTATTTTTATCATTGCAACCTTATGTGGAGTTGGAAATAACTGCATAGATATTTTATAAGTTAATAACTTTCAGTATAGTGAAGGTGTTTTGTTTATGGATTTAAGTAATGTTTTATTTTAATCAGAAAACTCTTCATTATTAATTTTTGTAGAGTGCTCACAAAATTCTATTTCTGCTAAGGAATAATCCATTCTTAACCTATATATTTTGATAGCTGTTACTTATCCTTATATTACTATTCACGTTGAATAAACATTCTAATATTTTGGGACATGCTTTGCAAGTGAGTTTAGAGGCACTACTAATTTGTCATTTACAAAATACCAACAGCTTTGTAGACTTAACTATCTATTCTACTTTAAATTATAACTGGCTAATATTCTGTTGAATGTGTTTTATTTCCATTTATTTATCTGATGTCAAAATATTAAACTACTACTCTTAAAAGCTAGCATTTTTCTTAGAGTATGGGTTGTTAAACAATCCATAGTGAATGCTATGGGAATGAATAAGAAACCAAGTGTTTTTTTTTTTTTTTAATTTTATAATTATTATTTAGATATCTCTTAAATGTTAATAATTAAAGGGATAGAGAAGCATTTGTTTTCACTAAAACAATAATCATTTACTATCCAATAACATTTATTATATATCATTTGCACATGTGAATCCACCAAAAATTTATTACTTAGTATTTTTTGGAATAATTTCAATTTAGAATAATATGAATTACTTAACAAATGAGCTATAATTTTAATACTAGTTGCTCTGATATACAGGTCATAATTAGCGAAGCTAATACCACAATTTTTCCAGCTTTTCATATGCCATTCTAATGAAATCCTAGGTTTATTAGGAACCATAAAAAATTAAGTGACACATAATTTATTGTTTAAAAACACTTTTATTAGGGGATGAGGTTAAAGACTGAATATAAAAACAATTGTTTTGAAATATCATTTTCATTAGCTTATACCTATCTTTAATAGTAAAAAAAAAAATTATTCCAATTTGAAATTAGTGAATTTACACAGAGATTACTAAGATTATACAAATGTTAATTATTTATTACTTGAAGTTATAGTAACAAATATTTAATTTGATTAGTTTGCAATTAAAATGTATACTTTTTTTTAAATCTTGAATTAGATACTTAATGCATTGGTTTTATTATGATTGAATTTCAATCTAGAAATATCTTCAAAACATTTCATGGCTTTAATTATATGTTGTAATGGTGCATCAATATTACCAGTAGTTAATATTATGTCATCTGTAAATAATTGTATTTTAGAAGAGTGATTCTAGTCTATTGAAGATTAAAACAAAAAGATTATTTTTATTAAATCTCTTAGGATTTGCAGTGGAGAAAATGGACATCCTTGTTTTGTACCCTTTAGAATTCTAATGATTTAGACAGGAAATAACCTATTTTAATAAATGTAGACACTTTATATAACACATTGATTAGATTAATAAACTCTATACACAAATTATATTGTTCCAGATCTTTAAACAATAATTCCAATTTACAGAATCATACGTGTTATCTTAATCTAAACTTATGATTAAAAGTTTTTTTTGGCAAAATCTATCATGGTGTTAAGCCAAAAAATGTTATCATGCATCCTCCTGTTTAATATAAAGCCTATTTGATCGTTGTTAATAATTCCATCCAAAATGTTTTTTAATCTGTTTGCCAGTGTTGGCATAAGCATTTTATGATCTGCACTTAAAAGTGAAATAGGAAGATATGAAGAACAAAATTTAGGGTCTTTATCTTGTTTGTCTAGGTGAAACAAGAGAAAATATACAAAATGGTTGTCCACTTGACATATATTTAATATTTTTAAATGCTTTCAACAACATCTTTAATGTATTTTCTGGTAATAATTTGTAAAGTTCAGGAATTAGTCCATCTAAACCAGGAGCTTTATTAATTTTAAGAATTTTGATTTTTATCTTTGATTTCCATAAGCAAAAAGGGCCTATCAATAATATTTCTTTGTTCTTTAGTTAGCTTATAGGTAATGTTTTCCTATATAAAATTCACAAGACTATTTCTATTTATCATAGTACTATTATTATATTTGCTCATAATGTTGCCTAAAATAATCTATCTGCTAGATCAGTGACGGTTTTATTTTTTGCTTCCATATTTATATGAAATCTCTGCAATATTCATTTGGTCTTTCAGCTTTTCCTGGTTAGGGGTCACCACAGCAGAACTCCGGTCCTCTAATGATTGGAAGATAGATTTTTACGTGCTGAGTTGCCAGCCCTGACGCACAACCTTCAACGAAGGTACAAATCTCTGCAATATGATTTAATTCATTAATTTTCTTTGATCTAATGTCTAATCTGTGTACACTTTTAGGATTTACTGAATAAGACTGCAACTTTACTTTTTTAAGGTTTATATAGATCTTATGGCTAAGATTATCCACATTTTTGTCTTAAGGTTTTTAATTCTAAATTATTAGTTTGATTGTTTGGTTTAATTTTTGACTTTAAAATATCTGTCTTAGTTTGTAATTCATTTAGTTTTCTATCCCATTCTCTTCTTTTACATGGATACCAGTTTTTAATTTTACCATTTAAATGTGCTTTCTGAGAATTCCAAAGAATAATTTTGGTAACTTCTCCATTATTGTTGAACTCCGAAATGGACTTAATTTCATTACTAAACCAGTCTGTAAAACACTTAATTTGTATTATATATGCAGGATGTCTTCTATACAATATTTGGTTATTAGACTTCAATGTGAGATTAAAGGTTATTGCATCGTGGTCAGTCAATGGACAGGAAATAGTCAATACATCTTCAGTTTTAGAGTATAGGTCATTAGAAATAAAAACCTTGTCTATATTGGTTTGAGTACCAAATCTAAGAGAGTAATGCGTATACTTAAGATATTTAGTCCTAAATTATAAATGTTTCACAAATTCATTGTATTAATGAAGTAAAGTGTTTTGCAAATGATTTTGATCTGAGTTTTCAGTTAGAAGTATTCTCTAACACAATTGCAATCTCCTGCTATAATTCACCACTCGTATAAAAAGTTATAATATCCAAGTACTATTTTTACAATCTTTTGCTCCAGTTCTAGGTATCTGATTACAGTTAATGAATGTGTAATACTTTATTCCAATTTCTGTTACCACCAAACTTAACATCCCACTCTTATCTGGATAGGAATGAATCACTTTTGGCATATTCAATGAATTTTTCTATAATATAAACATGCCTCTTCTTTTGTTCTAAAGTGCAACCCAGCTAGAATACAATAATCTTTTAAAAACATTCTAGCGGCATCTTTGTATTCAAGTGTTTCTTGTAAAAACAATATCCACCTTATGAAGTTTTATATATTTCAATAGACCACATCTTTATACTGGGTTATTTAAACATTAATGTTCAATGACATGCATTTATAACCTGCCATTTATATTAGACAAAGCTTTATATATTAATATGACATTAGACATAAAACAGGTAAGAACATTTCTTTTTATAACATGCCTTGACGTGAACAAGAACCTAATGACTAAAGCCAAATGACAAATACTAAGAACAAATCTACTCCCTTTAACAAAATAACACATTTCTTTTTTAACATTGTAATAATACAAACTCCTGTTCAGCCTTGCCATAAACTATCTTGCCATATCCTATTGTTGCTACTTCTATGTCAATGCAAACTAATTTTAAATTATATATTTAAATTCTATCAATTTTATTTAGTTCAAACATATTAACTTTACTCAGTATATGTACCTACCATAGATTAATATGTTTAAAACTGCAAAATTACCCTTGTTAAATAACATTAGTATTATTCTAGATTTACAGAATGCAAATGTTTAAGTAAGATTATGTTATTAAAGTCCCCCTAATAACATCTGTTATGACCGTTATATGTATATATAAATAATGTAGTACCTTTAGAATCTCTGGTACCACCAATATGGAATGTGTAGGCTTATTTTTTTTGCATTACTATGTTGGCAAAACCTCTTTAGATAACCATACAGTTTTTAGCTTAAAATTATCATGTACTGTTATTAAGTCCTGAATTACCCTTTGTGAGCAATATGTCGGCCTATTGAGATCACAAAGCCATATTGACAAGACCCCATCTTGTCTAACGATATTCTCTGGTTTTATTCCATTGAACTATGTAAATGTCAGAATATCTGAAACCAAAATCATGAGGAACTTAGTATTTATTATGATATAAAACCTCAGCCTGTAACATAAGCATGTAACTTTGTTATATCCTGACCACTAATACTATCAATCTAAACTGAAACTTAAAAATGAAACAAAGTACTAATGAAGCAGACTACAACAAACATAAATATCCATAATTCTAACTATGCCTTATCTAAAATCAAAATATGTCAACCTCTTTACAATTAGTATATATAAAATGTATCTAGACACCATTGAAGTATTCACTAAATAATTCAAAATTAGCCCAATCTATTTGTCATACTCGATGTATTTAATTTGTGTGCAAGTCAAACTAATCAGTAGTGTATTGTCAGTTAAAAATATGTATACAGATAGCTTTTTATACATATAAAATATCAAAAAAATCAACACTAGCTAAATAGAGTATCAGAATGAATAAAAAATATACCTCTAATTATGCTAAGAAACAAATAGAGAACGTATATACATAGTCTTGTCTCCTTATATCAAACATATACCTATATCAGCCTAACAATACATCTATTTCAGTATTATTTTTATACTCAATTACATTTAAGCATTGCATTATTAAAAACAATTAAAAACTACATTTTATGTATTTCACAAATGTAGGTGTAGAATAGTAGAGTCTTGCCTACTAAATAACTTGCATGTCACAGTATAATTTCAATATATACAGGAATATATTAATCCAAAAACAAAGATGGTTTCTTAAAGGCAAGACATAACTAATGTAGTAAGTAACCAAGAGTCAGGAATACACAAAGCCCTCCATATATAAATATAGGAATTTATTACAAAAAAGCACTCTATTAAGCACTTTCATCCGACCAAAATTAAGGAATTCATCAGAATCAATAATCCATAATCACATCCCTTTTTATAATTAAAATTAAATGATTGGCAGCATCATTTAATTTAAAATTTAAAGGATACCCTTCTAAAACAGAACATAAACAAAGATACTCAAAATTACCATATAGAGAATACAAAAACTTGTTGCTATTTTCTCAAGTTGCATGAATTTGAATTAAAATCCTAAAACTCTGAATACATAGATTATACTCTTGCAGCTCTTAATATTAATTCTGAATGAATAGTATTATATTATGTTCTGTTTTAGAGTGGTAATAAATTCCTATATTTATATATTGAGGGTTTTGTGGATTCCTGGCTCTTGGTTACTATGTTTGTTACAAGAATATATTACTCTGATGCTCAGTTTCCTTTTTACTATATGGATGAATTGCTATGCATACTTTAAAAGCTCTTTTACTACCTTTAAAATCATATACCTTATTTTCATTATGTGAAGCTTCTAAAAGAACAAGTTCCATATGTAAAGTACCAAATCTTAACTGAATCTGCTTGAACTGCACTGATTTTACTATGCTTTCTGTCTTGTCAAACATACATTCCCAAATTGTTAAACATATATTTATATCATTCTTTAGTAAACAAACAAAAAAAAACCTAAAGAATCTTTTTATATGCTTCATTTAGAACTCAATATTTTATTAACTTTTTAGAATAAAATTTTATATTTAAGATACATCTCGTTTAATTTAGTCCTCTTTTCTTCCTCAGCAATCTTGTTAAAGTATTTCCTGTTTCACAAGAAGTTCAAAGGTTAAATAGTTCTTCCTGATGCTGCAGCAAGTCTAACATCTCATTGTGGAGCTTCTGTGAGTAAGAAACAGCTTGAGATTTATTCTAAGGCTTAAAATCACTTAAACATGCTTTAAGCAGGAAAAACAAGTTTCTAGCTTCACGTTTAAAGTTGCAAAATGCTCATGACTGCATCTGATGAGCTTCAGCAGTATATAAAAACATTTTAAATGGACTTTCATATGAAATATTAACAGTAGAGCTGTTCCATGACAAAATACGTTTAGTTTTTTAATTAAAATTAAAATCACTTAAGCGGGTCTACTCTTCCATACAAGCCATATAATCATTTAAACAAGAGAAGAAAGAAAGACATACAGAAAAAGAAGGAAAAACATTCACTCTTCACATATCGCACATAGTTAAAGTAGTACTGTTACAGAACTTGACATTTGTAAAAATGTAATATTTACTCACTTTTAGTATACAACTTGTATATTATACCATATAATTACATTATACTGTAATGATAAATTTTAAACTATTTGAATGTGAATGTACTATTAACCCTAGAACAACTAGCCCCCAAGTTTTTCTTTCATATTATTCAACAGTAACCTGCATATTTATCATATTAAAAACTATGTATTAAAACATTATCTTTGAGAAAAAAAAAGTTTACCTTGTTTCAGATGATATTTTTATTTAGAAGTTTAGGAGAACAAGACTATACTAAGAACTTACAACTTTTCCATTATATTTTCAGTCATGTCTCTAGGTTAATTACTTTGTTTTTCTTTTAAATTCCAGCCATTTCTTGTGGCTTGCCTCTTCAAGCTTCTCATTGCCCAGTCCATATCTTCATTTTTGTCCTGAAGTTATTTATTTTCTACAAAATCCACAGCTTCATTTAAAGTGTTGAATGTCTTTTGTCCCTCAGGTAAAAACATACTTATTTTAGCTGGGAACACAGTCAGTGCTTTGATGTTTACTTTCTTTAAGCTTTTTATAAAAGGAACATACACCTTTCTTTTAGCCATAACAGAAGTGGAATAGTCATCATCAAATCTAATGGAGTTTTCTATTATTTTTTTATATACGAGTTAGCCCAGGCTGTCTTTAGGACTAATTCTTCATTTTGACTTGACATGAATTTAACTATAATTGATCTAGGAGAAGGTGGATTGTTTTTAGTGGTGTGTTAGAGAAAGATCTATACGGTCTCTCAAGTCCAAAGGAGAGAGCATCAGATAAGCTTAGGGACTTGGGAAGCCAATTATTTAAAAATGAAATCTTGTTGTTTGCTTCTTTCTTCTCTGGTATTCCATAGATTATTATATTATTTCTTCTTGACCTATTCTCCAGGTCTTCTATTTTTTTCTAAAAGTTCAGAATTTTGCTTGAGAATAAATTCAATGTGGTTCTCATTTTCAGTCAATTTGCCATGGATGTCATTCACTGCTTTTTCAACTGATGTTATTTGCTGTGACTGTCACTTAATCAGCTCATTTAATAATCCATTTGTTTCTTATGTTCTTTAAAATTGCCCATTTTCACCTCCAGTTGATCTATGTTTGATGCAAGATCCTGGATACAAGTTAATATAGATGCCAGTTCTTTTTTCAGTATCGATTCTTGTATAACTTCTTTTGAGTGATTCATTGTAATAATGAAGCAAAAAGTTTTCACAGGAAAAAGTAACAGAAAAATCACCAACTAGATTTTTCTGTAAAAATCTTCTGGTTAACTACTTAAATATTTAACATCCAGTGGAAAAAAGACTTTAAAATGAGTTGTTTGATAAATCCTGTCAGAATAAATCAAAATAAGCAGAGCAAAGTTTTAATGCTGCTAACAGCTCTCGATCTTGGCCATGCCTGTCCCAATTTATATTTCTAATGAGTTAATTATAAGAAGTTCTGTTAAAATAATTTCTTGTGCTTTATCAGATTGTAATACTCTTACAATCAAGTTAAAAATGAGTGGCAGCAGTCCTTCACGTAGGTTAAAACTAAAGGAAATTAAAGTGTGGTACATTAAAGAAATGACTAGCTTTTATTGAATGACAGTAAAAACAGTATGAGACCCTATTAAATCAAACTTTTCAGAAGAAGACAAAAATGGTACCAAAAATAATTAATTTCACATCATTAATACTTGAATAGAGAAAAATGAAAAGCCAGACTGTGGGGTTGACTTTTTTTCATGAGTATGGTTAAAAATGAGAACACAAATAATCAGTTAGGTTTACATTATAAAGCAGCAATAGTTTTGGAGAAAATAGCCTGCAATCATATGCAGTAGGCTTAGACAGACTAGCTATCATGTCAAGAATGTTGAATATATTAAAGCAAATAATAGTTACCAAATTTCCAGAAATAAGTATGTTATAGATAAAACGATACTGGCTTCTTTTTAAAATATTTTAAAAATGTGTAAGGTAAATTGAAATGATATTAACATAAGCAAAGCAAAATAATTTTTTATAAAAAAATCAAGAATAAACAATCAAAATAAAACATGATAAAGCCTTTGAAATGCGTATCCAATTTAGAATAAATAGGCAAAGTAAAACAGCTAAAAGTTAACACAGCACTAGGTGGAAATGGGAAAATGCTTAAGGTTTATCAATTACTTACCTGAAATTTAATACATTTCTTTAAATGTATATATAAAAACTCAAGCTGAAAATATATTTCTCCTTCCTGGAAACATATGGTAGCAGTAGTGGTTTTGCAAACAAGACCGATACTCACGTTTATGCGGCTCTTCCAGGCTAATGTCACTTAAAGATTATTATACCAATTTTATCCAATTGATTAATTTATTCATACTAATCTATGATAATCAAAGTCAAAAAGGGTTCATTTTAAGAACACAAAGGTAAACCTGAGAGCTACTAAATTAATTTAATATGCAGATAACAATAGGGCTGGAGGGGTAATAAGTTAAGATATTCAAAATACCTCTCAGTAATAACAATGGAAATATTTAAAGTAACAGAAAGATCATATTTTCTCAGAATCTTTCATCCAGTTACTTAGTAGGTTTTTAGCAACTAAGTTGTTTATATTAAAATAAGTTGATGCATTTCTC